>NC_137908.1:6621394-6643894 GCF_963457725.1 Sprattus sprattus | reverse complement strand
AGCTGCTATCTCGGCAGTGGTAGCTACAGTTCAATCAGGGCGTGTGAACCAGACTGAGGAGGAGTGACTAAGGGCTGGCTGCTAAAGCTTAGAAGTAGCATGCAGTGGTGACTGATTTATCCCTTCTTTTCCTTTCCTTTTTTCTTTTTTAGTTTCTTTCCCTTTTTTCTTTGAAACACTGAAGAGACTGGGGGACTTTTTCTCTCATCCCAAAGCAGCCCATTTGTCTGTGTCATGACCCAACACAGATGTGTGATTGTGGGAGAGTAGTTCATTTTATGGTGGCTTTCAGCGGGGGGGGGAAAAAACGTACATCTCAGCATTCATCAGACCTTATCTACTATCAGCTCACAGATAGCCAGTCTCTTGGCAGAAAAGAAGAAAATAAAAATGTAGTTTTTTTTGCTGCTTGTTTGTATATTTGATGGTTTGTTTGTTATGTCAGTTCTGATGTTCACCCACGTCACAACTGTCACGGGTTCTTGGTTTCACTGTTTTTGGCAGTTCAATTTCAAACTCTTAAGGAAGTGCACCGACGAACGCACAGAGAATAATGAACAGGCACAGACATGAGCAAGCCAATCACACCAGGTGGCTGTGTTTCGTAACAGGAAGGTCTGGTTGTAGGAAGATTTATCCTCACCTCTCTCTCTCTCTCTATGTCTCACCTATCTTTTTCTCTTTATCCCTCTCTATCACACACACACTCTCTCTCTCTCTCTCTCTCTTTTGTTTTCTGTCTCTATCTGCCCCTCCACCCACTCTCTGTCTCATCTCTTTATCTCATTCTTTATCTTTCTCTCTCTCCCTGTCTCATCTCTCTATCTCATTGTTTATCTTTCTCTCTCTCCCTGTCTCACCTATCTTTTACTCTTTATCCCTCTCTATCACTCTCTCTCTCTTTCTCTCTGCCTCTCTCTCTCTTTTTCTCTCTCTTTCCCTCTCCTTCTCATGTCTGCCACAGTCCTGAGGACCTGTTGTCCCCTCTCAATCCTCCTGTCATGAGAAATAAATTGCCGTCACCCTGTGCGGGTCAAAACAACAGAGATGTCATTATTTTCATGGCAATTGATCATACCTTTGGAGACAAAAGTCAATAGTCTCTATAATTGTTCCAGGTCTCGAGCCTCAATAACGGCCCCTGCCTCAGAGTCAGATAGTGATTTGGCTTATTTTGAAATTCATGTTTAGGCTTTTTCAAACCGGAGCAGCCTCGATAATAACTCACTGATCTGTTAAATTGAATCCATCTCTGAATGTGTGCTTGGGATAAAGTCACTGGCTCTGGGTTTCCAATGGAAACCTATTTAAGCATGAGAAAACAATACTCCAAACAGTCCTTGGGTGAACACACTGCGGTAGATTTAGCAGCTGATCTTTTATGCAAAGGCACTTACAGTTCAAGAGACACTTATTCAGCATCTACTCACACACAGTCTACCTCAAAGGGCATATGCTGACTGTTCAACAGAGTCTTTCCAGTTCCAGGCCAAATTAGTTTCTATTGTCTGCTTCTATCTATTGTCTCTGGGATTGGTGCAGAATTCATGATATTGTCATGTCGCTGTCATGGTGCATGGTTCCTTTATGTTCTGGTGCATGGTTCCTTCATGGTATGGTACATGGTTCCTTTATGGTATGGTACATGGTTCCTTTATGGTATGGTGCATGGTTCCCTTATGGTATGGTACATGGTTCCTTTATGGTATGGTGCATGGTTCCCTTATGGTATGGTGCATGGTTCCTTTATGGTATAGTGCATGGTTCCTTTATGGTATGTTGTATGGTTCCCTTATGTTCTGGTGTATGGTTCTTTTATTGTACGGTCTATGGTTCCTTTATGGTATGGTGCATGGTTCCCTTATGTTTTGCTGGATGGTTCCTTTATGTTCTGGTGTATTGTTCCTTCATTTTATTGTCTATGGTACCTTTATATTTTGGTACATGTTTCTTTTATGTCTACACACAGACGTGGTCTCCACAGCCTGCCACTGTGGGATTGGAGCTGAAGGACATGACATGACATTTATGTGTGTCACTGTTGTGGTGTGTAGTTCTTTTATGTGATGGTATATGGTTCCTGTTGTTCTATACAGATCTACATGATCTGTGCCAAATCAAGACCCACTGAGCTCCACAGCCTGTTACTGCATGGGGTGGGTGCTGAATACATGGCCTTGTCATAAGTGGTCACTTCTGCACTTGGGCTCACTGGTGTGTGTGTGTGTGAGTGTGTGTTTGCAGGAAGGTTACACACATAGCACGAATAAAAACACAAGCACACACGCTCGCTTTCCCACTCAAAGCCGCAACAAAAACACCTGCAATCAACAACAACAAAACACATGTCAAGGAGCCTCCGATTCTTCGCCTGTCAATATTATTAGCCCCCTAATGGATCCATCTGCTGGTCTGTGAGTTCCTCTTCTGCATTAAAGAAAGACATTCACCAACTGGTTTGGCTTGGCAGTGGGCCCGCCCTCTCTGCTTCAGAAGCATCAAAGCTAATTAATGACTTACCTGAGAGAGAGCATGAATCGATGCAGCTCTGGTGTCTGATGGGAAATTAAAAAATGGTTACCCACACTGCATCATGCCTGCCAAATGAGACTGCTGCCACCGCAATATTTTACTCCTTTTTTCCTCTTTTTTTTTGGGGGGGGGGGGGGGGGGGGGGGCAGACACACACACTTGCATGCATGGACACACAAACACACAGAGACATGTGCACACACACACACAGAGACGTACGCACACACAGACACACGCACACACGCACACACACATACACATGGACAAAGACACAAACATGTGCGCACAGACAATTCCCACAGACACACACAAACACACACGCACACGCACACACATACGTCCACACATACACACACACACACACACACACACACACACACACACACACACACACACACACACACACACACACACACACACACACACAGACACACACACACACACACACAACCTTGCATGTCTCTCCCAGAGGATGCTATTAAACTGAGAGGCAGTCAGTTGGAAATGCTTTGGGACCAGAGTTTGGCCACAGAGAAATGTGATGGAATACATCTCATCCTCCTCTCTCCGAACAGAATGCAGGTAGTTAAGGATCAATTCTGAAAGGTGATGAGCTGGACTGACAAAAACAGATACAAAATTGTCAACTGACACAAAAGTGTTTTCCTTATAAATCAGGTGACTTGTATACATTTTCTGTATAATAAGATAGATAGATAGATAGATAGATATTGTTGATTGATAAATTGTTTATACATATAATTCATAAATATGCATAAAGGACTCCATGGCACTGACTGCCCAAATTAAATATTAATCTATAGCGTAATTCTGTTTATGAACAATTAGTTGAATATCATATTGAGGTGACTAGTGACTAGCTTCAGACCCGATGAACAGCCTTTAACCAGGGTTGCTGTGAATCTGTGGCCTGTGCAGACAGGCTCCATTGGCTCACACACACCCGTGCATGTGTGCATTGTGCATTGTGTATGCTGTGTACACTAAATCACGTGTGAATATTTCATGTGGCCGTCTCGCCCGACTGCTGTTAATCACGACACCACAGCGCAGCCCTCCGATGCGGCACCACGCAAGCGTGCTGAGAATCGCCTGCCACACTAGAACGGCCATGTGGCTTGGTGACACCAGGGAGGGGCGGAGGGGAGGCGAGGGGACGGGAGGGGAGGAGGATCATAAGCGAGCAGTGAGGGGCCAACGGGGCTGTTTGCTGTTCTCCGACCCTGGCACCCATTCTGCCTTCCTCACCTCCTCCTCGCTCCTCCTCCTCGTGTCCAGCTTGACGTGGCACGGTGTGTGTGTGTGTGTGTGTGTGTGTGTTTGTGTGTGTGTGTGTGTGCACCCGTGCTGTCACATTGAGATCTCCACTGGCCGCGTCTCCCCCCGGCAGTAAACTCGAACCTCAAAGGCCGCCTCTCTTTCTCTCTCACAAATGATTCCACATTATCTCTCTCTCTCTCTCTCTATTTCTTGCCCAATCTGCGTCTCTCTTACTCTGTTTTTTCTTCTCTTTCTGTGTCATCCTCTTTTTTTTTTTCTTGCTGTTTTTCCCCTGCCCTCTTTACCTTGTTTCCTCTGTCAAACATTTTTTATCTAGAACTTTCCATCATTCCTCTATCTGCTATCTCTCTCTCTCTCTCTCTCTCTCTCTTCAATCTCTCCATTCTCTCTCTCTCTCTCTCTCTCTCTCTCTCTCTCTCTACTGCACACAGTAGAGCCAGACCCGCGCATGCAGTCGTGGAAGGCAGCCAACCTTGGCCAAGTCCATCCCAGTTCCTCCCGCCTCCCCCCTTAATTCTTTTCCCTCAAGACACCGAACTTCAATCTTGTCTCAATATGGCAGGATTTTTATCAGGCTTCGCCTCCATTTCTCCAGCTGACGTCCAAATCGCCCTGCCCTCCCCCGGAAGTCAGTGGCAGCAGTGTGTCGGTCTGTGTTACTGAGTTAAAATCATCCTCCCCTCTGTGACCGGCGCGATCTGAAAAATTTAAGAAATGTTAGGTGGTGTTTGCAGTAGTTGAAGGGGCTTTTTTTGTGTGTGTTCAGCTTGTAAATGCCTCATTGTTAAATTATTCAAGTGTGTAAATGTGCTAGCACATTTGGGGGAAGTGTGAGAAGCACTTAGATGAGAGAGAGAGAAAGAGAGAGACCAAGAGCAAGAGAGAGAGAGAGAGAGAGAGAGAGAGAGAGCTGGAGATACAGAGAGAAAGTGACAGGAAAAATGGTAAGCTATTTTAAAGAACGAGTTTAAAGGTATCTTGGAGTTTATGTTTGGATGATTACATTAACGACTACAGAGGCAACAGCCCTCATATCAGATGTCCCGATGAAGGGCCTTCTCCATTAGCTGCTTCATTAACACAAATGTTTGTATAAATTTGCATCCGTTGGGGTGCTCCAGGTAATCAGCTTCAAGTGGGCCATTACGGCCCCATTACCACCATCAGCCCAGACTTACTCAATATGGAAATTCATTACGTGTCTCTCCCTCGTTCATTAAAGCTTTACACATGATAAACCCCACCGCCATTATCTGTTCTCCGAGAAGCAACAAAAGCCATTTTGCAGCAGGAGGTAAGAGCTAGGAGGTAGCAGCAGCAGCAGCGGTGCAGACTCAAGCCCCAGACACAGCAGACTGACAAACCCATCTCACGTCCACCGGGCTTGGGTTCCCCGGCGGAGGAATGTTGATGGTGCGGAGACGAGGAGGAGGAGGAGGAGGAGGAGGAGAAGGAGGAGGAAGAGGAAGCCAGCAGTATGTCGCTCATGGGCGTTCTCGACTCTGCTTGCCTCAGCCTGCTGTGTGTTATCCATGCATGTTAAACAGCCGTCCCCCCACTTGCCTCCTCCTCAGGCGCTGCTACTCAGGTGTGTGTGTGAGTGTGTGTGTGTGTGTGTGTGTCTTTTCGGTGTGTGTGTGTGTGTGTCTTTTGCGTGTGTGTGTGTGTGAGTTTGTGTGTCTTTTGTGTGTATATGTGTGTGTGTGTGTGTGTGTATGTGTGTGTATGTCTGTATGTCTGTGTGTCATGAGTGTGTGTGCGGGTGTGTGAGACTTGGCAAAGCACACAGGGTTCTGCCTCGCTGCCATGCCCAGGTTTGTCCAGCCGGCGTCTCCAGCACAGATGGGGAGGAACGTCCCCGGTAGGGCGGATCACATCCCAGGGAACGGAAGGCGGAGCGCGCAAGCGGGAAGTGGATGACCAGGACTCTCCCGCCTGCAGCCTGCGCCGGGGCCTGGGAGAGCGGCGCTACAACGGATAATTAGTGCCGAACATCTGTTAGAGGAGGTTCCACCCGAACCACAGTGGGGCCTTCGGATCTTAAATCACTAGCCCGGGCCCTGCACGCCTCAAGCCGTCTTCATTGTGCGCTGTGATGAATTGCGTTCCAGTCATTATGGTGGGCTGAAATTTAACACATGGCTAACGGATGCCGAGATGCTGCGATGCCGCAATGGGGTTTTTTTTTACCGCAGAGAGTCTTCAGATGACACTGACAGTAAAAAAAAAAAATATGCTGGAGTGAAATCATAAAACTGAGAGGAAAATCTGATAAAACTAAGAATTACATTTTCACACCCCTCGGTTCCTTTTTTAAGGGCCATGCATCAGCTTTACTGTGATACCGCCAATCTTACCCTGGAATAAAGAAGCCCTTTGAAAAAGAACAGGGTGAGGTGATATGATCTTCAGAGTCGAGAGTGTGTGTGAAATGTTGACACGTTATCTCGGCAAAATGACATCAAGAGGGCGAGGGTATAATATCTCTTCGCAGCTCCACTTCCTTATGTAACCATAGTTTTGAAGTAAAGTAAAGGGGAGGAGGGATAGAGTGGCGCAGATAAAGAATATCTAAAGGCAGAGAGTGGAACTTCGTGTAAAAAAAAATAGTAGTCCACTTCCTGGGGAATACTGGACATCGAGTACCAATCAGAATAATAGAGTGTAATTGCTGGCAGAAGGCCAGAGACAACCAGGGCGATAGACTTGTCATTTCCGCAGCGTATTTCTAAATCTGCCACAGGCCTTTCGGCAGACAGCTCTGCAACTGAGACGTATATATGTCTTCCGTTAAAATGTTACTTTGAGGTGCTCCGTGTCAGTCATAAATGAAATTGTATGTCTGACTTTGCTCGAGCCCTCTGTCGTAGCATAGACATAACCGTGTCATAAACATGCTATTGCAGATGGAATGTCTCATCATAAGTTCATGACAGTCAGTGTCAGAGTGACAGTGTCAGGTGACCATCTCTATTTGTCATGACAACACTAAAAAATGTTAGGAGGGCTTATCATGATGTTAAGATGGCACCCAAAACTCCAAGAGCTGTCAAATCAATAATGTCCGTAAGGCACTGCCATGTCACTGCACATCAACATCAACTAGGATATGGCAGGATATGGCACCTATCCACGACATGTCCAATTTACTCGTTCCAGGACGCATTTATGACAAGGTTATGTCCCTTTAATGGCAGAGGCTTCAGTTAAAGTATTATCAAAACTGCCAGAGAGAATAATGCCAAATGGCCAAATGGGCTGACGAGAAATACAATGACATCATTATTGTCTGACACTAATAGTGAGGTCCAGCTAGCATGAAACCTGCTGCTGAAGTTCCACCATCACTCCACTGACTGTCTGACCCCTCCTTCTTGATGGTTGTGTTATCGTGATGACCATTTTGAAAGTGAAGGCCGTGTTGGACCGTGGCGACCAGCTCATCAGCGGCAGAATGGGTGACCTGACCCAGCTTGTGATGACCTTTCCATTAGGCAAAATTGCCTTTCTTCTCAGGAAGCTATTTACCTCAGCAGAAAGAAAAAAAATAGAAGAAAGAAATGCAAACACATCAAGGAATAGGGGCCAAGGAGAAAAGGGCTGTTAGGAAGCCATCAACTTGTCATTGTGTGTGTAGATGTGTGTATGTGTGTGTGTGCATTAGTGAGAATGTCAGTGTGTATATGTTGAGAAAGAGAGTGTGAGTGTGTGTGTGGGTGTGTGTGTGTGTGTGTGTGTGTGTGTGTGTGTGTGTGTGTGTGTGTGTGTGTGTGTGTGTGTGTGTGTGTGTGTGTGTGTGTGTAGATGTGTGTGTGTAGGTGTGTGTGTGTGTGTGCGTGTGTGTGTGTGTGTGTGTGTGTGTGTGTGTGTGTGTGTGTGTGTGTGTGTGTGTGTGTGTGTGTGTGTTTGTGTGTGTGTAGGTGTGTGTGTGTGTGTAGGTGTGTGTATGTGTGTGTGTGTGTGTGTGTGTATTTGCCTTCTTCCAAACTACTGATAGGCATCAGTTCATTCAGGGACTCACTCCCATTAACCTGTTTCCGGGGAGGAGAGGAAAGAAAGAAGATAGAGAGATTTTTTCTTCTCTCCTCTCTACACTTTTCCTTTGGTTGCATTCTCCCCTCTCTCCCCCATCCCTCATTTGGCTCTCTCTACTTCCATCTGTCTGTGAGAGCGGCACAAAAGATCATTTCCTTTTCAAATTACGGAGGCCCCTTCAGCTGACCCAAGGGCATTGTGGGAAAGCAGAGCAGGAGACGGCCGATGAAGTCTGATGATAGCTAGCAAAGGCGTGCCAGCCTGCTCAGGTCCTGTCTCTCTCTCTCGTTCTCCCTCTCTCTCACACACACACACACACACAAACACACACACACACACACACACACACACACAGAAAATACACACACATCACTGTATTCATCCAAGGGAGAGCTCAGGGACGAAGGGGAGGTGTATCAGTCAGAATGCCCAGTGAGCAGCTGTGGCTCTGACAGGTGTTCCAAACCAGACCCGCGCCAGACCAGCACCAGACCCGCACCAGACCCGCGCCAGACCCGTGCCAGACCCGCTCCAGACCAGCACCAGACCCATGCCAGTACTGTTTCAGCACCAGCCTCTGTTTGGGAGCACAGCCACTCCATTAAGAGAGGAACAGCCTGAGACAAAGGCACAGGAGGCCAGAAAGCACTGAAGCTCATGTTACATGACCATAATAGTCTCATAATAGTCTCGTAATAGTCTCATAATAGTCAGGCTGTTCATTTGTTTATTTACTTATAGTCGTATCTGGTGAACTGTCAACGTCTGAAATCAACCACATAAAAAAAAAAAATGATTTGTCACAGAGGGATATTAAAAACAACTGAAATAAGGTGAACCATCAGTTTTCATGAATTTATCAACAACAACAAAAACTCCAGTTCCTTAGATCCTCTCATTTGCCAAAGTTAAGGTGGCCTCTGACTGTGTTTGAAGAACCCTTTCAGAGGAGGAGAAGTTTGAGAGAATCATGAATAAGGCGTTTCGGAAATTGCTTGGGGTGCCATGTTGTCAGTACTGTCTGAGTTACCAACGGTCAGCTTGTAGGAGGAGTCCAAATGTACTAAGACCAGCCTGGAGATGATTTTGTCACAGTCTAAGGATACAATAGTCAAGAAGAACACTGCTCCAATGCTAAAAACAGGGAACAAAGAGAATTCACAAGGAGTGATTGAATATGCACAAAGCACTTCACAGCACAGGGATATCATTGGGCAGGTACAGAGTGGAAGAGCAGGGTTTAGGTAAGGTGATGGTTGGAAAGCATAGGGTAGCGCTGGAGAGGAGCCAGATGCTTACTAGCCTTGTGTAGCAAGCAACAAGAGGAAGCTGAACAAGCAGCAGTGGCTTCTCAAGCAAAACAAAGGAAACGGATGACCTGGCATGAGTCAGTCCTGTCTGTGGGTGGGTGGGTGAAGACAGAAGCTGCACATTGAGTGTGGGTGTTAGCTCATTAAAACGTATTCTGTCTGGGTGTAAAAGTAGCCTGACCCGGGGTCGCTACACATGGAGACATAATCAGGTTTTAAAAATAATGTGCGTGTTTGTTTGAGAATAATTGAGTTGAGGTTAAGTCTTTGCTGGTTAATGACAGGGACCGCAGAATTTCTTTTGTTCAAGAGGGGCAGATAAGTGAACACCAGGAGCGTACAGACAGTACGAGCAGATATGGCCAAACGCGGAATTGGAGATTGCCGTCTGATGTCGGAAGACAACTTCAAGTTCCACAATGCATTGTTGTGACTGCTATGAGACCAGACATTGTGTTGTGTTCTGAGCATGAGCACATTGTTTACTTTATTGAGTTTAACGATTAGTTTTGATGATGCGTTTAAGTACGTCTTTAAAAAGAAAAAGCTGAAGTCTGCAGAACTGGTCGCTGAAGCGAGGGAACGAGGTTGGCAAGCACACACAAGACCAGCAGAGATAGCAAGTTAGAGGCTTTGTAGCCTAATCAACCACAACCCTTTTGTTGGATTTTGGTTTTTCGAGGATGGTCACTCCAAGGAGCTTTAAAGTTATCGTCTGAGGCTGGTGAAAAAGCGAGCCTGTGGTTGCGGCTGAGGCGCTCGCAGACAACTTGGGGTCGTGAAGTAACCTTAACTAACACTGAGATATGTTAAATCTTTTCGAGGTGTATCTGTTGTTATCTCTGGTGGTGGTATGTGTCCTAACACATCATGAGTACAGAGGGGGGTGGGTCTGGGACGCCAGTCACCACTGTGGAGCCTTCTGGAAGGAACGAAGGAAGGTGCCTACTTGAAAATTCCAGTGAAATGCTCACAAAGGCAGCTTTGTTGTTACCTCCGCCAAGGAGGTTATGTTTTCACCCCTGTATGTTTGATTGTTTGTTTGTCTGTTTGTTTGTTTGTTTGTCAGCAGGATTACGCAGAAACGCATGGACCGATTTCCATCAAACTTTGTGGGGAGATTGGGTAATATAATGGAAATAATTGATTAGATTTTCAGATGTCAAGGTCAAAGGTCAAGGTCACATGACGGAGGTTTGCATTCTCTGAATGCTCCCATTCTTGTTATTGTTGTATCCTGCTGCTCAGGTTCTATGTCTGGGCAGGTATGTCGTCGTATTTAGCAGTAGTGGCGCATGTTGTGGTTGTCACCAACCAGTTGGTTGTTGTTGTTGTTTCCGTCTGTTCAGTATCTATGGTTGTGCAGTAATTACATTGGTGAGGTTGTTGGGTACGATTACTTGCATGTGACAGTGAGAGGAGTGGAAAGTCCTCATCCAATCTCACAAAGCATACAACATATTTTCCTGTGTAAACTAAAAACTAAAAATTACAACCCCACATGACATTAATCAACACCTCCTCATTTCAGCACACTATGCAGGATCACGTAAAAGACAAGGAAGGTTAGGATTTTAATCTGGTCATATGTTCATTAACACTGACTTTTGCCAAGACAAAACGCCCATCTGCTAAACATTTCTTGAAAAGACATTTCATAAGGTATGCCAGAAGTCTTGTATCATTTTGAATTTAAACTTGAACTTAAATTTGACACACACTGTAAAAAAACAACCTAATTTTACAGTTAATAACTCTACATTTTTACAGTGGTTTTCTGTTTTATGAAATTGTATACAAAACTACGTATAATAATGGAGGTTAACTATAAATTAAAAACACGACTGCTATTTTAAGGATAATGCCAATAATGACAAATTACATGGATTTCTATTTTTTTTTACAGAAAATAACTGTATTATTTATACATAATTTTTCCATTTTTCTAAAATACATGCAAATGTAAATAAAATTACACTGATAATCTGAAATTAAATATGTAGCTCATTATATTAAGGTTTAGGTACATACTAACAATTTATCATGTTTCTATGTAAATTTACAGTGAATTCCTCAAAAATTCAGCAAACCCATTTTCATTAACCTGTTAGAACCCTGACGTTTTTTGGCAAATTCTACCTAAAATTCCATGCCCAAATGTAAAGGCCTACTTTTGAGTCTTAAGTATAGTATGATGGCAAATTTCAATTTGATGTTACAAAAGTGCCCCTCAAGCTATGATAAAATACCTTTAGAGTACCATATATGTTATCTCAAATTTTAGAAAGATGTTGATAACCTTTCCAAAATATAGGCGCCCCCTAATTCTTTTTCCTTTTGCATCTAGATTACTGTGGATTTAAGTGGGAAAATGAATTGAAATGGCCAGTTATGTCATAAAATTGTGTGCCCCCAAGGGTATGCCATCACCTGAACAAATGGAACTGATATCTCATCCCAATCAAAAGTTAGAAGATAAATAATCGGTGATCTCTCCATATACTCTTCCGTGACTTTTGCTGCTTTCTGATTCTACCAGACTCTATTTCAATCTTCTCGTCATCCAACGGTTGAAGCTCTTTCAATGCTGCTGTTACCCCATAAAAACAATCTTTTTGGGGGCTGATTTACTGTTTTATTTTTAGAAGCCATGATGATGTAGAATAAATGTGTTTCGTTGTACAACTGCATTTCGTTATAGAACTGTCTAAAACTTGCGTGGCTAAACGGCAAAACAAAGGCACGTGAATTACTGATTACATCCCACCTTCTCTGTTGTGCACTCGGATATCTTTGCATCTCATTGGTCTACAGTCATGATTGACACATGTGTGGACCAGTCAAGGAAAGTATTAGTTTATGTTTTTCACGCACAGACTTAGCAGAGTTTACCATAGCAACCATGGACATATGATGGCAACAAAATAGTCTTGGGTGTGCGCATTGTGTCAGACTGACAGGTCAGTCAACCTATGATATTAGTTACAGGTTCCCGTATCTTGCTGGCTGATTGGGTTATCCTGATAAGATAAGACTCTGTAAAAGGTCGGGATAGCCTTCACGCTTAGAGCAAGATGTTACTCATAAGAGGACTCAGGAGGTTGAAGATGTTAGAAAGATGGGTATTTTTATTAACCCAAATAAGGCACAAAGGCAGTTAAAACACTGACAATACTAAATCAATATAAAAAATACAGTTTTCACTAAGGACAAATGCATGAAGCCACCAACAAATAAGCAATTCACATAAGACCACATGTATAAAAAGGACCATTAACTGGTCAGTGAGAGTCCTTATTAAACACGATCACTCTCACTACGAAACAAAACAAAAGCAAATAAAAGGACCAAGGTAACTAGCCCATCGTGAGAGCTCCAAGGACTTACGTCCTATTAAACTGGCAACTTTCCTGAACAAAGAACAAAGGTAAGTTTAAGTAGCCTTGACAAGCACCTTGAATTGGCTCATACCAATCATTGATTTCAGGTGTGTCAATCAGCAAGGCACCAACACCTGTGGCTCACAGCAGCCATACCTAAACAATCAAACTCCCAATCAACTAGGAAACACAGACTACACATGGTAGCAATTAGGCTTGGTGCCGGCATAGCCGACACATAATAAAGCAGCCAAATCTCATTAAACATAAACTCCATATATCGCGCCATCTTCACAACACAAACTTAGACACTAAACACCGGTTGACAAACGGTATGAAATATGACAATATGATTATTGTTAAACTAAATAAACAGAAAATTTCAGAGACAAGACATTGAATGTGTGCTGATTTTAACTGAACAAAGACATGAACATCAAACATATAACACACACACACACCAAAACACCTTCACCCAGTCCACAAAAGCAGCAGCCTACAGGCTGCAGTGGTGGGTCACACAGGTGCCCCGTCACAGACTCACTTTGTTCATTCGGTTAAAATCAAGCCACCCCTGAACTAAACACCACTATACATATTTGGGACCCATTCTAACGGCATCGGCAAGCCTGGTCTAGTCACACAAGAGCATTGTCCAAATTCCCTAATGCTGAATGGGCACTAAATCCAACAGACCCACTACAAAATCTTGTGGAAAGACTTCCTATAAGAGAGGCAGCTGTTATAGAGTAGTTTTGGAATGAGATGTGCGTGAAACTCATATATGTGTGATGATCAGGTGTCCCAATACTTTTGACCTGACCTAACCTTGGATCTGGCTGGCCCAGAGCAATGCAGAACAATAAAGACGAGACAAGGGGGAAATTACTTTGCAATGGACTGACTCACTCCATGTAGTTTAATATGAGTCTGAAGTCAAATGTTTTAACTTTTGTGGGTAGAGGCTATTGTCATGTTCCTGCTGAGCTCCGCTCCGGCCACGCCCCCTTCAATCACACAAGCACATACACCTGTTTCACTCTCACTCATGCTCTCAGCTGCATGTCATCAGTATCATTCACCATCCCAGCTGCACTGCATTCAGATCCCAAATCACATGATCACACACACCTGATTCACTCCTATATATAACCTGCACTCCCCTCACTCCGTGTTTGGTCTCGTCGTTACAAGGGTGAAACCTTTGCCCAAGTCTTCTAAATCTGTGGCCCACTCTACGTCCCTGGGATTCCGCCTTCCGGCCACCGGCGACTACAACCCCATTGTCAGCTGGCTTCCAGCCCAGCAAGCTCTCTGTCCGTGGGCGTCCAGCCCCACAAGCTCCCTGTCTGCTGGCTTCCGAGTCAGCCATTTCGGTGCCGGCAGACTTTTAGGACTGCATTATCCAGAGTGCCGTGCATACGGCACCGGGAGTAATGTGACTGTCTTGTCCGGCCTGTAGCCGTGTACCTCTGTTCTTTGCCCTTGCGCACAGTAGCCAGAGTGAGACTCTGTGCGATCTTTAGTTCATGTTCCTAGATCTTTGTGTTAGAACTCTGTCTGTTAACCTTTTCGTTGATTTGTATACTCTGTTTGTGTCCTGTTCCCCGTCTGTACTCCATCAATAAACTCTGCATCACCTGAAACTCTTCAATCACAAACCCTGCAAGTCAATGTTTGAAATAATTGTCTTCCAAAATAAAACCATCATTTTACAATCTTGAGCATGTGTCAGCACTTTATTGAATGTGTTTGATCATAAAAATGTAGGAGCAATCTGGAAAATGTCAGTTTCTCTGCTAAATGTGAATTGCCGTCACTTAATTGAAGGTGTTTCATTGTAATAAATGAGGGAAAATCTGTAAAATACCAGTGTTTCTCTGCAAAACTGTTAGGGCTGCCACTTTATTGAAGGTGTTTAATCTTAATTAAAGAAGCCTGACTTAATGAATGGTGTTTGCTCGTTATAAATTAGGAAGAATCTGTAAAATAACAGTATTTTTTGCTGAACTTGTAGTACTGTCACTTTATTGAAAGTGTTCGATATTAATAATAAAAAAATCTGTAAAATACCAGTGTTTCTCTGCAAAACTGTTAGGGCTGCCACTTTATTGAAGGTGTTTAATCTTAATTAAAGAAGCCTGACTTAATGAATGGTGTTTGCTCGTTATAAATTAGGAAGAATCTGTAAAATAACAGTATTTTTTGCTGAACTTGTAGTACTGTCACTTTATTGAAAGTGTTCGATATTAATAATAAAAAAATCTGTAAAATAACAGTTTTTCTCTGCTGAACTGTTAGGGCTGCCACTTTATTGAAGATTTTTAATCTTAATTAAAGAAGCCTGACTTAATGAATGGTGTTTGTTCGTAATAAATTAGGAAGAATCTGTAAAATAACAGCATTTTTTGCTAAACTTGTAGTACTGTCACCTTATTGAAAGTGTTCGATATTAATAATAGATACAAAAATCTGTAAAATAACAGTTTTTCTCTGCTGAACTGTTAGGGCTGCCACTTTATTGAAGGTTTTTAATCTTAAATATCGAGGAAAACATTGTAAAATAACAGTGTTTCTCTGCTATACTTTTAGTACCCTAACTTAATAAAAGGTGTTTGCTCGTAATAAATTAGGAAGAATCTGTACAATAACAGTTTTTCTCTGCTAAACTGTTAGGGATGTAACTTTATTAATGGTGTTTGATTGTATTAATTGAGGAAAAATCTATAAAAAAAAACAGTTTTTCTCTGCAAATCCTTAAATGGAAATATCTGTAAATATAGGGTTTTTGCACTTTATTTGAATTAGGATGTTTTACTTTAATTTTGCGGTTTTTGTTTGGCAGCCGTAGCTGCCAGTAATTTACTGTTTTTTTACAGATTTTTTTTTTACAGTGCAGATAAACAGAGAGAGAGAGAGAGATAGTTGGAGTTAAAACTACATAACAGACAGAGAGATGACGTTAAAACAACATAACCGACAGAGAGATGAGGTTAAAACAACATATCCTACAAGAGGGAGAAGAGGAGAATAATCTTAATCTGTTTCATGTGGTGGTGGTATCAAGAGCAAACCTGGAGACTTATAGCCAGTGGAAAACTACACCAAACAATGGACACAATAACATCAAAGCCCAGACCAAACTGAATTATAATATCCAATTTGGGGGGGTGGGGGGGGGGATGCAACCTATCAGGATATTGAGCGGTGAGAAAGGCTGGCAATTAGATCAACATGCAGTGAAGTTTCTCTGCCAGACGTTTCCAGTTCATCTCAAGTGTTCTTCAGATCCAAAGGTTTTTCATTATACTCTGTCAGGTTGCATTACAAAGGAAAGGAGGAATCTAATTCTGCTCCACTGTATCTGACAGTGTTTCAAACTAATTCATCTTGTCAAGGTGCAGCCTCCACGAACTCACCAGATGGTGTTTGTGTAAGCTCCAGCTTTGTCTCTTACCGAGGAGTTTCCACACAAAAAAAAGGAGCAAGATTGCGTACACTTTGTTTCACGAGACTGTGCTGTCGGCTGGATCACACCTTTCTTTCCAAGTGTTACAGGTGCATCTATATTTATTCTATGTTCGGGTAGACTGCTTTAGTTTCTCTCACGGGCCAACTAGATGACTAATGTGTTAACAGCACCAAGGTAATGGCTTTGATTGATGACACATGCTTACAAAAATTGTCTATCTGTGCTGTACTTTAAGTCACTTTGAGCAAAAGAATATGCTAAATAAAGAAATGTATCTAAATATTAAATATAAATGTAAATGTACATAAAGATACTCTTGGTTCAACCATGTCAGATGTTCCAGAACAACCCTGTTGATGTAATGCCATTGTGAGGGACAGAGGCGGCCTCCCCACGTTTTGGGATGTAGGCGACGCTGCTGAAGTCGGAAACGAACGTTGCAGGAGAGGGTGGCTTTCATATAAAAATATATTCGTATTTATTTAACAATGGGGGACTCTCCGCTATGGCCCCCAAAACAGGGTCACAAAATAAATAAACAAATCAAAAACACACTTTTTGTGCCACGGTGCGAAGGGGGGATTTCACCTTTTAACAATCATCTGGAAAAAATGTGACGAGTGCTGAACAAACCTAAAGATGAAAACATTTTTAATTACGACTTTGTTGTAAGGACAGTGCCTAAATGTTAATATTTAAAGGACAGTGAGAGGCCAGTGCCAGATGCAGGACAGATTTCACTCCATAGTGAGGCGCTTACTTCCGTCCTCCGAGCAAATTTGATCTCCAGAGTGTCATGCAATGTAATGGCATAGGATGTTCACGGTGCAGGGTGTGGAGATTGCAGCAGCCTTGTGAGCACGGTGGGGGGGGGGGGAGAAAAGTATTGAAAGAATGAGAATAAAATGAACAGTAATTATGGGATCAGGCTGTGAGCTCTATAGATCCTTGCTCTGCTGGATGATTGGTCGAAATGAGTTGAGTGGTACTCTCCTGAGCGGGAGTGATGTCAGAGCTTGCATGCAGACTCACTGTGATCTGCCATGGATGTGCACGACTAGTCAGAGCAGTAACACAAAAGTACGTTCTTTGCAGAGTGAGAATGCGAAAGGGGGGTTCAGGCACTCTGTCTCTGGTAGCGACATGTGTCCTAACCCGTTCAGGCCCTGGGCTCTGTATAGCGCCTTGAGACAGAGGAGAATGCAGAGCTCCTAAGCATGGAGTGCTTTGTGTGAATGTGTAAATGTCGCAATTGTGCCTGAGGTGGTCTGACCATGGAAATGGTCCATCTGACCATGGAAATCCACTGGCAAAATCAGAAATTCAAAGTCAGAAGAGAAGGAAATGCCACCTTTGGCCCCTCATGGCACTTAACTGCGTTGTTAATTACTTCTTAAAAGACTCCAAAATGGGTCTGAACCTGAGAATGGGCTGTACAGTCAAGAATCCACCTCCATCTGGGATAGATGTGTCATCCTGGATCCTACAGCACACTGGCAAAGCACAGGCCTTGTGGGGGAACAGTTATGGCACAGCTATGACTTAGCCCACTCAAGACTCCTCAAGCCACCCTGAGAAAATGTCAAAGAAACTTGCTTGGGGTTGTGTGTGTGTGTCACGCTCTTCCATCACATTACATCGTGAGCACTTCCATCAAACTTTTGATGAAAAACACCCCCCCACCCACCCACCACCTCGTATACAGAGGCAGGGAGGCTCCGAGGATCCATACCGCGCTTGAAATTGTAATGAAAGATTAGGGCACATAAAGGTGAAGCGCGCCAGGGCTCGTGTAGCTACACTAATGGGGCAATGAAGTGCACAAAGGTTAATTCTCCGATCTGAAGCTCGATTTAAATCATTGTTTGTAGATTAAAAAGAGCCCTTCCCTGGGAATGGCTGCGCTGTGCTTGGTGAAGCTTCCTCTGGAGTCACACACTGCTTTGCCTGTCTGATTACTCTTAATGAATTATGCAAATAGCTTTTTATCTCTTGCGATTTGGGGATGTTTCTGTATTATTTTATTAATGCATTTCGGAATTACTCCATACAATCACAGAGGCTCGGCGCCTGCTTTCGCTAGGATTTGGTATTCATACCGGTTTCTTTATTAAATCCGAGGTGGTCTCGGGTGTATTTGCGCGCAGGAATGAGAAATTAGTCATTACAGTAATTTAATGACTTTTCGCCATACAAGCCCGCCTCGCCCGCGCTGCCGAGTGCAACAACCTCCTTCTCTATCTGCTCATTGCGGCGGACTCCCCTGAGTTTGATCTTTGGGGGCATGTCTCTTTAATTTCTACTTAATTAATTACGTTCGTTATCAGGGAGTGTCCTGTGGTGAGAGCCCCGGTTTCAATTACAGTGGAAAATTGACATAACAAAACATTAAAGGGCCTGACTATAGCGCAAAGCTAATGCACCTGTCTGCCTGTACAGTCTCCGGTGTTGCGTGGCAGCTCCCATGACCTGGGTTTCCCATTTGCAAAAGGCAGAGAGAGAGAGAGAGCGAGACAGTGATTTTTTTGTATTTATTTGCATAAAAGGCTCTGCCAAATGACGAAATGGAGTCATTTTCCATCGCTGACACATTGTTGAGACAGATTGCACCGTAGACACCTGGAGTTCAATCCAAATATTTGCCATCGGATCAAATCACTAGCAATCAGACAAGGCACAATTTCCATCCTGGCTCGGCCTAATTCAAGGTCTGCACAAAAGATTTTCCGTCTTAAAATGAAGGATGAGATTCATCTGCCACCCAAAGCAAAACAGACAGATTAATCAGCCCTCCTTTCCCAAGCCCCCTCTCTGTGTACTTGTTTATCTCATCCTCCTTTGAAATTACTAACAGGATTTTCATCTGTGTTTGTTGATATATTTAAAGCAAACACACATCGCATACTCTAACGGCTAACAGCTAATGTGATGATTATTATTCACAATGAACTGAATTACAACTATTCTTTTTTTTTTTTTAAAGATTTATTTTTGGGCTTTTTTATGCCTTTAATCAGACAGGATAGTAGAGAGAAACAGGAAATGAGCTGGAGAAAGATTCGGGAGAGGGATCGGGAAATGGCCGCGGGTCGGACTCGAACCGGGTCCCCATGGGTATTCCAACCCACTTATGGTATAGGGCTGCTGCCGCTTGCGCCACAGCTCCCCCCTAATTGCAACTATTCTAACAAGCCTTAGCCAAACATATATGTGGTCACTGCACACTGCTCCTTTAAGACCATCTTCCCCCGGGCTGTTGTGTTTTCTTTATTTCTTCGATGGGTTCACCTGCATCTGTGAGGTGTTTCATGTTTCAGCCGTGGAGCGAGTTCAATGGAGTCGTCTGTGTTTGAGCCGGGGCGGCTGAGCAATCCCTCTAATCTAGAATGGCACCAAGCATTAGGGTTGGTGTGAACAGTATTGATCCATCGGTCAGGGTCAGGTTATGTCTTTATCTCCCTCTCTGTCTGTCTAGTTACGTAGAATCTCTCCATCTCTCTCTGTCACACATGCACGCACACACGCACACATGAACGCACACACACACACACACACACACACACACACACACACACACACACACACACACACACACACACACACACACACACACACACACACACACACACACACACACACACACACACACACATACTCAAATCTCTCTGTCTCTCCCCCCTCTTGCATGAATCGTTTCCTGCTCTTCAGATGTCAGAGCTCCACATATGATGGCCAAACAGACATTTAAAGTACATCAGGAGATCTCTGTTTGTACTAGAGTGAATTCATGTGAGCCAGTGGCAAGCAGTTCTTCGGCTGGTTCAAAATCATCTGCTCGACAGACTGATTCATTGTTCAGTAGCGTCCCAATCTTCAAGGAGTTCTTTCTCATCTCCAGGGTTGACACCGTTCAGTTGTTTTTGCTCTTTTTGCTGATGATGTTGTGCTTTCCCCGACTCGTTTGCCTACCAGTGAGTATAATAATTTGCTGACATCGTTGTTGCCAGTCGCTGTAAAGCCCTGGTCACAGATTTCCTCATATCAGTGAAATTCTGTGGTCAACCTGGAACTCTATATCACTTCCTTTTCCTACCTGTCTACATCTTTGATAGTTTGCTGCATTTCTATGTCTGTGGTAGTTTTTTCATTCTTTATTCCATGAACGCACGTATCAGGAAAAATCAAAACCAGCAATACGCTATCCACACAGATACTAACAACAGGCTAACCGAACAGGCTAACTGAACTAAGTCAACACTGCAACCTAATCTCATCTCTGTATTGACTATCGTATTGAAAGGGGCAGCCCAACGGAGGATGTGATGAGATCGATCGCATCCTCATCATCCGTAAAATGGCCGATTTACTACACTGTTGTAAAAGCCTTTAACACAGCTGACACTGACAGTGAAAACGAGATAGTCAGCACCAAAATGAGAAACAGAAAAAGCAACGGCAAAACCAAAAAAAGTATTTCCCAACTTGGACCATAAACAACTAACAAACAACAAAAAGCAAAAGCACAAGCTCCAAACTCGCGTAGCGAATTGCTTTCTCAACTTGTAAAGCCCGTGACCGATCAACTGCAGGAGCGAAGACCACATTGGGCAAAGAAGCTTTTAACGTACTGCCAAAAAAGGAAAGGCCAAAAAAGCACCTTTGGATCAGTGAACAGAGCAACAAACTACTTGACAAATGGAAAGACAGAGTGGCAGTAACAGTATATCCAGAGAGCACACACAGATACAGGCTCTCACACACACACACACACACACACACACACACACACACACACACACACAAAAACACACACACACGCACACACACAACCACACACACACACACACACACACATACACACACATACACACACACACACACATACATGCAGACACACGCACACACACACAAACACACACATACACACATACACACACACACACACACACACATACACACAAACCCAGGTGTGCCTTTCCAAATGACGGACAAATGACTTGTTTCCCCTCACCACTGTCCTGATTGGCATGGCGGACACAATCTCGGTTCCTGACCCGCTGACCGTGGGGAAAGTAATAGGAGCTCAAATAAACAGGGTCCACCTGTGCCAGGGCTATCTGCACACGGCACGCGGCACGCGGCACGCCGGAGACCGGTGCTTAGATTCTGGTGGCGGGGGAATGGCTCTGCATGGCGATGAGCATATCAAGTATGATAATAGAGGGAGGAATATGCCTTCCCCAGTGAGGCGCAGGGAAACTGTGTCCACCCGTATTCCACACAGATTAGTGCAAGGAGCAAAGGGCAATGGTGGCTAACTGGAAACAGCCAGGCTTTTGTCATCGCCTGACTGAAAAAGCATGCAGCAGATTCCAAAGAAGGTAACCACAGTGTAATGCCAAAAAAATACAAAATGTATGATAGAAATGATTCAAATGAATAAAAAATAATGAATATACAAATGCACCTAAATACATAAATGCTTACAGTAACAAGCAAGGAAGATAATGTAATAAATACATACCTTAATTTGATATGGTACAGGTCTAGTACAAGACTGGCCTGGAGATACAGCAGTGTTACTAGGAAGGTTAAATAGAGTCAGCGAATAAGGAAAGCCTCTTCCTGGCTGTAGCCAACACTAGAACATTTAACACCTTGATCAATACCACATCCACCTTAGAGATAGTTCTAGAACATATAACGCCCTGATCAATACCACATCCACCTCTTTGATAGTTCTAGAACATGTGACGCCCTGATCAATACCACATCCACCTTAAAGATAGTTCTAGAACATATAACGCCCAGATCAATACCACATCCACCTTAGAGATAGTTCTAGAACAAATAACGCCCTGATCAATACCACATCCATCCAAGAGATAGTTCTAGAACATATAACGCCCTGATCAATACCACATCCACCTTAGAGATAGTTCTAGAACATATAACGCCCTGATCAATACCACATCCATCCAAGAGATAGTTCTAGAACATATAACGCCCTGATCAATACCACATCCATCCTAGAGATAGTTCTAGAACATATGACGCCCCGATCAATACAACATCTATCCTAGAGATAGTTCTAGAACATATGACGCCCTGATCAATACAACATCTATCCTAGAGATAGTTCTAGAACATATGACGCCCTGATCAATACAACATCTATCCTAGAGATAGTTCTAGAACATATGACGCCCTGATCAATACAACATCTATCCTAGAGATAGTTCTAGAACATATGACGCCCTGATCAATACCACATCCATCCTAGAGATAGTTCTAGAACATTTGACGCCCTGATCAATACAACATCCATCCTAGAGATAGTTCTAGAACATATAACGCCCTGAGCAATACAACATCTATCCTAGAGATAGTTCTAGAACATATGACGCCCTGATCAATACAACATCCATCCTAGAGATAGTTCTAGAACATATGACGCCCTGATCAATAC
>NC_137908.1:6616394-6618894 GCF_963457725.1 Sprattus sprattus | reverse complement strand
CACATTACCTTCCACACACACACAGCTGTCTGATATGACACGACCTTGATGTGACTAAAATTAGCATATAACTCAGGAACCACCAAATCCATTCCAGCACAGCTGAGACAAAAATAGCTAAACAGGTCCCACGGTGCAAGTGCAACAATTAAGTGAACTCTGACTTTCGCAAGTAGCATGTGCTAATCCAATTTTCACTTCTGTTTTGAGCGTTCCAGAAGGGGGATATCATTTAGCCCCTCAATTATAACGTCATTGCTAAAATGTCATCTGTCCCGATGCGCCCGCTGAACTCAACACATCGCAGAGTCACAAAGCCTCTCCTGAGACTCTGGATGTTACCCATTGTGATTTTCACACACACACACACACACACACAAAGGTGCCCCAGACGGCTGGTTGGCACCCTATTCCTGTCATTCAATACCCAGCTGGCACAGGCTCAGTTGTCTCCGAGCAGGGCCAGGGGCCTGAAATAGACTGCAGCCGGTGGGTGAGAGAGAGGCACTGGAGGTGTCACTGCTCCTGGCCCACTCGGGTGCCTGTTTGTGACTGGCTCGCTTCCAGTCCGCCTCTCTCCTGGCACACTGGTGGGAAGCACGCAGGCAGAGGATGCACACACGCACGCACGCACGCACGCACGCACGCACGCACGCACGCACGCACGCACGCACGCACGCACGCACACGCGCACACGCGCACACGCACACGCACACGAACACACACACACACACACACACACATACACACACACACACACACACACACACACATATGCTGGCATGGGTAAGGGGAGGAGGATGATAAACCAGATATCAGATGATTCTGGATCTGGTAATCTGGGCCATACCAGTCTAATCTCAGTCTAAACCCCATCCACCTATGTGGGAGTGAGTGTGTGAGATTAAACTGGTCTAACACAGATTACCAGATCCAGAATCATCTGATATCTGGTTTAAATGACTATACATGAATACATCCCACTGCTGCTGATGACTATGATGATGAAGATGATGAAGATAACGATGATGATAGTGATGAACATGGTGACGAAGATTATGTTTATGATGATGATGAGGATGGTGATTTTAGTGGTGGTGATGGTGATGAAGATGATGGCCCACTTGAATCACTACCTCTCTTCCACTGCGTGACAATGACAACTGCGCTCGCTGACTCTGTGTTTTCCACAGAAAGTGGACACAGATGGGGGTGAACACTCTGCTCATTAAGGCCAAATGGATTGCATAGGGCTTGAGTGTGATGTGTGGAAGGTGTGCAGGGATTTGCAACAGTGGCTCGCTGCTAGGATTAAAGCCGATTCAAGCCTGTCCGTTAATGCACAGGAAAGCAGTATGAGGTCTCAAACGGCTTCATGCATGACTGATGCAAAGCTTTTGCTGTCAAATGCTCGCATACACCTTTTCTTATTCCCAAGTGTACATGTATGTACAGTTTTGCCATGGAATGTTTTTCCCCGTAAAGTTAAAGTTCTACATTATAATAAACATGGGAAAGAAAAAGTGATTACAACATATGTGAAATATTGATTTTGATGATAATGAAATGAGCCCTTTGCAAAAAAAAGTCAGATTTTTAATTCACCTTTTGAAATACAAATCTGAGAATTGTATTTAGCATTTTTCAGATTTGTACATCCTCTGTATAAGACAAAATAAATCCATATAGCAGTTGAATATCCATTATGTGCTTGATCTGATTTTTTAAAAACTGACCTGAACTGGTGCACAACAAGCTGTTATTTGGAAACGGCAAACCATCTGGATCAACACACAAACTTGGATTGAGGATCGAGATTTGAAACATCAAAGGTGATGATCACCAAACCCATCCAGCCTTGCTGATGCTCCCATTCTCTCTGTGTCTCTCTCTGTGTCTCTCTCTGTGTCTCTCTCTGTCTCTCTCTCTGCGTCTCTCTCTGTCTCTCTCTCTGTCTCTCTCCGTCTCTCTCTCTGCGTCTCTCTCTGTCTCTCTCTCTGCGTCTCTCTCTGTCTCTCTCTCTCTCTCTCTCTCTCTATCCGTCTCTCTCTGTCTCTCTTTCCGTCTCTCTCAACAAGTGGTTTAGAGTAGTTAAGAGTGTCACCCTCTCTCTCTCTCTCTGTCTCTCTCTCCGTCTCTCTCTGTCTCCCCCTCTCTCTCTCTCCGTCTCTCTCCCTCTCTCTCTCTCTCTCTCTGTCTCTCTCTCCGTCTCTCTCTGTCTCCCTCTCTCTCTCTCTCTGTCTCCCTCTCTCTCTCTCTCTGTCTCTCTCTCCGTCTCTCTCAGTCTCCCTCTCTCTCTCTCTCTCACTCCAGTCACAGCTGTCTCTTCAAATACCTCTGTTCTCTTAACAACCTGTTGAGAAACAGAGCTACTCAACATCTAATTTAGCCCCCACTCCAGAGCACTCAACCCCCCCCCCCCCCCCCCCACCCCCCATCAACACCACCCCCAGAAACCATGCCATACAGCGGCAGGCGCCAATCTCGGATGCCACGGCAT
>NC_137908.1:6606394-6611394 GCF_963457725.1 Sprattus sprattus | reverse complement strand
GACAGCAATCAACAGGCAGGTCGAGAGACAAGGTCAACGGTTGAGGATAGACAATGACAAGCGCTTGAGTGGTGAGTAGTCATACGTGTGTGGGGGGAGCGGGTTTTCATGACAAGCAGATGAGTGTGGAATAGTGTTGTGTGTATGTGTTGGGGGGGGGGATGGGGTATGAGCAGTGATTGATGGATGTATACAAGTACGTGTGTGTGTGTGTGTGTCTGTGTGTGTGTGTGTGTGTGTGTGTGTGTGTGTGTCTAGGGAAGGCTGGATGGATTTGGAGTGGAGTGGAGTGAAGTATGTGTGTATGTAACTGTGTGTATGTTGTATGTGTGTGTGTATGTGTGTGTGTGTGTGCGTTTTGTCTATGTGTGTATGTGGGAGGCTCATGTCATGCTAGGGGTGTGTATACCAGCGTGAGCATGTGAGTTCCTGTGAGTGTGTGTGTGTCTCTAGGTGGGGGGTTAGTCGCCGGGGTCCCTCTTGACATTTCTGAGATCTCTGAGCGGTGCCAGCGTAGCAGGGGGAGCCTCCTGTCAGAGGTATTACAGAGCGGAGAATAAGATAAGGATCGATTGACCCGCTGAAAGAGCCCCAGTTGACGTGTTATTAAATGACCTGCCCCCACCACCCCCCCCTTAACCCTCTCTACCAGGCTCCACTCGAGAGAGAGTGCAAGGCCAGCACACTCGCAGCGAGGCGGAGGACGGTGGCGACGACAACGACAACAACAACAAAAGACACGAGCGGACACTGTAAGAGGAGATGAGGGTTTCGTGTCGAACGGTCCACAAAGATGTTGATCACGGAGATTAAACGCACTGGCGCGCGGACCTGAAGGGCAGCTGTGATGAACAGGCTCGTCAAAGCCTGCTAGGTAAAATCAGTGTTGCCTGCCAAACCATATATATCTAAACGGGAAGAAATGCTTAACTACAGATGATCAAAACAGAGCCTATCACATATCGAACAAATGGTTCACTGTAGATTACTAAAATAGACGGCATAACTTACTATATATGAATAAAATACAAGAATTGGTTCACTATAGATATATATAGTACTATATACTAAAAAAGGTGTAGCCCACTATAGAATACTGAATAAAAAGCATGGATCACCATGTATAACCAAAATAGAGAAACGTTTTATTATACTTGACTAAAAGAGAAGAAAGGGTTCATCTTATATTACCATGACAGGAGGAACTGTGCATCGTTTATTTCTAAAATAGAGGAGATTGGATGTGCAGAAGATACAGTAAGTATAACTGACAGGCCGAGTTAAGCCCAATTCCTATTTAGATTTTATACACACAACATTATGAGTGATCCCTATGCCGCACAAACAAGAGCTAATGCCGAATCAAAATTCATGCGCCTTAAATGCATGGTGTCACGAGCGTTTCAGGACAGCTCGTCTGGCTCGTGTGCGGTACTGTCTCGAAGACTCAAAACACACTTAGTGCATCAGCAGGGAAAGCCGACATTCCTTACTGTATCTTCTGCACATCCAATCTCCTCTATTTTAGAAATAAACGATGCACAGTTTCTCCTGTCGTGGTAATATAAGATGAACCTTTTCTTCTCTTTTGGTCAAGTATAATAAAATGTTTCTCTATTTTGGTAATACATGGTGATCCATGCTTTTTATTCAGTAATCTATAGTGGGCTACACCTTTTTTAGTATATAGTACTATAAACTGTATATATCTATAGTGAACCAGTTCTTGTATTTTATTTATATACAGTAAGTTATGACGTATATTCCACATCCAATGATGCTACACTAGTTTTAGGGAAGAGCAGAATACCATATCTGTGGTAAAAAAAATAGATTATTATGTCTGGGATGAAAAGATAAATAAACACATGCCATACCATCCACGCATGACGGGGCAGCTCTGGTCGTCCCGGCAACCTGCCCGGGTAAACAGGAGCACTTGACAGTCTGCGATCGTTCCTCGATCTTGTTTTTGTTGCAACAGCGGTGCGCCGCGATCACCTCGCAGGTCCCCGCCTTCACATGTTGAACTGCAGAGACAAACAGGGACATACACTGGGTTTATTTTTGATTATTTGCTTATTTCCAGAGGTACTCATGTTCGTGGTAGATGATTGCTGCCAGTGCACCTGGTCTTTCATGAAGTATAATAGATAGCCACTCCACTGTCAAGGGAGGAGATGAAGGGCCTAGCAATGGTAGGGCTGTCTGATTTTGAATTACTGTCGGGATTCATAAAAATAGATCTTTGCTGTGTTCTGTGGTTTTTTTTTCTCATTCTTTTGATTAGCAAATGACATCATTCTGATATGATTAACAAACGTATATTTGTTAATGATATTATTTTCTCTGTCAAAAGATTTTAACTTACGAGAGTTTCCCTGACTAAAAATCGGACTCGTTCATTTCCAAATGGTTTCACAAATAATGAGCTAA
Source organism: Sprattus sprattus (assembly GCF_963457725.1). Lineage (NCBI taxonomy): Eukaryota > Metazoa > Chordata > Actinopteri > Clupeiformes > Clupeidae > Sprattus > Sprattus sprattus. Next base: position 6,608,958 of record NC_137908.1, on the reverse strand, counting down.
TTTGGCATTCATGGCATCGCCTACCAAAGTAAACATTTCATTTCATTAGGAGGAATGAATTGTGCCGCTACTCGTAGCCCTGGGTTAAACAACTAACATATGAATATGAAAGTCATCATGTCCCTGGATTTAAATGCAATAAGCAGAAAGAGAGAAGTAAACACTGAGCACTTCTAAACTTCTCCAAGTCCTCAGTAGACACCTTAATCCGTCTCCTTTTCTAAATTACTTGTTTTCTCTGCTTGACTGGCACAAGGGCACAATAATGCATGTGTTAGCATATGAAAAGCTGCATTTACACATCATTTTGAAGTGCTGGATGGAGGAGGAGAGGGAGGGGGGGGGCGCGCTCCGAGAGTTTCAGAGTTCCCTTTCAGGCCGGCCTTAATTAGATTGGTAAAGATTTTCAATTTGGGACTTCAGCTGAAAATTGATTGAGAATGGGTCTCCGTCTTCCCATTAGTGGGCAATCTGAAAATCTCATCAGCAACATTAAAAACATTTTGCCTCGAATCAATGAAGCGCCATTCACATTCCAACAAAGGCCCCGGCCAACAATCGCCCGATCGCCGGGAGAGAAGAGAACACAAACACGCCCATCGCCAGCAGGTGAAGTTGTTCGTCCTTGATGTGATTACCCTTCCATCCCCTCCGCTCGGAGAACTCCCCCCCCGCTCCAGGGTCAGAGTTAATCTCCGAAGTTTGGAAAGCTGTGAATGAGTGCTCAAACTATCTCAGGATCAAAAGAGGAATTGTAGTCTTTTTTTTAGTGACTAAAAAAGAGGTGTGTGGCAATTAAGTTCGCGTGTGAAAAAGGCTTTTACCAAGGACTTTTTATTCAGTGTTGAGTTTTCTGTCTGGTCTGAAAGATGTTTGACATGGCAATCCTCTGCGTTTTTTGTTCTCTTTAATCCGTAAATAGTAGGTTTGAAATTTCAGCAACATTGCTTTTACAAATTTCAGGCCCAGTAACCACTGTCCTTGAGTAAGGTTTTTGTCACAATTCGCTTAAAAACTAAGAAATATCTCTCCATGGATAAGATTTTGGAGAAGTGTGAAAGGATAAAGACTGAATCATAATGACTGATTAAAGAGGTAATAAACAGACAGACAGCAACCAGACTGTCCATTCCAGCTGCTAACATGGAGTGGCTAATTCGTGGCTAACATGCATTATCCAAAACACCTATAGATGGATACATTCAGCTGGTGCCTTTGGGTTCCTTCGGGTGCCTTTGGATAAAACAACATCAAGTCTTAACAGTGGTGAATTGTAATGATCGGACTAAAGAGTTCAAGGCCCCTCATTGCTCAGTCTGCTCTGAAAATGTGTTCAAATCTATCACCTCTAGCCTTCTCTTGGCAGGGAGAGAAAAGGAAAATCAATGCAGTGGCAGTGGTGTTGGAGGAGTCAGTGGCACTCTCCTCAGACACCCCCACGCCTGTCTGCTGTGCTATTCCTGAGCTCTGAGAGAGGCTGAGCCTCTCTGCTCTGTTTCTCTCCACTCCTCTCCTCTCCTCTCCTAACCTACCCTACCCTACCCTACCCTACCCTCTCCTCTCCTCTCCTCTCCTCTCCTCTCCTCTCCCTCTCCTCTCCCCTCCTACCCTACCCTCTCCTCTCCTCTGATCTCCTCTCTTATTCTCTCCTCCCCTCTCGTATTCTCTTCTCCCCTCTCGTCTCCGCTATTTCCCTCTCCTCTCCTCTCCTCTCCTCTCTTCTCCTCTCCACCCCTCTCCTCTCCTCTCCTCTGATCTCCTCTCCTCTCTTCTCCTCTCCTCTCCTCTCCACCCCTCTCCTCTCCTCTGATCTCCTCTCTTCTCCTCTCCTCTCCTCTATTCTCCTCTCCTCTCCACCCCTCTCCTCTCCTCTCCTCTGATCTCCTCTCTTCTCCTCTCCACACCTCTCCTCTCCACCCCTCTCCTCTCCTCTGATCTCCTCTCTTCTCCTCTCCTCTCCTCTCCTCTCTCCTCTCCTCTCCTCTCCACCCCTCTCCTCTCCTCTATTCTCCTCTCCTCTCCACCCCTCTCCTCTCCTCTCCTACCCTACCCTACCCTCTCCTCTCCTCTGATCTCCTCTCTTATTCTCTTCTCCCCTCTCTTCTCCGCTATTTCCCTCTCCTCTCCTCTCCTCTCCTCTCCTACCCTCCCCTCTCCTCTCCTGTCCTACCCTCCCCTCTCCTCTCCTGTCCTCTCCACCCCTCTCCTCTCCTCTCCTCTCCACCCCTCTCCTCTCCTCTCCTCTCCACCCCTCTCCTCTCCTCTCCTCTCCACCCCTCTCCTCTGCTCTCAGGCCTGGTCTTCTCATTAAGGCAGCAGGGGAGAGAGCAGACAGGCCCTGCTGATTAAAGCGCAGCTCCATCTCCAAGGTCAGCCGCACGGACGGAAGTCAGCTACGAACAGAGGAGAGGTGGGGCAGAGGTGTGTGCATGTGCGTGAGCATGCATCTGTGTGTGTCTATTGGTGTGTGCTCGTGTATGTGTATTGGTGTATGTCTGTGTGTGTGTGTATGTGTATGTTTGAGAGAGAGAGAGAGAGAGAGAGAGAGAGAGAGAGTGTGGGTG
>NC_137908.1:6577947-6606194 GCF_963457725.1 Sprattus sprattus | reverse complement strand
GGGAGAGTGGCTCTCTGCCATTTGGGTATACCTGGCTGGAGCTGTGGCTGATGTTTATGTGTGGTGAGTGTGTGTGTGTGTGTGTGTGTGTGTGTGTGTGTGTGTGTGTGTGTGTGTGTGGAGAGGGGCTCTCTGCCATTTGGGTCTACCTGACTGGAGCTGTGGCTGATGTTTATGTGTGTGTGAGTGTGTGTGTGTGTTTGTGTGTGTGTGTGTTTGTGTGTGAGTGTGTGTGTGTGTGTGAGAGTGTGTGTGTGAGTGTGTGTGTGTGTGGAGAGGGGCTCTCTACCTGGCTGGAGCTGTGGCTGGTGCCACTGGACTCTCATGCCAAAGAAAGTCTATTTCAAATTCTAACGTTGTCATATTGCTCTCTGGTGCTGGTGCCTAAGAGAACACGTATATTAAACATATTCCTACTGTAATACAAAATGAGTACCTTTTTGTATTTAGCACCTATATACGTAACAGTACATTTAAAAATCATATATTTCTCAATTTGTAAACCTTTTGATATACATCTATACACTTATTTGATTATCAGTGATGCAATGATGCTATGGTGCTTCCAGAATTGAGTTCACATTTAAATATGCTTTCTATTAGGCAATAGCAATGACAAAAATAAGTTCTAATTAAGGCCCTTCGTGTTCATTATCATGCCCAGATTTCTTACTGTCAATAAACCTTTAAAGGGAATCTCTTCTTTTGATGATGAGTCTCCACTGAAGAACATATAGCAGGCATAATTAGAACAACTATAGTCCATATATCTAGACCAGACCTGGGCAAAGTGCGGCCCCAGGGCCATTTGCGGCCCCTTGGCTGTCCCTGACCGGCCCGCGGAGGTCAATGGTAAATTAGGAATCAAACGTTAATCGATAAAAATTGATATTACTATTAATTTGTATACTTATACTATTGCATTGCTAGCTGCTTTTGTGTGTGTGTGTGTGTGTGCCATGTGTATTGGTTGTCTGGGCACACCTTTAATACTGCAAAAACATGCTTATTTTTCATGCTGAATTGTGTTCAGCCTATTGGTCCGGCCCTCCACAACAGTCCCACTATCTCATGTGGCCCCTAGGGGAAATTAATTGCCCACCCCTGGACTAGACTGTGCAGTTCACCTGCTATTCTAGTGCAGTAGGCAAAAGCACAGCAGTCGTTCTTTAGAGGTTATCACACCCACACATCTCGTTTACTTCAGAGCCTCAAGTGCGTGGTCTGAACAGTAGAGCTGCATATGTGGTCTGTGAACTCAGACATTGAAATTCATGGTGTGGTCAGCTTACTATTGATATTACAGGAGGCGCACCGCTGAGCTGAAGTATGGTTTATTACTGGAGATTATTATTTGTAATCGTTTATTATTATTATTATTATTTGTAATTATTTATAATTTTGCAAAAGATGGTCAAACAGCCGTTACTGGTACTTCACTATCTGGTCCAATAACACTACCTATACATTAACAGCAAGGATAACAAACATCAGACGTTCAGACCAAATACAAGGTGTATGTCAGATTTTCAGAAGATGTCTAAATGCCAGGTATATTAGGCCGTAAGGTGAACACGGTTTTCGTTTCAGCCCGTTCCACTCACTGGCATCTACACAATCTTTAGCTTATAAAAAAGAACGAGTCGTGGTTAGTTACCAAAAAAAAGTTCGTCGCTGATTTTCCAGTCGATTGTCTATATGGCTTTGTTTCATGCAGAACTAGAGACTTCAGAGCGTAATAAGATTTTTGTCGGGAGCCGTGCCACGGTTCGACACGTGATCATGCTACACCAATGAGAAGGCTGCATTTGTCAACAGAATGGAAAAATGGCGGCTCCCGTGTGGTTAGAAACATCGTTAAAGATAGAGGAAAACATCCGAACATCCTCAAAAGTGGGCTAAATTAATTCTAATTAGTGCTGTATAGATAGCCGCGTCCAAGAATAACAATGAGGCAAGTATACGATAATGTTATTTTTATGTTAAGTCATTGACATCAAGTTTAACATACATGGGAATACCCATTACTGTGGATCTTACATGGACTGTGAACACCCACCGAAGAAATCAAGGCAAAGACTGTACTTCCTACATCAGCTGAGGAAGTTCAGCACCATCAGCTGTGTGTCCTGACAGCATCACTTGGTATGGGAACTGTACAGCCTGTGACTGCAGCACCGAATCATCAGAGCATCTCTCCATATTCTGCAGGAGACCTACAAGAAAAGACCTACCTACCAGCGCCCAAGGTATTGTAAAGGATTCCTAACATCCTGACCATGGACTTTTCAAAACACTGAGGTCAGGCAAACGTCTCTGCTGCTACAAGACCAGAACAGAGAGACTGAGGAGGAGCTTCTTTCCTCAAGCATTCCTTATCCTGAACACACACAATGACTATAAAACATCAATTACACCTTTTTTCACACACTGCTCTTTAAACTCCCTCTTGCTATTTATGAAAAATATTTCTTGATCTTTCTTTCTTCACACTCGCACAGAAAAAGCAGTAGTATTTTTATGCATGTGACAAATAAACCTCCATGTATCAATAAAAGGCAGTAATTGTAAATACCAATGACCATCTGTTTGTTCATTCATTCATTCATTCTTCCACAAATGAAAACAACACTAATGAACCATAAAAACACTCTTTATGAAACATGAAATATGATATATAAAACTGTACAAAACTGAATAAGAAATAACAGATTAGGGACACTCAGTCCTCACTGTTAGTGTCAGTGTCAGGACAGTTATCTTCCAGTTCCTACAGCAACGACATAGGTCAACTATGCAACACAATCCTGCAGAAAAACATCTGTCTGTCTCACAGGCACCTTTGCAGCCACAGTGTATCACATGCAAAACACTGTCAGGGGCCGGATTTCTAGTCATCCAGGTGACATGCAAGTTCCCATTCTCTATTTGCCAACCATATCCAGCAGGTGATGGAGCACTTATATTATGTTTGAGACAGGACCTCATTATTGCAGCCTGGTAGTTTGCCCTTTTGCAGTGCTGATGGAGGGCATCAGTGGTAGGGGGAATGGATAATTCTGGCAAGGCTGATGATGTCATACAGAAAGCCTTGAACCTAGCTTTATTTACATTATCAGCTGCCGACTGATCATATAAGTGGCATACATACTGGCAAAGAAATGCAAATGTTGACTGCTCCAAGTTTAAGTTAGTAGCCTACCTAAACTTTTAAAAGCCTTTAGGTACTCATCTTTCTCACATGCAACAGAAAATGTCTTTTTTTTCTCCTTTGCCATTAAAGGCACTTGTGGAGTCACACCCAGAAAATGTTTGAATTCCGATCAAGGCTGAAAACACACTGGTTCCAAGAGCTGATGACACCTTGGTAATGTCAATGATACATGTCCTGTTGCCAGTCCCTGTAAAAAAACATATAAAGTGCATGGCAAATCTGTCTGCACACTTACAGCAATGACTGCCACATCTGTATATGCCAGACAGTGTAGCGGGTTGAAACGGAAACAGGGTTCACCTTACAGCCTATATGAGGATGTGCATGTGTGTGAGTGTGAGTGTGCACACACTGGGCACCTTCACGAGGCTTCTCTCTAGTCTTCTCTTCCACACACACACACACACAAACAGAGTTGAAGACCTTGTAAATGTTTTCCCACATAGTATGTTTTTGCATATGAAAATGCCAGTGAAAATGCCTTTAAATATTGTAAACATATAAAAGGTCAGGCACATTTATGTGGACCTTCCCTGCCATGTACTATCAGGTGATGTTTTAAAGACCCAGCTTGTTTAGAAGTTTTTCCACATTGGCATGAGTATCAACATATGCATTTGAGAAGGGCAAACTTCAAACTTCAGAATTCAAGCATTTACATGGCTTTTCTTCACTGTGCAACCGCTGATGGCATTTCAGACTTGATGTCCTAGTGTAGTGTTTCTCAACCACTGGGCCGTTGCACTTATCCTTATTACTACTGTATTTTGTGCTGTGTCTTACTGATATAATGTATTTAACCCTTATTTAATGTTAATCACAATTACAAACGAGGGTCTGACAGGGCTTACAATTAGGTGTGAGTGCTCCAGATCAATGAGGAAAAGTCAACCCCCTCCCTGGATTTCTAAAGTTGGGATGATTATTGTATTTCTGTGATGACTTCTTACAATGTTGCATGGAATTGTTTGTGTATCATCTAAGCCTATGATTTCTCATAGTTAAGATCACCTTAGCCTTGATTTCTTCGGTGTGCTGGGTGTTCACAGTCCATGTAAGATCGTCAGTAATGTGTATGCCCATGTATGTCAAACTTGATCTAAATGACTTAACATAAAAATAACATTATCGTATATTTGCCTCATTGTTCTTCTTGGACGCGGCTATGTATACAGCACTAATTAGAATTAATTTAGCCCAATTTTGAGGATGTTCAAGTGTTTTCCTCTATCTTTAACGATGTTTCTAACCGCACGGGAGTCGCCATTTTTCCATTCTGTTGTCAAAAAGCAGCCTTCTCATTGGTGTAGCATGATCACGTGTCGAACCGTGGCACGGCTCCCGACAAAAATCTTATTACGCTCTGAAGTCTCTAGTTCTGCATAAAACAAAGCCATATAGACAATCGACTGGAAAATCAGCGACGAACTTTTTTTTGGTAACTAACCACGACTCGTTCTTTTTTATAAGCTAAAGATTGTGTAGATGCCAGTGAGTGGAACGGGATTCATTTTCTAAAGCACTTTTCGTACTTCACCTTGCGGCCTATATGAGGCAAAGACCAACTCTGAGGAAGTTTTTTTCAAAGTACACATGAAAAGATTCTCTCATTTGCTGGGAGAGAACTAGAGCCTAATGGAATCGAAGGAGTGCATTTTCCTGAAGTGTGGCTGGAAAATGGACGGCAAAAATCTGCATGGTTTGCAGCACCTGTGATCGATGCATTTCACTTAAGCCACTTAGGACTGTCATGACACCAGGCAGGCAGGCAGTGTGTGTTTGTGTGTGTGTGTGTGTGTGTGTGTGTGTGTGTGTGTGTGTGTGTGTGTGTGTGTGTGTGTGTGTGTGTGTGTGTGTGTGTGTGTGTGAGTGTGTGTGTGTGTATGTGTGAGAGTGTGTGTGTGTGTGAGTATGAGTGTGTGTGTGTGTGCGTGTCAGTGTGAGTGTGAGTGTGAGTGTGAGTGTGAGTGTGAGTGTGAGTGTGAGTGTGTGTGTGTGTGTGTGTGTGTGTGTGTGTGTGAGTGTGTGTGTGTGTGTGTGTGTTTTGTGTGTGTGTGTGTGTGTGTGTGAGTGTAGTGTATGTGTGTGAGTGTAGTGTGTGTGTGTGTGTGTGTGAGAGTGTGTGTGTGTGTGTGTGTGTGTGTGTGTGTGTGTGTGTGTGTGAGGGAGTGTGTGTGTGTGTGTGGAGAGAGAGAAGGGGGGGAGCAGCCACCTCAGCAGGAGGCGGGAGGGTTAAGAGCCAGGGCAGTGGGGCTGATGGGAAACAGCGGACCTCCAGCCAATCAATTCCACTTAGGCACGCCGCCCCACTCCACAATCACAGTCATCGATCCCTGATTGATAAGACCCCTTGCTAGCGCCACTCCACTGGAATCCATTAGGAGATATGACTCACAGGCAGAGAGAGAGAAAGATAAAGTTAAAGATGAGAGAGTGAGAGAGATAGAGGGAGAGATGGTGTCGAGCAAGAGATAGAGAGTGTGTGAAAGAGAGAGATGGAGATAGAGGGAGAGATGAGGTGCAAAAAGAGATGTGACATTTACATAGCACCGAATCGATGCAACCTCTCCGAAAAGCTGTCATTGCATAGGGAGAAGGAGGGAGGAGAAGGATAAATTCAAATAAAAATTCATTTTCTTTTACCTTCATTATAAGCCTCCCTGCACTTTGGGTCCTGTGAAGACCCGGTGTCCCTGAAACGGAACATACTGCATATAGAAGGCAAACACCTCCTATAATTGCCTCCACCATAATATCGTATATGCTCATTCTCCGTAGCCGTGGTATAATGTGTGTTGCTTTATATGCATACGTGAGAGCATGATGCATATATAATCACAGTGTAGGCAGCACAGTAGTCAGCCTAAGGAGGGGAAACATTCTATGCATAATTCCCCAAGATGCGTGCCACAGCCATTAGTTTTTAGGGCTCAGTCCAAAGAAGCACATTCATTGGCTGCTACAGAGCGTGCATTATAAAGAATTATGCACTGCCAATAAATGTGGTCACGAGGAAGTATTAGGGGAGAATTAATGGGGAATGCCATTGATTGTGAAATAGCCGTTACTTCACTGCTTCATGACTCGGGGCTATCCAGGATGCCTATCAGAGGAAGGAGTTGCCAAGATAAACAGCCAGTTTCCCAGTCCTGACACGAGTGTGTAAGAATAACAGTGTGTCAGTCATGGCTTGATGATATGTTGGCCAGAGAGACATGAGGGCAGTGACAGCCTGGCTGTGAGCTTCATCTAAATCAAGAGCGTTGCCTTCAATCCAGTCATGAAGAGCTGCTTTTATATTCAAAGGGCCCATTCTAATTTGCAGCCATAAAAATAAACAGCCTTCTGCACACCAAGGATGGGGCTGTTATATACATATATAAATAAATAAATAAATATATATAAGGGATTTGCAAATGTTGGCAACACTTGTCAAAAGCTGTTACATGTGTGGAGCTTATGTCAGTTTCTGATTATTCAACGCTGATAGGTTTAAACAACTAGCTAACTGAGAGTGTGTGACATTTTCTGGGGGGCTATTTAAAAATAAAACAGCGCAGATTGCTGGGCGGGCTGGAGTAAAGGGAACATTAGATTCTTTTTTTTTTCCTCTTTTTTTTTTTTTTTTTTTGTCAAACTGCCAATGATGTGATTTTTTGAGTTGCTTTGAGTCTCTGCTTTTGTATAAATAGGTTGCCGCAAACATATTGAGAAATCAGAAATAGAAGTAGCGTGTGAGACATTTCCTTAGTGTCTGCCATGAATTAGCATAGCAGAGGCTGGCCTGTGTCTTTGAGGGGGACCACATTACAGATGAAGGACCATGTGTTATTTGTGTTATACCGAATTATTATTCTGAATTTTTTTGGTCTCCACAGCAATTCAGTAAAAAAAAAAAATCAGGAATTTAATTACGGTGAACACTTTACAAAAGCCTGATGCATAAATGTCAAAGCAGAAAAAAAAAAAAAAGAAGAGAAGGCACTAATCCTTCAGTCTGGGGAGAATGGGAAGGTGGTGGTTGGATTGTTTTTCTTTTTTAATCACGCGTAAGCCTATATATTTAAGATCAGGATATCATCTGAGCATTCATGTACACAGGCGTCCCCAGCACATGTCATTTGCGGAGGTGGCTTTGAGGTATTGCCATAAGTACCTCTTCTTTAGGGGAGAAACTAAAACACTGGAAACCTCAAAGCCTTGTGTTTTTCATCCAGGAAGAGCTCACAGACAATATTGACACACTGTGTCCTAACTGCAGTTTTTATTTATTTTTGGCTTGTTTGTTGTCTGGATGTGTCTAATACTAATGATGTAATGGGTTGCAATGTAATGGCTCTATAAAAACAGTGAAGAACAAGAGAGAGCGGGAGAGAGCACGAGAGAGAGAGAAAGAGAGGGAGAGAAAGAGAGAGAGTGAGAGAGAGAGAGAGAGAGCTGAAAGCAGGCAGACAAAGTGGAGTGGAGTAGAGTGCGGAACCACACCTATGAAATGACCAAAGCAGATACTACTGGCAGACGGTATCAATCTCAGCTGCTCAGCCAAGCAGCCAAGGCAGACGTGATACAGACGCAGAGTCCACTGCTCCCGGTCTCCTTTAGGCAGCACACACACACACACACACACACACACACACACACACACACACACACACACATACCCTGCCTCAGATGAAAAAACTCCAGAACATTCTGTGACCAACATCGATAGTTCCAATGTGGAGTGCAGTCAGAAGAGAGAGGGAAAAATAGAGAGAGGTAGAGAGACAGAATGTTGATGGAGTGTACGGAGTGTAAAAATGGTACAGTGAGGAAGAATGGCAAATTCAACAGACCGCACCAGGGCGCCAGGGATCCAACAAACAACCCTGACATGGAGAACTAGTTGCTAAATGGCCATACTGTCAATGCTAGCGTGGGGTATAGCTGCTAAATGGCCATAGTGTCAATGCTAGCGTGGGGTATAGCTGCTAAATGGCCATACTGTCAATGCTAGCGTGGGGTTTAGTTGCTAAATGGCCATAGTGTCAATGCTAGCGTGGGGTATAGCTGCTAAATGGCCATAGTGTCAATGCTAGCGTGGGGTTTAGCTGCTAAATGGCCATAGTGTCATTGCTAGCGTGAGGTATAGCTGCTAAATGGCCATAGTGTCAATGCTAGCGTAGGGTATAGCTGCTAAATGGCCATAGTGTCATTGCTAGCATGGGGTTTCTAGGTTACTGGTGTAGTGGTTTACTGGGACCATATCCCAATGGCCTCGCTGCCCCATAAACAAACTCGCAGCACACCACTATGAGGGCTGAGTGTGCTTGTCTATTCCCTGTCAAAGACAAATTAAAAACAGAAACATCACATAAAATGTCCCATTGCATATAACATATCATCATTACAGCATACTTACTCTGGTAATAAATACTTTAACGTACTGTATTTGTCATGTAATTACGTCTTACATTTTACATATTAGTAACGCAATCCCTCCAAGCACATATTGCAACAACATGAATTAGTATAAAAAGTATGTTGTACCTCAATCCATTTTTTTGTACATACATACTATCTTGGTGGCTAGTGCGGCAACTGTGGCCAAATAATTCTACAGCTACCTGGGTACATTGGTCTTCAAGCCGTGCCCGGATATATTTCGCTCCTTGGTTGTGGCTGCACTCATGTTACCAAGTCTATTTATCAATGAATCAGTCCATTTTTCTTGTGTAATTTGGTGATCAGCCTCTCTGTACTCGGTCTGTCCTAACACTTATTACGCCCCCAGACAGCTGGGGAGTTGCGGAGGGAGAGGGTGGTGGAAAGAAACCTGACAGAACGGAAAAACTAAGCTTTTTAGGAGAAGAGCGGCGAAGAAGAGTGGCAACCCAATTACCATACCATCGCCATGGCAATTTGCGACGAGTCACTTATGAAATTGTTATGAAGTGAAAGGGAAGCTGGCCATCTGTGTCTCTCATACTGCAGATCAAAAAGGAGCTTTTCAAACAAAGGAGCTCATGGAGCATTTTAGGGAAGTACCTTTAGGCGGTTCTCCGCAGCAGGAACCAACCCTGTAGGACCTCTTTCAGGGCCGTTATCGGGGGCAAAATAACTGCCTACTCTGGAGTAAGGTACTTCTGCATGGCCCTAATCATGCTAGGGTGATGCTTGCAGTGATGGAAGATGCTTATTGGCTAAACACAAAATATAGGCTTTAATTAATCATAGTGTTGCTGGTACATAAATGTATCAAGTAATTACAGATGGCATGAAGCCATTTAATCGAGTGTTAGCAATTTTATAGCAAAATCGACCTTGAGGCAATCCTAATGTTAGCTAGAAAATCTCTGGTTTAATGGTCTAACGTTGGTGCTGCTGCTGGAGAAATATCATTATTTTGTCGTGGTAAAAAATAGTTCCTGCACCACAGTGGAAACAAAAAGGCCAATTAGAGGGCAGTTCCTGTAAGCGTTTGAGCCACCTGGGAAGCAGATGACACTGAGAGAGAGAGAGAGAGAGAGAAAGAGAGAAAAGGGTAGAGTGGGAGAGAGAGAGAAAGTTGGAGAATGAGAGAGAAGGTGAGAGAAAGAGAGAGAAAGTTGGAGAACGAGAGCGAGGGAGAGAGAGTGAGCACAAGGGCCAGAGAGTGCTAGAAAGAGCGTGAGAGGAGCTTGCAAGAGCTCAGATGACGGCGTGTCAAATCAAACGCTCAGCACGCGCTCATCTCTTCCTCACACAAACAGTCAGTCGTGTCCATCTGAGAGGCGGGGGCCACACACCTCCATCTCCGCCTGCTACTCCACCTCCCCCTCCCCCTCCCCCGCACCATCCCGTGAGGCCCGGGGCTACGGGCTCAGGGACCGGACTGACAGCTCCAGTCAGGAGATTATCACTGACAGAGAGCCCGGTCAGGAGATTATCACTGACAGAGATCCAGGTCAGAGTATCACTGACAGAGAGCCAGGTCAGAGTATCACTGACAGTGAGCCAGGTCAGAGTATCACTGACAGAGAGCCAGGTCAGAGTATCACTGACAGAGAGCCAGGTCAGAGTATCACTGACAGAGAGCCAGGTCAGAGTGCCCTGCCTTCCCCCTGTACTTCTTCTCCTACTGCAGCTGCCTGCATTCAGAGTTGAGCCTTTGAAAACAGGCAGGCGGGCAGGGGGGGGAGGCAAAGACGCAGGCCTGGGCAAAGGGCCACAGCTACAACAGTGATAAAAACAGAAGGGGAAAGCACACAATAGAAACATACATAAATAAATAATGACGCTGGGCTGGATGGTGGGAAGCCTGCTGCACCTAGCACACAGCCTCCATTTTCATCTCACAGAGATGTAGCGCGCCCCGTGCCCCCGCACTCAAGGAGGGTGCGCAATGTTAAGTGAAATATTTGTACTGAACCGGTGGAGGAAGAAGAACAACAGTGTAAGTCTAGCGGAAAAAAATATGATGGAAAATATCTTTCCACTTGTGGGGAAATTCACGGTACACAGTACTGCTAGTTTGACAGCAGATATATTAATTCACCAATTCTAGGGTTAGCATAATAGACATTTAATCAACACCTGTAAGTGTTCCCCAAAAAGGTGGATAAAAGTCTCCTGTGTGGCTGAAAGTATTTCTTGAGGAATATGGAGGTGTTTGATGTGTTTCGGTGTGAAGACGCATGAGGTAAATTCATCGGCTGTATGCTCATTTAGCTTCCGAATGCTATCGATACATACCGCTGGGCCTAAAGTACTTCCTCAATAGTGATGAACCAGATCTAGCATTTAGCTTACGAATGCTATCGATACATACCGCTGGGCCTAAAGTACTAGCCTCAACAGTGATGAACCAGATAATGATTAACTGTCAGGGTTCCCATGTAATGTTCAGTACAGCAGATCAAAGCAGCCATTAAAATGAACACATGGAACGCGAGAGTGCTGCCATTCTCAGTTAGGGAAATCATTAACGGATTGACAGCGACAGCGGACGCCACGTTTCCTTCGACGACAAAGAGAGGAGAAAGAGAGAAAGAGCTTCAAATGATGCATTCAAAACCACATCAGATAGTCATACGAGGGAGCGATCAATTAGATCTTTTATCAGAGGAGTCTTTCTGTAGCTCAACTAGGCCAAACAACACAATTAAAGCTATGGGTCCAATGCCCATAGAACACACATACTGATGACCATATGTTTGTAGGCCCCTGTGGATAATTAAGGGCCTGTGAAATATATAAACCACAGCGGTCTTGATTGTGGTTCTGGTCTTGAATGGCGCTGGTCTGGACAGGGTCAATATTTGGACACATGGCCTGCTGTAATGGAGGCAGTAAACATTGTTTGAACAAACTGAGCTTAATGTACACCACAGAGGGCACCACCGCAGTGGGCATCCCCCAGGGCACTCTGGGTAATCAGATGCAGAGAGAGAGAGAGAGAGAGAGAGAGAGAGAGAGAGAGAGAGAAAGAGAGAGAATGAGACAGAGCGATAGAGAAAGAGAGAGAGAGAGAGAGAATGAGACAGAGCAGAAGAGAGAGAGTGAGAGAGAGAAATGAGACAGAGCAATAGAGAAAGAAAAAGAGAGAGAGCGATGGAGATAGAGAGAGAAAGAGACAGAGCGATGGAGATAGAGAGAGAGAGAGAGAGAATTAGACAGAGCGATAGAGAAAGAGAGAGAGAGAGAGAGAGAGAGAGAGAATGAGACAGAGCAGAAGAGAGAGAGTGAGAGAGAGAAATGAGACAGAGCAATAGAGAAAGAAAAAGAGAGAGAGCGATGGAGATAGAGAGAGAAAGAGACAGAGCGATGGAGATAGAGAGAGAGAGAGAGAGAATTAGACAGAGCGATAGAGAAAGAGAGAGAGAGAATGAGACAGAGCGAAAGTGAGAGAAATGAGACAGAGCAATAGAGAAAAAGAGAGAGAAAGAGAGAGAGAGCGATGGAGAAAGAGAGAGAGAGAGACAGAGCGATAGAGAGAGAGTTGGCTGGCATAGGAGCAGGCTGGCCAAAGGGAGCATTTTGTCCACACATGCCTCCGGGTAATGCCTCCTGGTGAAGACCGCCACAGCTCTCCATTCTGGGCCAGGAGCTCACGCGTTATGTACATGTTGCAGCCCAGTGTGTGTCTCACGCGTTATGTACATGTTGCAGCCCAGTGTGTGTCTCACGCGTTATGTACAGTACATGTTACAGCCCAGTGTGTGTCTCGCACGTTATGTACATGTTGCAGCCCAGTGTGTGTCTCACACGTTATGTACATGTTGCAGCCCAGTGTGTGTCTCACGCGTTATGTACATGTTGCAGCCCAGTGTGTGTCTCACGCGTTATGTACATGTTGCAGCCCAGTGTGTGTCTCACACGTTATGTACATGTTGCAGCCCAGTGTGTGTCTCACGCGTTATGTACATGTTGCAGCCCAGTGTGTGTCTCGCACGTTATGTACATGCTACAGCCCAGTGTGTGTCTCTGTGACGGCCGCCAGGCCTTGCTTGTGATTGTCTGCAGGTGTCATCCCGATTAGGACTGAGGTGGGCGGGGTCGCTTAGGACGCGGCCTATATCTGCTTCCCGGTTCCGCTGCTCTGCCGCTTTGCGCCTTGCTGCTGCCTGCTTCCAACGGCTGCTGTTATTTGTGTTTATCTTTACTTGGTGTACCATGCAACATGCACGCAGTATATTACCTACACGCAACACTCGCTAGCACCACACTACTGATTACTGATCGTTTCCTGCCTACTCGTTAGTCCAAGTCTTTTGTCATTTCTATCGTCATCGTTTGGGTTTATGAAATAAACCTTAAATATTGTTTAAGAAAGCTACAGTGCCACTTTAAAGTATGTGAACCCCTTGACCACTTAGGAGTTTTCTGTTGTTTTACCATGATTTTTCATTTTTTTCATCACCAATTTTCCATAGAAGGAATGTCAGGTTTATGTTTATCATTTGCATGTACTTTTTTTTAGAGGAAATTGTTTGAGTAGCCAAAAGACTACATGAAACATGAAATTAGTCCATTTCAAAAGTAAGTGAACCCCCAGCTGAATTTGTAAAGTCAAGCAGGTAACAGATTAATTGAAACTTATTTGGGTGCTTAATTAGTCAATTAAGCAAACCGATCATCTGAGACATCCTTAGGGAAAGGTTTGGGCAACACAGATTAAAAGAGGGAGGAACCCAACCAAACTACTGTAGTGCCAAGGTGTACCCACACAGATCAACAATGCAGAAAGGAAACGAGATATCCGAGAACATCAGGAAGAAGGTTCTGACAGCCCATCAGTCTTGGGAAAGCTATAAGACCATCTCCAAAAGATTCCAGCTCCATCCATCCATCCAAGACAAATAATTTAGAAATGGAGGGCATTCAACATGACCGCATCTCTGCCTAGAAGTGGACGCCCATCAAGACCATCACCAAGAAGCACCAAAAGAAGAATAAATCAGGTAAAAGTCAACCCACACATCACCTCTAAAGAGTTTCAGACCTCTCTGGCAGCATCTGGGGTAAATGTACATGGGTCTACAATCAGACGAAAATTGAATAGACATGACATTCATGATCGGGTTGCTAGAAGGAAGCCTCTGCTCTCAAGAAAGAACAAAACTGCCCGTTTCAACTTTGCCCGAGAGCACTTGGATAAACCAAAGGCCTTCTGGAAGTCCCTTCTTTAAACAGAAGAGTCCGAGATAGAATTATTTTGTCACGATCAAAACCAACAATTTTCGTCTGATTGTAGACCCATGTATATTTACCCCAGATGCTGCCAGAGAGGTCCGAAACTCTTTAGAGGTGATGTGTGGGTTGACTTTTACCTGATTTATTCTTCTTCTGGTGCTTCTTGGTGATGGTCTTGATGGGCGTCCACTTCTAGGCAGAGATGCGATCATGTTGAATACCCTCCATTTAAAAATGATTTGTCTTGGATGGATGGATGGAGCTGGAATCTTTTGGAGATGGTCTTATAGCTTTCCCAAGACTGATGGGCTGTCAGTACCTCCTTCCTGATGTTCTCGGATATCTTGTTTCCTCTCGGCATTGTTGATCTGTGTGGGTACACCTTGGCACTACAGTAGTTTGGTTGGTTTCCTCTCTCTTTTAATCTGTATGGCCCAAACCTTTCCCTAAGGATGTCTCAGATGATCGGTTTGCTCAATTGACTAATTATTCACCCAAATAAGTTTCACTGAATCTGTTACCTGCTTGACTTTATCAATTCAGCTGGGGGTTCACTTACTTTTGAAATGAACTAATTCAATGTTTCGTGTAGTTTTTCAGCTTCTCAAACAATTTCCTCTAAACAAGTACATGCAAATGATAAACATAAACCTGACATTTCATCTATGGAAAATTGGTGATAAAAAAAATGAAAAATCATGGTAAAACAACAGAAAACGCTTAAGTCCTCAAGGGGTTCACATACTTTCAAGTGGCACTGTACGTCTCCGTTCTCCATCACTTTATGGTTTCCCTAGGCCATAATAGTCTTGCACGTTATGTACATGTTGCAGCCCAGTGTGTGTCTCACACGTTATGTACATGTTACAGCCCAGTGTGTGTCTCACGCGTTATGTACATGTTACAGCCCAGTGTGTGTCTCGCACGTTATGTACATGTTGCAGCCCAGTGTGTGTCTCACACGTTATGTACATGTTGCAGCCCAGTGTGTGTCTCACGCGTTATGTACATGTTGCAGCCCAGTGTGTGTCTCACACGTTATGTACATGTTGCAGAAAGTTTCAGAAAGCAGCCATATCCTGTTTATATGATGATGATGATGTCTTAACTGAACAGGCATCTTTTGGTTTGCCTATGAAATGATGAAGAAATTTGATGATTGTTTTAGTGTAATGCGGTTTTCATGTCTTCCTGCATAATCAAGATATATTTGTCCATGGCCAATTTTTAGTACTGATGTTCATCCAACAATAACCTTTTAAAGAAATGCGTCATGTGGAGTTTAAAAGAAAATGTCTGTCACCAGAATCTTTTGGGTTTACATTGGAGACATTGGATCTGACACATAAACCCTTATTTTAACCCTTAGTGTTAGGCAGGATGGGACTCTTACGGTGCGAATCCATACCATCGTTATGAGCAACGCGATTTCTAAACCCCATGCATTTCAACGGGAGCCAGTCCATTGTGACGTAGACCAGCGACCTGGGCGACGCGACAGATGAAAATTCGAACATGTTGAAACTAACGCAAATGAGGAGCGATTTTTCCCTGCAGCGACCAATGACTTTGTTTGGTGTCGTCTTTTACGGTTTGAAAATTGTAGGACTGTATGCTATTTCCACACGCTACACCACGCCCACTCAAAGCGATGGAAGCGGGTCGCGTCGCTGGTATGGATTCGCACTGTTAGGATGTGAAACAGATGGCCTTCTTCTTCTTGCAATTAATCATTAGGTGTGAGTTAGTTGTTGTTAGATTGTGCCACTAACACCATTCCAGAACTGCAATGTTCCATTTGGTTGACTTTCTCACCCCACTGCTAGTGTTCTTATCTCTGTCCTCTGTCTCTGGTTTTCTACTCGGGCAGGAACATGGATTTAAGAGTAGTGAGATATTGTATTAGAAGATTATTTCTTTGTCATGTTTGGGTTTATTTGAATGGTCTCAGTCTGAGGGGTAGAGTGGTCTCAGTCCTGCAGCTGAATAGATTAGTCTCAAAATGGATTTCAGAAACATGAGAATACTAGTCTCTGTGGGTTGCAGGTAAACCCCCGTTGGAGGGAACAAACTCCCTCTTTGGGTGAGAACCCCCTCTATGTGTCTGTTTCAATGTGTGATCCTTATCAAAATCACCACTGTCCATATGGTTTATTATTATACCAGATGTAGGACTAAATGAAATGGGTACTTAAGAGGAAGATAGTCAAAGGACTTGGAGTGATTATGTAGCCAGAGTAAAGCAACCTCTTTGGGTGTAGCCATCATACTCTTAGCAGCCATGTTCATACACTCTGAAGTTTAGATGTTTCATATGGTTTCTTTTAAATTTGTAACTTTAGATTATTCACCGTTTGAATATATAATTGTATTAGTAACTTGTACCTGTAATATTGTATTATACAGCAGTGGAGTGCTGACCAGCCTCTGCAGTGGATCAAGTGGTTATACTGAGATCGTACAACAGCCTGGCACTCAGTCCCTGAATCAGTTCGATCTAACATGCTGCTAAGCCCTGTAACAGCACTGTAGCCTCTGAGTTAGTCTCCAGAACTAGTAACAGACTGTGTCCGTGAAAAGTGCCAAAAGATAGAAATCGGCCGTGGCAAAATCCTGTGCAACACTATTCCTAGAAGAAACCAGTTATTAAAAAGAAAGAGGGGTATTCGCCAAAACAGATTGTAGGATTTTCAAGGAAATGGCCCAAGGTCAGCCTACCAAACGGGAAGCAATGTAACATTTAAACTCAGAAACTAAGGCTGAGTTTCTAATTGAGTGGAGTCAGATTAATTATGTTTGCACCAAGACAGGGTCCTTCAATAAATATTGTATTCTAACAAAGTGCAGAGAGACAAACACGCTTAAACCTTCGGGCACCCCAGTTCCGCCATTGGTTTGGGAATATTGGTATCTCGCAGTACTAACTTTATCTGTTATTGATTATATATCAACACGCCGCAGTACTAACTATATCTGTGATTGATTATACGTATATCAACACGCTGCAGTTCCAACTATATCTGTTATTGATTATATATCAACATGCTGCAGAACTATCTGTTTATTATATATCAACACGCTGTAGTACTAACTATATCTGTTCATGATTATTTATCAACACGCTGCAAAGTCATACCGTAATGTTCTGTTTTTTACTGTCAGGCCCTTGATTTTTTGTTCTCTCCCCTTCTATCTCTCTTTTTCTCTTTCTCTTTCTCTCACTCCTCTCTTTCCTCGGTCTCTTGCTTTTCTTTATACTCCCTGCCAAAGGGCCGCCCGGCCCCCTCCTCACTCGCAGTTTTCACCTGAGAGAACATTTTCGTGCTTGCAGAAATGGAGGGCACCAGATTACAGGGACCTGACAGCGCCTCAACATATGGACCCGGCCCATCTGATGAAGCTTCTGGCAGCCCCATTCATCTCATCGCCACCGGCAGCAGCAGAGCGGTGGTGGTGGTGGTGGTGGTGGTGGTGGTGATAGCCACGGCGGACAGATCAAATCACTCCCTTTCCAACACTGCCCATTCCCTCTGTAAATGAAAGGCCTTCCCTGTTATTAAATACAGTAGCATCGCCCGGGAAATAGAGAAACACGTCCAAAAGTGTAGCAGGAGGTAAACAGCGTGTCTCTAATCATATGATTCCCTGGTGGACGCGGAGCATCTTTTGGATGCTGGCAGGTGGAAAAAAGATGAGCTTTTGTGGAGGGAGGCTTTGGTCTAGCGCGCTTCGCCTCAACCAGGGGAGATCAGAGAGATAAGGCAGACAAAAACAATGGCACGGTGTTGTGTACGAGCACATTTTTTGTTGCTCTTCCGCAGCTGTGCACGCTGAACACGAGGCCTCTCGCTGCGCCGTGTACTGTGTCGCAGTGCTCAGTCACGGTTTGTCTCGCTGGGGTGTTCAGACCGCCTTAAAGGGAACAAAAGCTGCTCGTGTCTCAGAATATCAACAGTGGCGGCTGTTCTGCAAAAGGCCAAACATGACGGGCAAGCAGCTCGCATTTGTGTGAATGTGTGTGCCTGTCCATTATTGTGTGAGTGTGCGTATGTGTGTGTGAACATCTCTGTGTGTGTGTGGGTATGTCTGTGTTAGTATGTGTATGACTGTTTTAAGGTATGATTGCATGTGTGTGTATGTGTGTGTGTGTGTGTTCGTGTGTGTGTGTGTGTGTTTGTGTAGGGGTGGTTGGTTTGTTGACAGAGTGCGTGCGGGGGGTATTGGGGGTGTGTGTGTGTGTGTGGGGGGGGGGGGGGGGGGGGGAGGGGCTGTTCATTTTCCCATTTTCTCATCTCATCCAAAGTCCCACCCATCCGGCTCCTCTGTCAGAAAGCAGCCATGTCTCCTCTAAATAGCTGCCATCCCCACCCTCAAAGTGTCAGTAATGTTTTTCATCTTAAACAGACTCCGCTAATGCTTCTGTCTGACTGACAGCCCGGGTGTCACACTGCCACACGCGCCGCCCAGGGGCTCAGAGAATAGGAATTAACTTGTGCTTCGCCAGCCGTCCTCCGCACTGCGTTTGCCGCGTCGCTATGCGTGCTCCACTTTAAATGAAAATGTCACAAACGCAGGCCGAGGCGACTGCAGATGCAGTGGCGGGGTGGGGGGGAAGATGAGTGAGGGGGTGGGGGTAGTTTGGGGGGGGGGGGGGGGGGGGGGGGCAGATGAGCATAGAGACCCAGAGCACCTCAGGGCTGAGCTGCCCCAGTGCAGGGGGCCGGCCAAGATCATCTGGCTTCAAACCCCTCCCTCCCCACTTCTTGAGCAAAGTGTGAAATATTAGCGGTTTTAAATTCTTAATCGGCTAAATTAGGCTAACTGGGGGCCCGGGCTTGAGAGTCATTAACCTCTGTGCGATGAACCTGTGGTCATGATTAATTCACTGGGCCAGTTGCTCTCGAGTACAAATGATTTTCCTTATTCATAATTCACACGGCGCCATCGATTTGGCCCGGGACGCTGATGGTCGTTTCAGTTCACTTTGCATGGGGGCATATTCTCACACTGTCTACCCTCTATCCTTTTTTTCTTTTATTCTTTCTCTCTCTCTCTCTCTCTCTCTCTCTTTCTCCCATTCTCTTTCCATCTTGTCTATACAGCAAGAGCAGGCCTTGTCTTTCCCCCCTAAAATAGTCCACTCAGCAGGCGACGGTTAGCTGGTCCTTTAAAAGGCCAACTGGGGAGAAGCCTGGTTGTGCGGCAGCCATAACTTTTTATGCCTACTTCGTATAGAGTTCCGCGTGCAGCCTCGATTGCCTCTTTTACGGTCTGTTGTGGACATTTTGTTCCATACTCCATTTCCACAGAGACTCGAACCACAGCGAGAAGTCATGAGACTTAATGTGTCCATGGAAGTGGGCGTGGGAGGGGGGGCGATTGATAGAGTTCGTTTTAGTAGCCAATACTTCACTCGACTCAGCTATAGGGCATCCATTCGATGCACACAGCAAGACCAGTGCACTGTGGGATTGCCTTCTGAGAAAAGAAAGAAAATAAAAGAAAGAAAGAAAGAAAGAGAAATGTAGAGCTGTGTCAAGATGAGACGTCCACACACACACACACACACACATATGGGCTCTCCTCTGTTTTAATTCATTTTGGCGTCCCTCAACTCTAAAAGCGAAGTCATAAATGTCTGTGAGGATTTATGGTTTTACATTACTCCAGCTTAATGTGGCGGACGAGAGGGACAGTTATTACAGCAAACGCCTCTCATCCAGCATCTCAACCTGCCAATCTCTGATGGCCATGACAACAGGGAAACCATCATTAGGGTTCTGAGAGAGACAGAGAGAGAGAGAGGGAGAGGGAAAGACAGAGAGAGAGAAAGAGGGAGAGACAGAGAGAGAGAGAGACAGAGAGAGAGAGACAGAGAGAGAGAGAGACAGAGAGAGAGAGAGACCAAGAGAGAGGGAGAGAGAGAGGACACCCCATTTGCATCACGTATGCTCAGTCATGTGCTCAAATATTGAAAGAGCCAGTGCGACCACCAGCACAACTCGACAGACTGGAGAGTCATTTTCTGCTACAACAAGATGATACGCTCACAGAGTGTGCACTACTTATTTCCTCCATAATGACTCCCGATGGCTTTTTTTTTCTTTTGTGGCAAAGAACAGAAACTCTGATCTCATTGTAGATGGCGCAGTCCCTAGGGAGAATTTTTTTTTTTCTATTATGGTCCATCTGCCAGAAGAGCAATAAAGACACACCCTTCTTCTGTGTTGGTAGAGCAAGACTAGTAGGTGTTTTATGACTGGGAAGATTTCCTATGAATGTTCTCTCATATACTATGCACTCTAAAAAAGTGTAGGACGTTATGTTGAATTCCCAGTGGGAAACAAAATAAGTGTGCTAACCACTTAGACATGTATATAGAGAGAGAGATATATATATCGGACATATATGTGTGTAAGGTTATGCAAAATAACATTCTGTGCTGTGCTTTTTTGATCCTGCATAAAAAAACAGAATTAAAATGTGATTAACACTCAACTACCAAAATAACATTCTTGGCTGGTAGACAGCTCATGTTTTAATCCTGCAGATAAAACAGACTATCAGTCTGCCACACATGGTCACTTGTGCTTAACATAAAATTAATTGCGCATTTACACCATAATGTTGTGAGGTAATGCATCACTGTAAAAGGCGTGTGGTTCATGGACTTTTCCGTGTACAAGTTAACATAGTCACTGGTAGTGCAGTAGTGGCACAAGGATAGTTGCATATACACAGACCCCTTACCCTAGT
Source organism: Sprattus sprattus (assembly GCF_963457725.1). NCBI lineage: Eukaryota > Metazoa > Chordata > Actinopteri > Clupeiformes > Clupeidae > Sprattus > Sprattus sprattus. The sequence goes on along the minus strand of NC_137908.1, from coordinate 6,585,571 downwards.
ACATGTCAGTATAAAGTCTCAAAGTGTCTCAAAGTAAGTCATCCTTTCTCAGTATGTTACGCTTCAATTGTCTGTACGTAATAGTGTAGTTACAAAACTACAAGGGCACTGTGCTACAAGGGCCAGCGTCAGTTAAATGTCTTTTTTCAGAAGAGTTGAAATGGTTCACTATTTGTATCATTCTGCTGAACAGCAGCACCAGATGGGGGTTTCATCTGATATCATTTAGACAAATGCTATTGATGATGATCCCATAAAAAGGCCATTTTGCCTTGACCACAGATTAAAGCCAGATGGTCTGGACCAATTGTAATCACTAAGAACACAATCACAATCTACATTGTGCCAGAACAACAAACAGTCTCTCATCATGCTAAGTATAAAAATCTGTGCCCCAAGATAATCAAACGTATGTATGAAAATCTAGGCTTTCAAATAATTAAATATTACTACACTACAACACAGGCATTAAAGCAGAAATGTGACTTTGAGAGGTCGCGTGTGACAGAGATTTGGGGAGTTAGGAATAGATTTTCATATTTTCCAGCACATTGATCATATTGTTTTTCTCTGTGTTTTTACCATTTGTTTGATGTAAATCACCCCTTTTGAAGTCTGTTTTCATTTATTGTGTAAACTAGGCCATGTATGAGTGATGGTTGGCTACCTTAAGTGTTACTTTCAATCTTTCTCTCTCTCTTTTCTCTCTCTCTCTCTTTCTCCCTCTCTCTCTCTCTCTCCTATCATGTGCTATATCACCCCCTTCCTTCAAAAGTCTCTGTGACTCACGTAGGACTTTCTGACTATGACTCTACAGTTGAACACTCTAGTTCTCTCTCTCTTTCTCAGTTTTTTTCTCCACAGATGAATCAACCATATTTGTTTGTCTGACATCGACCGTTTTTTTTTAGTTGGCATAAAGAGCATCCACGACACAACTATATCCACGGCAACAAGCCATAAACTGACATGACTCACCCCAGGCTGTGACACACTGAGGACACCATCCCACTCCAGTTTCGACCTCACCATAAAGCCCTGCCATCCATTATGTGAAAGCTCCACTAAATCACCCCGGCAACTGTCAACAGAAGCGGCTCTGCTATTAGGGCACCACAGCACTAGTGGGCAGTCTATCTTCCGCTCTTCATGGGCGAGCATGGGTTTGCTTTCGTCCCCGCTATTCCTTGATCTTATTCATTTAAAAATCATGTTAGCTTCTGCTTTCAACATATTGGACTTAATAATAAGTTATACATTCAATCATGAGTTTATGTATCCAGCCTTAAATAAATGTAGTGGATATACATTTATAATGCAATAACTGATTTGGAATCCTATCTAACATTTACATCATTGATCCATTCCTTCATTTTCAGAGTAAATGTATATAGCTGTACTCCTGCAATGGTGTAGGAACAAGTGGAAGTCCGTGTGAATTCGTTCATTGTGTGATTTAATCAGGAACTTATGTAAACAGTCACACCTCTCCTCCAATCAATCACTGTAGCATAAATGGATATCACCAGAATTATTCCTGCCTTATTCCTGGTTAGCTAAAAACACACAGAATCGCCAGCTAACCAGCAGCGTACCATGGAACCTCTTGTCCTTCATGGACGGGCAACTGGGCACAGCACAGCACAGCACAGCATAGCACAGCACAGCATAGCACAGCACAGCACAGCACAGCACAGCACAGCACAGCACAGCACAGCACAGCACAGCACAGCACAGCACAGCACAGTATAGCACAGCACAGCACAGCACAGCACAGCACAGCACAGCACAGCACAGTCAGCATAGCACAGCACAGCACAGCACAGCACAGCACAGTCAGCATAGCACAGCACAGCACAGCACAGCATAGCACAGCACAGCACAGCACAGCACAGCACAGCACAGTCAGCATAGCATAGCATAGCATAGCATAGCACAGCACAGCACAGCACAGCACAGCACAGTCAGCATAGCACAGCACAGCACAGCACAGCACAGCACAGCACAGCATAGCACAGCACAGCACAGCACAGCACAGCACAGTCAGCATAGCACAGCACAGCACAGCATAGCACAGCACAGCACAGCACAGCACAGCACAGCACAGCACAGCACAGCACAGTCAGCATAGCATAGCATAGCATAACAGTGTATATGGCTAAGCATAGGAGTGCATACCTCTTGTCAATATACATGTATTGATTTGGTTTATTCAATAAGCTTTATTGATGTGATCTCTTGTTCATGGTTAGCTATGCTTCACTCAGACACTGGTTCTTCCATGCTAACTAGCTATTTTCTTTCTTATCCTGGCCCCTGAATTCTATACGGATCACATGCACACATTTGACCTTAAACATAGCCACACACACACACAGAAAACCCAAAGGTACATGTTACACAATCTCTTGCTCTGACCCAACACGTGTGTTCATGACACGTACACACAGAATAAAAGAAACACACATTCTTCCATGCATGCACCCGTCAAGCACGAACGCACGCACACTCAGTCACAAACACACACACTCTCTCTCCCTTTCGCTCACAAACACACACACACACACACCTGTTTAGTTAATTAGTTAGCTACATATACTAGTTAGGTTATATATTGTGTGTTTTACTTTTGGTAATTTGTAAATTAATGATTTTAACTGTATATGTATATATTTAATTTAATTTAAGATTGAATGTTGCCAGCCTCTAATACTCAGTACTCCAATGACCTTCAACCTTTAATAGCTATTTATATGATAACTTTGGTTGTAGTTACTTAGTTAATCATTAATCAGGGTTCCACATTGATAGTTTATTTTATTTTATGAGACAGATTCATGAAATCTGTAACTGATATTTAGTTTTGACCACTATTGTAGAAAGCACACTTTGTGCAGCCCCCAGCATTTCTTCAATTGATCAGCTGTTGTGTTCTTCAGTTTATGCTTATCCAATCAGGTGAGATCACCAACATTTTATAGTCTTAAAATGTTCTAGGCTAAAAAGATATTAAGATATTTATTTCACACAATTGACTGTAATGTGAAAGCTGGGAAGGTAATTAAAATGCACTCTGTGTGATCCAACATTAATTGTGCAAGACGACAAATAATTAAGACCCCTGTTATCCAACTTTTAATTGAAGTCTAAAAATATCCCCAAATTATTTTCACAAGGTTTCATCAATCCCCGAATGACATGGAGTGACCCTAAAGAGGAACTGACTGTGCACTTGCGTTTATTATAGCCTTTTTCACAGGGAGCTGAACTGAACCGAAGCCCTATTAAGGAGGCGATGAGTGACTTAAAAGGCTTTCTAAAGAGCTGGTTTAGGCCGGGATCCACATTCAGACCCAATTACAGTCTCGCTGTCAGCACTTTCTGCTAATTGCATCCATCAGTGGAAATCATTAGGAAGCCCCCCCCCCCCTTCCCAAAACACAGCGCAACCATCTCCCCCCCCCCCCCCCCCCTCCCCAAACCCAGCCCAACCATCTTACACACACACACCCCCCACCTCCACACCCCACACACACACACCCTGTTGCCATCCAAATGAGAACCCTGAGTTTCTTTGAGTTGCCAGATAGCTGGAGGTAGTGAAAGGCGACGCAAAAGAAGGGAGCAGAGGAGAGAATAATGCCTTTATATGTGAACTGTAATTAGAGAGAGGAGAGAGGAGAGAGGAGAGAGGAGAGAGGAGAGAGGAGAGAGGAGAGAGGAGAGAGGAGAGAGGAGAGAGGAGAGAGACAGCAGCAAAGTGAGTGGTTCTCTGATGCGGGGGGCGGGGGGGGGGTGTTAGATATCACCGATGTGGCCATTACTTTTGAGAATGGAGCATCCGCCTGCAACACCAGCTCTGCGTCTAATCATTCTTCTTTTAAATGAAACGGGTCCCTCAAGTTTAATATGCAATGGGCTGTGATGTAATGACTTAATTAAATTAAATCAATCTCTGGAAGAAAAAAAAAAAGTTATGAAAATGTCATATGTTGAACATCCCGAAGAAGGATAATTGCCTTCCTTCAACAGAATTCTGCGGAACGGGACGCCCTTAAGCGCCAAGAGAACAGACATAATTACACATGTGGGAAATGTGATCAAAGAAGTAAGCCCTGACTTATGACTACACAAACTTTTCACTTCCAAGGCCAGATTTGTTCACCCTGGACAGGGGGGGAACCCTCACAAGGCCTATCATGATCAAGGTGCGGACTGGACTTGTCAAGATGAATCAGGAGCAGGAGGACTCAGATGGAGCTGCAAAGCCATGGTAGTCCCTGAGAGACCAAAGAGCAATGACCTGCCTGTCCTCCATCACAAGCCTGAACTCTCCTTCTCCTCCTCCTACTCTCCCTTCTCTTCCTCTCCCTTCTCTTCCTCCTCCTCCTCCCTTCCTCCTCCTTCTCCACCTTCTCTTCCTCCTCCGCTCCCTTCTCCTCCTCCCCCTTCTCTCCCTCCTCCTCCTGCCTAGTGGCTCCGTCAGCAGCCTCCATTTTGTCATCCCCCCTGCTCTCCAAATGTCAAGCAGTGGAGCAGAGAGTCTTCAAATAGAATAGAACATACAACCACACACACACACACGTACACACACACACGCGCACACGCACACGCACACACACACGCACACACACTCTTACACACACACACACACACACACACACACACACACACACACATTCACACACACACACACACACATTCACACACATTCACACTTACACACTCGTGCACATAGGTGTATACACATACACACACCTATGCACATACTGCACGTTTACTCAAACTGACTCACACCTATGCACACACTGACACACACATCTATAAACCTACAGTGTACATGTAATTCAACAAGTAGTTTAACAACATTTTACATTGCCGGTAATACAACTACATTTATATTTGCGTTTTGATTCAGAGTGATTAAATGACTTTTTTGTTTACAACAAATATTCCTTGCAATTTTGTCCTTGTGAGAAGTCCAGATGGGATTGGTTTGCTTAGGACAGTTGTTAGTCTCGGGTATTCCAGGAAGCTGCACTGCACACACACACACACACACACACACACACACACACACACACACACACACACACACACACACACACACACACACACACACACACACACACACACACACACACACACACACGCGTGCGCACACACACACACACACACACACACACACACACACACACACACACACACACACACACACACACACACACACACACACACACACACACACAGATGCATGCACTCTGAACATACACACACAAACTTTTTTGCATCCCAGAGGGAGACTCTGACCTTCCTTACCACCTCCCACAGGAAATGTCACAGTGCTTGAGATGAGGCTCCCGCCGTGGCCGCTGTCCCTGTGCAGGTTACAGGCAGCCACGCTTCCAAACACGCATTCACTCTCACACACACACACACACACACACACACTCAGTGATGTAACCCAATCACTCACCCACACACACACACACACACACACACACACACACACACACACACACACACACACACATTCACTCACACATACACACTTAGTGATGTAACAGCAGTAGAGATGTAGAGTTTTGGCATATTGGCATGGTTACAGGCCAGTGTCACATTGGTTCACTGAATTTATCCCAAGTTCTACAGTACACTCTTGTCCGAGAACACAATGTTCAACCATACTGTTCTTAACAGTGCCATACACAGTTTATGCAATCAACTACAAATCTCTTTTCAGACATACAGTGCCATTTTGAAAGAACTAAATTGTATTAAAACGTCAAGTTTGCCAGTATACTTGTGCATCCTGTGCGGATTCATTCTTTGTGCGCTTCAGGAGTTTTCATATACAGTATGTCAATGCCTTAAAACCATAGGTGCAGCAAAATGTCTGACACAAACAACGTCCAGGAAAACGGTCTCTTGCTGCCATGCCCACAGAATTACTACATCTTTCTCATTCCTTTTTTTTTGACCGCAGCATTAGCAACAACAAAAAAAAACATCTTGCTCCCTTAAAGAGGTGACATGACGTGACGTAACGCTGGATGACGTGACAATAGAGTTCATGACCTGAGCACTTCTGTCTGAGGAGGGGGGGGGGGGGGGGGGGGGGGGGGGAGAGCCGCTGTCACGCTCTATCATCTAATCAGCTCCAGTGATGGCTGCTGGAGTTCACCCACCGGTGGCTGACTAACAAATCACAGAAAATTATATATATAGTTATAAAATAATGAAATATAAATTATATATATATAGTGACATAACGTCAACAGATACTGTGATTGGTATTTTTTTTTTCAAAAAACACCCTTTCCTGTCCAATACAGCATAGCTAAGTCAAGTCAAGTCAATTCATATTTATTTATGTTGCACATTTAAAAAAAACTGCTCACACTGACCAAAGTGCTTTACGAGTAAATCACAATGAAATAAAATACAAAAACAAATAGAAAACAGAAACAAAACAATAAGATCACAAAAAAAAAGCTATAAAGTATCTATAAAGTAGCTATAAAGTATCCCACCTCCTCACCATTCTACTCCTTTCCACTGTTAGCTCTTAGCTCACATTACCCCTTTTAAAAGCTATAAAGTATCCCACCTCCTCACCATTCTACTCCTTTCCACTGTTAGCTCTTAGCTCACATTACCCCTTTTAAAAGCTATAAAGTATCCCACCTCCTCACCATTCTACTCCTTTCCACTGTTAGCTCTTAGCTCACATTACCCCTTTTAAAAGCTATAAAGTATCCCACCTCCTCACCATTCTACTCCTTTCCACTGTTAGCTCTTAGCTCACATTACCCCTTTTAAAAGCTATAAAGTATCCCACCTCCTCACCATTCTACTCCTTTCCACTGTTAGCTCTTAGCTCACATTACCCCTTTTAAAAGCTATAAAGTATCCCACCTCCTCACCATTCTACTCCTTTCCACTGTTAGCTCTTAGCTCACATTACCCCTTTTAAAAGCTATAAAGTATCCCACCTCCTCACCATTCTACTCCTTTCCACTGTTAGCTCTTAGCTCACATTACCCCTTTTAAAAGCTATAAAGTATCCCACCTCCTCACCATTCTACTCCTTTCCACTGTTAGCTCTTAGCTCACATTACCCCTTTTAAAAGCTATAAAGTATCCCACCTCCTCACCATTCTACTCCTTTCCACTGTTAGCTCTTAGCTCACATTACCCCTTTTAAAAGCTATAAAGTATCCCACCTCCTCACCATTCTACTCTTTTCCACTGTTAGCTCTTAGCTCACATTACCCCTTAGGGTACATTATCCATACAGGGTGTCAGTGCACATCACTCACACACAATCTCCACTATAGGGCATATCAGGACCACGGACAGCTCCCGAGCCAAACAGGCTTTTATCAGCACTCTGAATCAAGCATGTCGATGGGGGAGAACTCGTGAATGAGAGGTTTATGGTGGCTGACTTACAAATCAGAGAAAAAAGAAATATATCAAAGAGTAAAATGACATAATCAATTACAGAAGTATCATAGGCCACTGAACTTGTTTTGAGGAAAAAAATGACAGGTTATGTGTTTGGCTACCACGCAGAGTGCGAAGTGATTGCTTATTGACTGTGTGTTTGGCGCTCGGTGCT
>NC_137908.1:6552947-6570447 GCF_963457725.1 Sprattus sprattus | reverse complement strand
CCAAACAATAACGCGCAAACTACAGACACCCCACTTTTCTATAGGGGCTGCATAGGGACCTACACAAACACACAGTGACACAGAGACACAGCCAAAAACAACACGCAAACTACAGACACCCCACTTTTCTATAGGGGCTGCATAGGGACCTACACACACACACAGTGACACAGAGACACAGCCAAACAACAACACGCAAACTACAGACACCCCACTTTTCTATAGGGGCTGCATAGGGACCTACACAAACACACAGTGACACAGAGACACAGCCAAACAACAACACGCAAACTACAGACACCCCACTTTTCTATAGGGGCTGCATAGGGACCTACACAAACACACAGTGACACAGAGACACAGCCAAACAACAACGCGCAAACTACAGACACCCCACTTTTCTATAGGGGCTGCATAGGGACCTACACAAACACACAGTGACACAGAGACACAGCCAAACAACAACGCGCAAACTACAGACACCCCACTTTTCTATAGGGGCTGCATAGGGACCTACACAAACACACAGTAACACAGAGACACAGCCAAACAACAACGCGCAAACTACAGACACCCCACTTTTCTATAGGGGCTGCATAGGGACACTTCTCCTGCTTGTATGCACCTCTGTGCTTCACTTCTGCCTGGACTAATTGAGCCACAGGACACATATAATTACGCCGGTTACTGCAGGAACAACAAGAGACTAAAACCAACAATTCAATGATCTTCCTTACAATTTGGTTATGAAAAATGATCCTAAAGTTTCGCCTTGTTTGAGGTTTAGTAGATTTTTTTTTCTCACATCTTCTCCTACAATGATTTGACTTCTTCTGCCACGAGCATCCATGTTTTTCTTTGAGACCCGGACCCCGAAAACCAAAACAGTAGGGGCAAACTATCCACCCATGAGAAAGCATATAGCGGCGGAATTGAGAAAGACGGCAGTCTTCTGCCTACAAATACTTCACAGAGTCAAACTTGATTAGAAGTGATGCGTGGTGGAGGGTATTCTAGGCCACTCACGCTAACAATATGACCGTAGCCGACACTGTCTGCCAGACAGCATAAGCTGTTGAGCTCAGCAAAAAAATACAGTTAAATCAATTGCCTGTCTACCCAAGCCTAATAGCACATAAAAAGTACAATGTGTTGCCACAGCTATTTAGATAGGAGGCTACAGCACGGCAGGGCTATAAAAGAATAATAATTGGGATATAATTTTAACGCCTCCACTTACATAAAAACCAAACTACTTTCAAAACTCGCCGAGGAGCGAGAGGCATTTTGAGGCCATCCCTGATTAAGGAACTCATTTGAGCTCTATAACGTCAAATAAATAAGATAATGCCAGGGAATCATTCCTTTAAAGTGAAGCTTTGGCCAGGGAAATGGTGTGCAGTGGATAGACATGGTACAGTGCCATGGATTGTTTTAAAATTCTGCATCATATTTCAGGTGGTTCAATTCCTCACAACAGCACCATTGCTATGGGAAGGGCCATAAGCATAAAAAATTCTGGGCGACGACTCTGTAGGATGGAATTACACACAAAAAAAAGAACATTGAAACTGCGAAAGGTGCAGCTATTCAGGATTACAGTAAGCTTTGATATATATATATAGAGAGAGAGAGAAAGAGAGAGAGAGAGAGAATCTGCAATAACAGATGGTTTTAGGAATGTGACTTAATAATTTATTATCGTAAAGCAGGGTGAAAAGGGTGTGAGTCGTGAGAGTGTATCTCACTATTGGTCAGAATAAATTAAATCGAGTTGGTACTGCCAGTATGCCAGTGTATATATAGTACAAAAGGGAAAATAAATATGCATAGACTCTAATGCCATTAATATATGGATATACAGTGTGTGTGGGTGAAAGATCCGTGTGTGTGTATGTATGTGAGTTTTTATGAGTGTCACCGAGGTTGCAGCTTGGAATCTGCCGTGTGCAACATCCAATACAAGCCCAAACTGCTAAATCTATAGCATTTCAACTCCCTGGGCTACTGCACTTAAAACAAAGTACTCTGCAATAAATAAACGTCTGAGAATCCGGGGAGATTATAGAAAACCGCCAGTTCTGCATCTTATGTAGGTTTGCATGTCTGAATAAGCAGGCTTGTGCAGAGGATGAATGCAGATGAGCTTTTGGTCTTTTAAAAACTTCATTTATTAAGACTTCTTTAGGGGCAAAATCTTAATTGAAGGTCTCTATGAATTCTGCATGACTTCATCCGCGCCACGAGAACGACGTCCTCTGCATAATTGAGAGTTCTTGTCTTGTTCCTTCCTCCAAAAACTGACTTCACAGCCTCAACAGGGGTGCAGCCGGCACGTCCCGGGGCGCCTTGCAGGAGTCTGTGACAACTCCAGCGCCGCTCCAACGCGCCTCAAATTCTTCTTCAAACAATCAATTACAACTGTTACAGCGTCGCCTTGAGCACTCCAACTGGAAGAGAGAGTCTTTGGTTGTGGTTTTGCGAGTCCTTTCCTCTGCTCTTATACCTCTCTTCTGCCTGAGTGCTCTTCTCCTGTGGCTTTCTCTTCTCATCTCATCTCATCTCATCTCATCTCATCTCATCTCATTTCCTCTATTTTCTTTTCTTCTCTTCTATCCTCTTCTCTTATCTTCTTTTATTTAATTTTCTCATCTCATCTCATCTCATTTCTTCCCATTTCGTCTCTTTTCTTCTATCCTCTTCTCATCTCATCTCATCTCATCTCATCTCATCTCATCTCATCTCTTCTCTTCTCTTCTCTTCTCTTCTCTTCTCTTCTCATCTCATCTCTCCTCTTCTCTTTTCTCTTTTCTCTTTACTTTTCTTCTCTTCTTTTTACTTCTCCTCTCTTCTCTTCTTTTTACTTCTCTTCTCATCTCATCTCATCTCATCTCATCTCTTCTTTTCTCTTCTTTTCTCATGGCTTCTCCTTCTTTCTCTTCTTATCTCTTCTTTTCTCCACCTCCTCTGTTCTGTTCTGTTCCCCTCTTTCACAATCCTGTGTTGTACTGTCCTCACCCTGAAGCCTGACGCATCTCTGGGCTTACTTGCTTTGTCGTTTCCAGCTCAGTAACCTCAGAAGCGCTGGAACACTCGCAGCGTCTGGCAACCTTTCTCCCCCGCCTGGCCTTTAGAAGGGACAGAGAGGCAGAGGAAGACGGAGAGGGGGGTCTGTGAGGGCGTCAAGGGTGGAGAAAAAGAGAGGGAGAGAGAGAGAGAGAGAGGGAGAGAGAGAGAGAGAGAGAGAGAGGGAGAGAGACAGAGACAGAGAGGCAGAGGAAGACGGAGAGGGGGGTCTGTGAGGGCGTCCAGGGTGGAGAGAGAGAGAGAGAGAGAGAGAGAGAGAGACAGAGAGAGAGAGATAGAGAGTGAGAGAGAGAGAGAGAGAGAGAAAGACGTATGTTGAATTCATCATCGTGGTAACAGCAGCGGCGTGAAGATGAGTGGACCCCTTGGCGACATTCTGAGGTGGGCATCAACACTGAGCCAATGGCAGGCGGCCTGGGCTGTCTCAAAAGATCGCATCCAGAGAGAGAGGCACCCGGGTGGAGGTCAGAGTCATCTATCCGGAGCTTTACGCAACAAGGACCTGGTGCCCAACACTCACCTCACGCCCACACACAAACACACACACACAAACACACACACACACACACACACACACACACACACACACACACACACACACACACACACACTCTCACACATGCTCACATTTGTACAGAGCACTCCTTTCAACCACAATTATTCAATTCCTAAAACCATCTCTACACACACACACATATGACCATATGGTCGACAAAGCAGCCAACAGAGTGTCTTCTGAAGGTGCTCTCTATAGATTTAGTGATTGATTGATTGATTAATTGACAGATTGATTGATTGACTGACTGACTGATTCATTGATTGATTACATACATACAGGCATACATACATACATAGATACATAAACAAACACACATTCTATATGATAACCCAAACCCACTAAAGCGATTTCCAGTGCTGTCTCTGATGGCTTTTATCACCCATGGATTTTACTCACTCAAATAAGCACTCAAAAGCCTGAAGAAAAAGTGACATCAATTGAAAGCAGGCACTGGGCCTAAGCACTAATGAGATCAAAGCAATGCTAAGTGGATCTCGGGGCTTTCTCGGCACATTCCGTCTGACAATGTGTCTGCCCAGGCTGAAAATTATGCAGCTGTTTAAAAGCCAATCTGTGTCAGTCAAACACAAACAGCACAGAGTCACCACTGGGAGAGTGAACTCTAGCGACGACTGGATCCTCTCCTGCTCGTCTGGATCAGGAGAATATCGAGCACACATAGTGAGACTAATTACCAGGATGAAGGACCAGTGATTCGACAAATTGTTCACACATTTTCTAGTAGCCTTGTCTTTCTTTCTTTCTTTCCTTCTTTTCTTTGCTTTCCTTATTCTCTCGCTAAACAATCCTGGAGAGGGACGGAAAAAATGGTGAATTGTTGCTGTTGGGGTGGTGATGAACTGTTGTGTGTGTGTGATCTATCCGGAGCGCCTTGAGACAATTATATTGTTATGGTACTATATAAATAAAATTTAATTTAATTGAATTAAATTGATCTGAAGGGTAAAAAAAAAATGTATGTAGCTACATGCGTTAGCTCAATCTGGTATGGCACTGGGCATTTGAGTCCAAAATGTCCCTCCCGTTTCGTGTCTGTTCTAGAAGCCAAGAAGGAGTTTGCTTCTAGGAACCCTGAGAAGTCTTTTGATGTCATATCTTGGCAACCATACGAGGAGGCTCTGTGACATCCCCTTTGTGTCGAGCTCACACACTTCGCTGCGTTCCTGAGACAGCGGCGTTTCAAACACATGTCCACGACGGAGTAACAACTCTGTCAAGCCATGCCCCCTAAGCCCACGACTTCCCCAGCTCCCACGGTAAAACATGCCTGTATTTCCTGCCAGTCACCTTATATGGCTTCATCCAGACACACACACACACACACACACACACACACACACACACACACGCACACACACACACACACATACACAGACACACATACACACACACAGGTCCCATAGCAGTCATAGCTACATTGACTCTCTGAATAGCCAGCCTTTGAAGGGTGAGCGAGGCGAGCCTCTCGGCTAGGCCAGCTGGTCATCAGGACAGGACAGGACAGGACACGGCCTGGCCAGCACTCACAACCTCCAGTGAGGCCAAAAGCCCAGCCCAGCCCAGCCCAGTGTAACCCAGAACCCTGGAGGCTGCCCCTAAGAGGCTGTAGTTCAGTTCTGATGCATTATTCACCACGGAGGCACACAGGCAGCCAGGCAGGCAGGCAGGCAGGCAGGCAGGGAGGCAGGGAGGCAGAGAGGCATGGAGGCATAGAGGCATGGAGGCATAGAGGCAGGGAGGCAGGCAGGGAGGCAGGGAAGCAGGCAGGCAGGCAGGGAGGCAGCCAGGCAGGGAGGCAGGGAGGCAGAGAGGCATGGAGGCATAGAGGCAGGGAGGCAGGCAGGGAGGCAGGCAGGGAGGCAGGGAAGCAGGCAGGCAGGCAGGGAGGCAGCCAGGCAGGGAGGCAGGCAGGCAGGCAGGGAGGCAGGGAGGCAGGCAGCCAGGCAGGGAGGCAGGGAGGCAGGGAGGCAGGCAGGGAGGCAGGGAGGGAGGCAGGGAGGCAGGGAGGGAGGCAGGCAGGCAGGGAGGCAGGCAGGGAGGCAGGGAGGGAGGCAGGCAGGCAGGCAGGGAGGCAGGGAGGCAGGGAGGGAGGGAGGCAGCCAGGCAGGGAGGCAGGGAGGGAGGACCTGGCCTGTTCCATTTGCTTCACCTCCGTCCAGAAGTGGCTTTGCTTGCAGTCATGCATTATTGACCAGCGCCGTGGTGCGTGGGAAAGAGGGCAGAGGAGAGGGAGGCACAGAGAGAGAGAGAGACCAAGAGGAAGGAGAGAGAGAGTAGGGGCGTGTAAGCCAGGTAATCCTGTGCATGTAAAAATGGACACCCAATCGAGCAAACAGCCGGTAACAAAACTGATAGGTGACGGCAACAAAGAGAGAGAGAGAGAGAGAGAGAGAGAGAGACAGAGAGAGAATGAGAGAAAAATTGATTGTTTTCCTCATTCCCCTTCTGATCTTTAAAATAAAATGTACCTCCTCAACCCAAATGCTATGGCAATACTTTAGAATGTTATGATCATGCCAATAACGCTTCTGTTGAATTTGAAAAGAGAGAGAGAGAGAGAGGGAGAGGGAGAGGGAGAGAGAGATAAGAAGACAGCAAATAGACAAGCAGCAAAGGGAAAGAAAATCATCCAAATGAGTTTATTGTGGAGCCCAGAGTTTGGGCTCAGTGCCACACAGCAGAGAGGATCCAACTGCTTGTCAGCACGTGAAGGCAGGCAGGCGGGCAGGCGGGCAGGCGGGCTCCAACGCTCTGGGTGGGACGCTCGCTGTTGTCGTGATGCTTTGTTTGCCTCAGTCAGTCAGCGCAAAAAACACTTACACACACAGAAAAACACACACACACACACACACTCTATCTCTCTCTCACACACCATGCAAACACACACTCTCTCTCTCTTACACACACACACACACACAAAAAAAATGCTACAGCCAGCTGAAGCTTCAGCCTCTTAAACATTGTGTCAATCTGAGCTTCTTTGCTCTGTCTTAAGGAGTCAAACAAGACTAGCATTGTTGGTTCCCACAGTCCAGCATTATTTGGGCCGATAAAGAAGGCTGAGTCAAGAGGACTGGAGATGTTTTTTTTCTTTTTCTTCAGAGGCTCCCAGAAGTTGTCTCGCCGCTGCCTTTGTTTATTATTCAACAGTGGTTAATGAATGTTGTTACAGCACTTGCCCCGGCGAGAGCAGCTTGACAATAATTGGATGCATAATTGAGTTCCATGACATGTTTGGACAAGCTAATTCTCTGAGCAATTTTGAGGTTTAATTTTGCTCATTACAAAACCACGGGTCCGGCATTCCCACACACACAGGCACGCACACATACGCTTAAGCACACACACACACACACACACACACACACACACACACAAAAACCTGCACACAGAGACGTGCGCACAGAAAGAACACACTTACACACACACATGCATGCACACATACACAAATATGCATTAACACACACAAACAAGCATACATACATCGATGTGCAGACACGCCAATACACACATACTAAAACATGCACACACAGACACACACACTCACACACATACGGTGCAAAACATCTCTCAAAGTGGCCTGTCAAGCCAGCACTCCAGGAAACCAAAAATACACTTCCCCCCCAGACAGCACCCTGTGAGAGAAAATGGCCGCCGCACTCAGTGGCATAGACTGGTGGAGCAGGAAGCTGCCGTTTGTCCGCGTGACACCGTGGTTAGGTAGCCAGGGGGCCCTGATTACCGCTGAAAAATGACTGTTTGCTCATAAGCACTGAAGAGAGAAGGAGCAATGTGTGAGCCTTATTTTTCTTTTCATTTTTTTTCTTCCTTCTCCTTTTCATTTTTTCCTCCATTATTCCTCTAGTGAAGAACTGCAGTGTCTTTATGCTGGCTTGGCAGGGCCTGGTGTAGTCACTGAGAGGCAGAGATGCGGAAAGAAAGGATGAAAAAATATATCGTTCTCCCTCTCTCTTTCTCTCTCTCTCTGTCTCTCTTTCTCTCTTTCTATTTCTCTCTCTCTCTCTCTCTGTCTCTCTTTCTAGTCCTCTCTCTTTCTCTGTCTCTCTCTTGCTTCTTCACTTACTCCTTTTCGAGACTCTCCCTCTACCCCTTTTCCTCTCTCTTATTTCTCGTTCCCTCTCTCTGCCTCTCTTTTTCTCTCTCTCTCTCTCTCGCCCTCAGCCTCACTCTCTCTTTCTATTCCTCTCTCTCTCTGTTTCTCTTTCTATTCCTCTCTCTTTCTCGCTCTCTTTCTCGCTCCTTCCCTCACTTTCTTTTCGAGACTCTCCCTCTACCCCTTTTTCTCTCTCCCTCTCCCGCTTTCTCTTTCCCTCTCTCTGCCTCTTTTCCTCTCTCTCTCTCTCTCTCTCTCTGCCTCTTTTCCTCTCTCTCTCTTTCTCTCGCCCTCAGCGTCACTCTCACTCTCTCTCTTTCCCTCTCCCCCATCTCTCCATCTCCCTCTATCCCTCCCTTGTTTTCATCCAAACCTAAAGCCAGTTTAATTTCTGACAGCCTTAATTCCCCTTTTAAAAAACCCTGCATGTTCTGCACTCTTCATTGCGTATTTCCTAAAGGAGTCTCCATGTTTACGCTCTGAGGATCCATTTTAATGTATTCATACAGACTCATTTAAAGTATAAATAGGACCACAATTCTCGTTTTTTCCTCTGCTAGGTTAGAGTGCACCAAACTGCAGGTGGGAATAGATTTTATGACTTATTTAATGTAGCCCATAGGCAAGCGAGAAGAAAATGCATTAAGGTCTATTTAGGTCTAATAGGAATATTCTGCGGAGCGCCATCACACACACACACACACATACACACATACACACACACACACAAACAAACACAAACACTCGCGTACACAAAACCTCATTAGCGAAATGTGTTTGTTATGTAATATTCAAAGTGGGCATTATAGTCTGTTTTGTAATACAAGCATTCATTTTCTCTTGCCACCCTCTGGACACGACTCCTATTAGGCTGCCTCCTGAGGTAACTTAACCACCTGAATTGAGGAGTGCAGCAAACACAATGCTCACCAAAGGGAGGCCTTTTCATTATTGATGTTGACACACGTGTTTAAATGGAGTTACCAGTCACGTTCGCAGCACGGGGTTCAGGAGCGGATCACTTTACCCCCCCAACCCCGACTTTCACTTAATATAACGCACCAGGGGGATCCGACGCACTCTTGAAAATAAAAGGTTTTCATTGGTCCCTGCTGGGGAGCCCTCGCCAGTTCAAAGAACTATCAGGTAATCAAATGCTTTTACCCAAGACCCCATAGGGTTACTACAGGAGCCCAACATGCACTGAGTAACAGTCTGTGGCATCCCGTGTGCATGTGTGTGTGCGTGTGTGTGTGTGTGTGTGTGTGTGTGTGTGCGTGTGCGTGTGCGAGTGCGAGTGCATTGTGTTCCATACACGATATGGGGCCAAAAGGATCCGGTTCTAACAAATGCAGAACCTTTTTTGATTTCTAAACGGAACCGTTCACATACCGTCTTTAGTCTTCGACTTTCGTAATTTTTTCAGTAAAAAAGTACTTCAATTAAGGATCTTCACGAAAGTGTGATACAAAAAAAATTTAAAAAATCTGCAGTATAATATAACACATCACTATCAGTACCACGTTTATATGGAAAATTATGCTGTTCTGTTAAATTCAAAAGATTTTCTACAGGGCTCAATCAGAAGATACGCTATGATATGGAATGGAAGATATGACGTGCAACGGATAACAGAACCCTCATTATCTCTTTAATGTAAAATTCGCCTTTGAAGTACGTCTGCTTTGATTTCTTACTCATCTCTCTGTAATCGAGCACAGGAAAAAAAAAGACAAGAAAGAGAGAAAACGAGAGAGAGAAACGAAAGATTAGCAGAAACGAGAATGTGTGCCTCTTTAAACGGCACACACAAGGCAGGAGGGCCGTTGGGGAATTGGTCCGGCTCGCTGTGGCCGTATGCTCGGAGACAAGTGGAGAACAATGGCCACACAGCATGCAGGAATGCTTCACGACATCATATTAAACACAGGTAATTGGCTGTTAACCCCTCACAGGTAGCCCGAGGGCCTGAAGCCCCCTCCTGTGTTAATGCCCTCATTCACACAACCCTGTATTACACACACACACACACACACACACACACACACACACACACACAACCCTGTATTGCTATCTGTGTGGCAGGAGACCGCAGGAGATAGCCCAAGGGTTACCCAAATGATGTAGACCTTTTTCTTTCTCTCTCTCTCTCTCTCTCTCTCTCGCTCTCTCTCTTTCTCTCTCTCTCTCTCCCTCTCTCTCTCTCTCTCTTTCTCTCTCTAGGTCTCTCATTGTTTCTTTTTCTCTTTGTCTCCCTTTTATCCGTTTCATTTTCATTTTTTCACTCTTAATCTTTCTTTCTTTTCTCTCTCTCTTCATCTGTCTGTTTCTTTGTGTCTCACTCCCTTCACTCCTCTCTCTGATTCAAATGACCATCTAACACACACACACACACACACACACTCACACACACACACTCACACACACACACTCACACACACACACTCACACACACACACACACACACACACACACACACACACACACACACACACACACACACACACACACACACACACACACACACACACACACACACACACACACACACACACACACACACACACACACACACACACACACGCGCAACCAGACAAATATGCTGTGATGTCGCGGGTTACTGCTGCAAAAATGGCCTCCAACATCTGCCGTTTACCTTTGCACCGCTGCTGCTGCTGCTGCAGCTGTTGCCGATGCACACGTATCATTTTGATTGAATCCCCCCTCACGGTATCCCACAATGCACTTGATGAGTGAAGGCCAGTAACCCGCACTGGCTCTCCGCCACACTGTGCTGTGGCCATGAAGCACACGCACGGCACAGAAAAAAAGTATCCAATGACCCTTCATTTTCGAGCAGCCGGTGTGACCACACTATTAACCAGCAGGAACCTTTGCCTCGCCTCAATTAAAGTGCTCTGCCAAGCATAGCCCACTTCCAAGGGACTTTACACAAAGGGAGGCTGAAATCAATATCCACTCCAGCCGTGAGTCTGAAACCCCTTCCCCAGCTACATGGACACGGGGAAAAAACATAACGCAGACATAATGGAGCAATTATGACAGAGGAATGCATAATTAAAACGATGGGTTTTGTTGGCGCACTTGAAAAAGAGAACTTGCAAACTCCCGGAGGGGATATATATACGCATGGCCTGCTGGTCGTGGCCAAGAGCAGAAGGACAGAGAGGGTTGCCATGTGAGAGTCCGAGAGGGGGGGGGGGTAGAGGATAAGAAAGAGAGAAAGAGGGAGGCTTGCTTTGATTCAAAGTCTGCCACAGTACCTCTCCCTCGACCTTGGAGGTGGCCAAGGCAATCTAAACAACACAAGCTGATCCTTGACCATAAAAAAGAGCGTCGCGAAGACAAAAACACGTCACCCCCAGCGCAAACAACTTCCAGTAATATGATGTGCAGTGCTCCCTGCTCCCCAATTTCTGCAGCGGTGTCAAAACAGTGCAGCTCCGGCTCATTATGAGGCCGCTCCACACAGGTGTGCCATCCACACAGCCACCTGGAGCTGACAACTAGCAACCGTTCAGTGCTTTTGACAAAGCTATATTTCACAATAATTAAACCAACACAAAGCCGTTCCTTCACGCTAAAAAAACACACACACACACACACACACACACACACAAAGATACACACACACACACATACACACACACACACACACAAACACACACACACACACACACATATAATGACCATCTCTCCAACACACACCTATGAGTGTATGAGAGGCCAACATACTGTATAGGCCAGCGAAGAGCATCAGATGTAATTTGTTTACGTGTCTCAAGCACATTTCCAAAAGCTCCCCCCGCTCTCATTAGTCCCCTCTGGATGCCTTATTACCGTGGCCATGTGTCCTTTAGGTAAATACCACATGCTGCCAGAGATGCACAGATGTGGGGGTACAAAGTGACACCCTCCCCAAAATAACCCACCGTGCTTCTATTACTGGATGGATGTTTTACTGTTCCTCAACTGGGAGATGTAGGGGCACACCAAGGTTATGGGTCGGATTCTGTGAAAGCATACATACTAATAAGGTGTGTACCGTACCAGAGCTGTAATCTGTGCCGAATATAAACCTAAAGGTACATACAGGTAATCAAAGGATTTTCACCTTTTTATTGACAAGAGCCAGGTCATTTGGACCAGGATTCAAGCCTCAAGCCTCAATCACGGCAATGAACTGGAACTGAAACTGCTTTAAAGCGATCGAGAGGAGAACATCAGGACACAAAGCAAGCTCCCATTTCTTTCAAGCCAGCTCCACACTTCCTGGTGGCAGGCCAGAGAAGACTACCTGGCAGAGACAACAATGGCCCTCTCCATCTTCTACTGAGGGTTCCACTCCGCTGACACTTGTTTTCCTCTTTAAGAGCGCCGACAACAGAGAGAGAGAGAGAGAGAGAGCGTACTCTCAGAAAGCTCAGAGATGAAGAGAGAGAGAGAGAGAGAGAGAGAGAGCGTACTCTCAGAGAGCTCCGAGTTGAAGAGAGAGAGAGAGAGATAACTCAGAAATCTCTAAGAGAAAGAAAGACAGAGGCAGACAGAAAGAGGGAGGGGGAGAGAGAAAGTGAGAGAGAGAGAGAGAGAGAGGAAGAGAGAGAGAGGGGGAGAGAGAAAGAGTACACTCAGAAAGCTCTAAGTGGGAGATGACTGCACAGCTATCCTCTGAGCCAACGTTTCACAGGAGAAGTCAAAAATAAACATGGGAAGAGAGAGAGAGGGATGAGAGAGAGAGACAGAGAGACAGAGAGAAGGAGGGAAGCGAGAGAGAGAGAGAGTGCGAGTGCGAGAGAGATGGCTTCCCGCTCGTATTCTCACGCCTCTGCGTGATTGGAGCCCAACTTCCGCCATCTGACTCTGTGAGCTAAAAGCTGCTGGATGTGTGCTGCTGGCTGATCGCTGGGATGGGCTGCGTTTTTCTTTGAGAGCGGAAGCCACTGCCTGAGCCACTCACAGTAGAGGGAGTATTACGTGTCTGCTGAGTCTACCATCACACACACAGGGCTCCTGCTCGCGATCCTAACAGCGCACAGGAATGAGACTTTAAAAAATGTCTTGATTTCTTGTGTTTAGCAGTAAGAGGAGATAAAACCCACCCTGGCGCTGTTGCGGTTTCTTCCTTCCTCAGCATTTTCAAATGGCAAAGTAGTCTATAAAGGCTGGTATACCACAGACTTAACATTGCTTTTTATGGGGCAGATTTATAAACAAGACCCCTAACAACCCCCCCCCCCCCACACACACACACACACACACACACACACACACACACACACACACACACACACACACACACACACACACACACCCAAGACATTTCTGCGGGCCAAGGATTTAGCCGAGACAGTAAATGGAATATAAAAGAAAGACCATGCACTGCAGAAACATCTTGGATTTGTAAGATTCCCGCTTCTTTATCCAGCCATGAATCTTCATTTAAGAGTGAATTACCATATTCACAGCGTGTAAGATAATTGCTATCATTTTGAGAGATCTTGTCCTCTTTCTAGACTTCTCATTAAGTGTAATTATCTTTCTGCCCTGGCCAGCTACTTCACTTGTTTAAAAAGATTGTATCTCCGCAAAATCTACTTTGTTTTCTGCCTGTGTTTTTTCATTACCCTACACAGGTTGAGTCTGGGGATGATCTGGCCCTGAGGATGTGCCAGCAGTGTGCCAGATCTGGGCCGGATCTGGGGCGAGTCCGTTCAGAAAAATGATGATGTCACAGAGGTTCCTTTGTGAGTGCTGTTAGGGCTGACAGGAAAACCCAAGGGGCGGATCAGCCTGATGAAGGACTACATATCAGGCACAGTAAGATTGCCACTACTGTCAAAGACTGGGCCACACTTACATATAATTTATATGTCAACAATGTACTTATCTGCCACAGCCATAGAGACCGCACGGCCTGTTCTGTGCAGTGTAACACCGTGTACCCACAGATACTAATACCCTTCAAGGTGAAATGAATCAACATAATATTACAGTGAGGTGTTATGTGTCCTTCCTGAATAGGATCATGTTTTAAATAGGACCTTGTACAGAGAGTGTGAGAACCCTGTGTATAACATAGCCTATGTTCCATCGCAGCTATGCCATTAGGCAGTGGGATATATTGATCATCAGGATGTAACGGCACTAGGGTATTTAGTACAGCCAGAACCCGTTCGCTTCCATTGATCTTGGCTCGAGATGCTCTTAGTCAAACTTGAACACTAGTGTGACAGTATGCTTTCACTCTTTGCTACTTAATATATTACGGTTAAACTTAAATTAATTAAATGAAGTTAAACTGTACAAAGATCCATGCATTAGGCTATAGCTGGAAACAAAAACATTTCTGCATTTTGCAAGATTGTGAAAGTTATGAATGTTGTGAGTACATAGTACATATGAAAAGCATATTTACTTCCAATAAGATCATGTTTTCTACTTGCTATGATCATAACTCATATGTCTATGTCATGTTTATATCCATAGCTAAATAAGCAATCTTATGCAGATCAACCTTGTCCATACTGAAGTTCATACTGAAGCATAACACTGTCTGTCAGGACCGTTCTATCATTCTCTGGCATGGAGCCAAGATGGATGGACTTTTGACTCGGCTAAAGAGGCCTGTTTATGGTGAAAATCAAACTTCGCCTCTGGACAAAGCTGTGTTCGGAGCTGATAAGACCGCTTCTCCCGCCTTCCACCAGTGCACGCTGCTGCACACAAAGAAGGCATACAGCGGGAACAGTGCCGGGATGAATTAAAAGACACCCGCTAATGTCATGTGTTGGGATTGGTGTGCGCAGCCTGGCTTTGCTGTGTACTCAGCGGAAGCTCTGGTGTCGGGAGGTTAAAGCAATCGGATTCCACATCCGCCGCCACGCCTTCCCGGTCTACCAGGCCACAGATAATGAGACCAGCCGGTCATTGCAATCCTTCGCTCCATTAATTCCGACACCGTGGCGGCCCGGCCGATACTTATTAAAAGATTGCATTACACTAGCCCTGTGGGAGCAGAGGAAGGAACCGAGCGTAGCGCTATCCATGGTCCTGAAAGAGGATTGTGAGACGTCTAACCCTTTGCTCTCCTCATCCGGTCTCAGACGTGCAACTACTTATCGCGAGTAGCCTACTCTTTTTCTCATTTCAGAGGTTAGCATTTTTCAGAGCTCGTCTCTGCTGGTCATGCGTGAGTCTGTGACGCCTGACGGTGATTGAAATGTGACTCGGTGGGTCAGGTTGATTGCCAAGCTTGAATCACGGAGGTCCGCTCCGCTGCCCCAAAAGAGAGAATCTGGTTTCCCCGTGGATAATAAAGCCAAGAGAACATTTTAAACGAGAAGGCCTTTTCTTTATGTGCTGAACAAAGAAATATGCTAAGTGAAAGTTCAACCCACACAGGAAATGAGGTCTAGTTTTGCATGAGATGACACGAAGAAAGATAATCTTCACAAAATCATCGTGCCCTTAGAGTTTCATGCGAGACATGATAACACTGAAAAATGTATGGGCTTTGTCAGGATGTATTTGTTAGCACCATTCTCACTTGTTGTTTTGGCTCTGCCTTCTCATTTGATTAAACTTGTGAGCTGAACATGGAGGCCTTGGTCAGCCTGCAGAGAAAGTGTTACTTACTGAATGACTGCACAAAATGGGAGATGGCTGCTGGTCCATGGGGAGAGACATGGAAGGCTTCACGTACTTAAGGAAATATGTTCCTTCACCACCGAACATCGTATCCTCTGATTATTCATTTATAAAGCTAACTCCAGTCCATTGCTTCAAACAGTTTTTTTGTGAAGTGTGTGGAGAGAGTGAATGTAACATTTCAACCTACATAATCTGGAGTTGAAATACAACAAAGTCCTGTGAGCTACCAGCTTGCTATGATGGTAAAATAATCTATTAACAGCTTGATTACATGCAATTAAATATTCGCTTAATTTGTTTTGCAGCACAGACTAAAATAGCTTAACCATAAGCAATACTACTGAGCTCACATTGGCTGGGAGAGAACTGTTACAGCGTGTGGAGGGGGAATAATTTTTTGTTTGTATGTATCAAATCAATTTATCTCTTATTTGCATCCATTTACATAAGCTGGCATTTGCAGCAGAGATAATTCCTAATGAATCTGACACAAACCGCATGTAAAATAGACCAAGTGAAAATGCACCTTCTGCTCTCCCCAGCACATGTGGGACAAGCAGAGTTACAGTCACCCCACCCTGACAGTTACCTCACACTGGCAGTTACCCCACCCTGGCAGTTACCCCACCCTGACAGGTACCCCACACTGGCAGGTACCCCACACTGACAGTTACCCCACCCTGACAGTTACCCCACACTGACAGTTACCCTACCCTGACAGTTACCCCACACTGACAGTTACCCCACACTGGCAGTTACCCCACCCTGAAAATAACACCACCCTGACAGTTACCCCACCCTGACAGTTACCCCACCCTGACAGTTACCCCACACTGGCAGTTACCCCACACTGACAGTTACCCCACACTGACAGTTACCCCACCCTGACAGGTATCCCACCCTGGCAGTTACCCCACCCTGGCAGTTACCCCACCCTGACAGGTACCCCACACTGACAATTAACCCACCCTGACGGGTACCCCACAATGAGTATGCAGCCCACACTGACAGTTACCCCCACAGTGAGCAAGCACCCCTCTTTCGAAGCTGTCGCCTTCGGAAAAACACTCACGGTTTATTATCTTTGCCGAACGCCATGCCAGAAAAAAAAAAGAGATATGATGTTGTTTAATCAAAGCGTAGTAAGCGAAGTCAAGTTGTTCCCTTTGATTACAACTGACGTGTTCTCAGCACAGCCATATTAGACATGCCTCCCACCGAGACACACAGCCACAGGAAATCAAGACATCTCTTCAGCGGCCTCCTCATAGAGCGTGGGGGCAGAACCTCAAGTAATTACCCGCCGCAGATACTATCCCAGCTATTCCATGCAGATACTATCCCAGCTATTCCATGCAGTTACTATCCCAGCTATTCCATGCAGATACTATCCCAGCTATTCCATGCAGATACTATCCCAGCTATTCCATGCAGATACTATCCCAGCTATTCCATGCAGATACTATCCCAGCTATTCCATGCAGATACTATCCCAGCTATTCCATGCAGATACTATCCCAGCTATTCCATGCAGTTACTATCCCAGCTATTCCATGCAGATAATATCCCAGCTATTCCATGCAGATACTATCCCATCTATTCCATGCAGATACTATCCCAGCTATTCCATGCAGATACTATCCCAGCTATTCCATGCAGATACTATCCCAGCTATTTCATGCAGATACTATCCCAGCTATTCCATGCAGATACTATCCCAGCTATTTCATGCAGATACTATCCCAGCTATTCCATGCAGATACTATCCCAGCTATTCCATGCAGATACTATCCCAGCTATTCCATGCAGATACTATCCCAGCTATTCCATGCAGATACTATCCCAGCTATTCCATGCAGATACTATCCCAGCTATTCGGTACAGAATTACCCCATGCACCCCCAGCTCCTCTCCTTTAGTGCTGTAGGGGGCAATTCATTAAGGTGATATTAGTGCCCTGTGGTCTCCCAGCATGGGGTAAATCTTCAAGACCTTCCACAGAGATCATGATAATTACACACAAGTAATTTTTTACATGTCACACAATT
>NC_137908.1:6545447-6547947 GCF_963457725.1 Sprattus sprattus | reverse complement strand
CACTCAAGCTTCTGTAAAAACCTCCTGTGTGTGCATCCTCCAGTCAGTCTGCAGAGCGCAATGAAAATGCTTCTCTCTCCTCTCCTCATTTCTCCCCTCTACCTCTCTCCTCTCCTCTCCTTCTCTCCTCTACTCTCCTTCTCTCTCCATTCCTCTCCTTCACTATCCTCTCCCATCTCCATCTCCCTCTCCCTCTCTCCTCTCCTTCTCTCTCCTTCTATCCCCCCTTTCCTTCTCTCTCCTTTTCTCTCCTCTCCTCATTTCTCCCCTCTCCTTCTCTCTCCTCTCCTCTCCTTCTCTCTCCTTTTTCTCCTCTCCTCTCCTTCTCTCTCCTCTCCTCTCTTCTCCCATCTCCCTCTCTCCTCTCCTCTTCTTCTCTCTCCTCTCTTCTCCCCTTTCCCTCTCTTCTCTCCTTCCCTATCCTCTCCTCTTCTTCTCTCTCCTCTCTTCTCTCTCCTCTCCTCATTTCTCCCCTTCTCTCCTCTCCTTCTCTCTCCACTCCTCTCTTTCTCTCTCCTCTCCTTCTCTATTCTCTCCTCTCTTCTCCCATCTCCTCTCCTTCTCTCTCCACTCCTCTCCTTCTCTCTCCTCTCCTCTCCTCCTCTCCTCTCTCCTCTCCTCTACTCTTCTCCCCTGCTCTCTCCTCTCCTTCTCTCTCCACTCCTCTCCTTCTCTCTCCTCTCCTTCTCTTTCCTCTCCTCTCTCCTCTACTCTCGTCTGCTTCTCTCTCCTCTCCTCTCTTCTCCCCTCTCCCCATCTCCGCTCCGGTATAAACCTCCTGTCTGTGCCTCCTCCAGTCAGGCTGCAGTGCGCAGCGGGCTGCAGGAAAGGAGGAACATGCTCGCTCCTGCTGAGACAGATTGAGTGCCTGATTAAAAACCTCAGCCGCCAGCCTTCAGGGTGCTAATTACAGCTTGTTTTTGAGGAGCTCTGTAAACAAATGATGTATTACCTATTCGTCTATCAGTATTGATACTACACTTTGGGTCTAATAAGCCTTGCGTTATTTGGTGACAATGCACGGGTGTAAATAAGCTGAGACAGAGGACATTCAACTCTCTCTCTCCCTCCCTCTCTCTCTCTCTTACTATCCCTCTATTTGTCTCTCTCTGTCTCCCTCCTCTCTCTCTCTCCTTCTCTCTCTCTCTTTTACTATCCCTCTTTGTGTCTCTCTCTGTCTCCCTCCTTCTCTCTCTCTCCTTCTGTCTCTCTGTCTCCCTCCTTCTCTCTCTTTCTCTCCCTCTCTCTGCCTCTCTCTATTTACTATCCCTCTTTTTGTCTCTCTCTGTCTCCCTCCTTCTCTCTCTCTCCTTCTCTCTCTCTGTCTCCCTCCTCTTCTCTCCCTTTCTCTCCCTCTCTCTCCCTCTGTCTCTCTCTCTCTCTCTTTTACTTTCTCTATTTCTCTCTCTCTGTCTCCCTCCTCTTCTCTCTCTTCCTCTCGCCTTTCTCTCTCTCTCTTTCTCCCTCCCTCTCTCTCTCTCTCTTATTATCCCTCTATTTATCTCTGTCTCCCTCCTTCTCTCTCCTCTCTCTCTTTCCCTTCACCTCTTTTTGCTTCCCTTATTGTTCCCAGGAGCCTGACCAAACTCGTGCATACAAACGTGTATGACGTGCATGCCTGACAAAAGCTGAAATTTCTTGTTTTTCCACCCTATGTAGAGCGAGCAGGATCAGTCGAATCTCTACTTTTTACTCATTCACTCATCATTTGATGTTTTAGGACACACACACACACACACACACACACACACACACATGCGCACACACACACACACAAACACACACACACACACACACACACGCGCACACACACAGTGTTGAGAGCATTGAGTATTCCTGAGTGGTGGAGATGTGAGCCAGTATTTATTTTTAGATTTGTTTACAGTGCGGCCACTCACAGGCCCCTTCCTTCCCAAGGAAACAAATAAATAATACACAACAACAACAACAACAACAAAAACTAAACAGAAGGACCACAGGAAATTGCCCTTGAGCTACAAACACTCCATTATAGTGTCTGATTTCACACAGTTAAGATCACATCTTCCCCTCAGAGCATGCCACAACACCTACAGTGTTATCAGGAAATGCAAGCGCCAAAGGAAGAAAAAAAGAAACAGAACACACAGCAGAAGCTCACACACACACACACACACACACACACACACACACACCCCTTCCAGCAAAATAAAGGGTAACAAAGCCAAACTGCTTTTCTTGGGTACGTGGACGCCAGTCAATATTATGCTGCTGACAAACAACCCCCTCACTGGTATCCCAGATCAATGTCTACCACACAACAAAACCACTTGCAGATACAGAGGCATAAGATAGCACAATGCAGGCTCTGCTAGTCAACGCATTGTCTTGATACCCTCAGTAGTGCGGGTGAAAAAAGCTAGAGGCGATGCCATGCCATGCTGTGCCGTGCCACGCCATGCCACCGGGGTGCTGATGGATTTCTAAGGGAGGTTGATTGATTACATCATGTCCACCCAGC
>NC_137908.1:6535447-6537947 GCF_963457725.1 Sprattus sprattus | reverse complement strand
GCTCAACACAATGGAATAGGCACTGTACTTCTCAGTAGCTAGAGTAGCTATGATAAAAACCAGGAGCGCCGTAAAGTGAAGTATGCCCTTTTCTTCTTAAGTGCTATACATGCCGCTTACATCACAGACCTCAGACCTGGGCAGGGCCGCACGTATGCCATGCATCCTGCATGCGCCAGCCACACACGGATAACATGACTCACTCTAACCGCTTTTCTTCAGCTGACATTTGCAGGTATTATCAACCGAATGCCTCAATACTGCCTTCCATTGTTTTGGGGTAAAAAGTGCTGATACGTATATGACAAAATGTTTTTAATTGGCATCTGCCCTTTGAAGAGTTGTCTGGACTTCCTACAGAGGGCTTCTGAGAGAGCCCCTTCTGCGTCTTGTTAATACCTTCCTCAGACATGATGTGTGATTCAACACAGTGTATGGAATATACCTGTGGTTTTAGTCAGAGACCATAAATAGAAAGCAAATACAAAAAAAATGAAATGTCAGAAACGCATAGAAACACACAGAAACACATATATACACACAAACATGTATACATAGACACAGGCACACACACATTTCCACAAAGACTGACTCACTCAACGTACATAAACACACTGCCACACACACACACACACACACACACACACACACACACAAACACACACAGTCACACACACACACTCTCTCTGCTCACTGCTTCCATATCTGATCTGATGATTCCTGATGTAAGAATGTAAGATGGTAGTTGAGGAGATGACAGCTCCAGTCACTGATAGGAAAGCACACACATGGCACGGTTGGGGAGGGGGGATCCTGGGAGTTGTCTGGGGGGGGGGGGACTGAGATTGACAGCTACTTTCTACTCTGGTGACATCCACGAAGAGACCAGGATGCAGAGGATGCGAAGTGGGAAAAAAAGAAAAAAAAGAAAAAGGGGACATGAAGAGTACTGTACCAGTGCTGCGTTTTCTGTCTCTGATTCGGTGGAGGAAGCACTCATGGCTTCTTCAGATTTGTCCATACCTTCTCTCTCTCTCTCTCTCTCTCTCTCTCTCTCTCTCTCTCTCTCTCTCTCTCTCTCTCTCTGTGTGTGCAAGTGTGTGTGTTTGAGGAGTAAACATTGATCTGCCTGACAGGCCACTCGTTAGAAAGAAGCTCCAAGAAGAGGCAGAGAGAAGAGGAGAGAGACAGAGTGCATGTGTATGTGAGTGTGAGTACGCGTGCGTGTGTGTATCTGTGTGTATCTGTGTGTGTGTGTGTGTGTGTGTGTGTATGATGGTGTTTGTGTGCATGAGTGAGTGAGTGAATGTGTGTGTGTGTGAGTGTGTGTGTGTGTGTGTGTGTGTGTGTGTGTGTGTGTTTGTGTGTGTGTGTGTGTGTGTGTGTGTGATGGTGTTTGTGTGCATGAGTGAGTGAGTGTGTGTGAGGTGAGATGAGAGAGTGTGAGATATGGGCGGCCTCGCCCGTGGTGCTTTGGGACCACTATGTTCTCTTGTTCCCCTCCTCTCCTCTTGTCTCGACCGACCCCA
This sequence comes from Sprattus sprattus, assembly GCF_963457725.1. Lineage (NCBI taxonomy): Eukaryota > Metazoa > Chordata > Actinopteri > Clupeiformes > Clupeidae > Sprattus > Sprattus sprattus. The sequence continues at coordinate 6,536,418 of NC_137908.1, read as the reverse complement.
CCCACCCACCCACCCACTCACAGCGTCCGAAACCCAGGAGAAATTAGTCACCTGCAAAGACACGGAGGGTCTGAGAAGGAGGAGGCAAATTGTTTTTCCCCCGGCCAGTTTATAATTCTGGAAAGGCGCCGAAAAATTGATGCTACATCAAAAAGCAGTCTCCAGAGGCTGGCGGGAGAGAGAAAAAAAATGACATTTAATCTGCACATCTCAAAATACGCGGGAGAGAGGGAAACATGGAGAGGGCGAGACAGAGAGAGAAACAGAGAGAGAGAGAGAAAGCGCAAAAGACAGGGAAACAGAAGAAAAAAAACAGATAGAAGGAAAGAGAGAGACAGAGAAGGAGAAAATGACAAGGAGAAAGCGATAGAGGGGCACAAAAAAAGAAGAACCATGTCTAAAATTGAGAGGAGGGAATGACACAATCCCCCCCATGTCTATGCCATCTTTTACTCTCGACCAAAATTCTCACCTAAACCTCTGTGCTAATTCAAGCGTGGGTGTAAAAAATCACACCTCTGCAAATCTAGGTATGCATGTGAGGGGAGCGATACAGCACGGCCTCCGAGCTGAGGCGAGGCTTCTCTCTCCAGTAACAGGGCCGTACCCCTCCATTTCTGCACCGACGCCTTATGCATGACGAAAAAGTCATTATCAGGATGCCCTCTGAGATGATGTACGGCAGGCGAAGAAAGACATTTCGGGGGCTAAAGTGGGAATTCATAAACTTGCAACAACTGCCGTTCCTGGAAGCCATGACATTTGACTCTTTACGGCACATTTAAATTGAAAAAGTCTAAAGAAACACCACGACGGCAGATGGGAGCGGCTGAAACTAGGGGGTGTATAAGACGGAAGTTCCTCTTCAATCTGCAACTGCCAGCTGTCTGCATTGCTACTCGACAATGCGAGGTGAGGCGGAGAGAGAGCGAGAGAGAGGAGGAGGGAAAAAAAGGAGAAATAATCCTTTG
>NC_137908.1:6500447-6530447 GCF_963457725.1 Sprattus sprattus | reverse complement strand
TTTTTTGGGGGGGGGGGGGGGGGGGGGGTAAAATCCATTGTAACACAGACAGAGGCTGAGGCTGGCTAGCGGCTACGGTGGCAGAGGCCTCGCTGGGTGAGACACATTAAGAAATAGTTTGCGGGTGGGCAAAATGGAGTCCGGAGTGGCACACTGAACCCCCGCGGGCGATTCCCAATCTGTTTACACAGCGATTCACAACAATGCCGTCTAGCAGTTCTGCTTCTCAGCCCCCGGGCCTCTGGCCACCTACCACCAGCGCAGGCCATAGAGAAGAGAGACACACACACACACACACACACACACACACACACACACACACACACACACACTACCACCAGGGCAGGCCATAGAGAAGTCTGGGCCATTTACTCATGCATGTGTGAGAAACATATATCCCTAATGTCACCTGCACAGAACAACAACAACAACAACAAAAGCAGCAGAAATAGCAACAATCGTGCACACATGCACACGCACACTCTCACACACGACACACACACACACAAAACACACATATACACACACACATGTACACTTACACACACTGGATATACAATAAAACATGCATTAACACTGACAGTCACACACACCCACACATGCACACACACAAACAAAACATACATATCCACACACACACACACACACACACACACACACACACACACACACACACACAAGCACAAAGCACCTCCAAAAGCATGCATGCATGCATGCATGAAATATAAATTCAGAGACAGGCTTGCATGTCTCAGCCTAATCCCATCACTGCTCTGCTGGATCGTGTTGTTAGTGGCAAGTGCGTGAGCGGAGGGGGCATATTGCAGGGTCCCAGGCAACCAATTTATTTGTTTATTGTCTTGGTGTTTTGTCGTGGTTACAGTTCATTGCAGGCTGCTGGGCTTTGGGCACGCTCGTTTAAATGGCATCTATAAAACATGGGCTGCCTCTCCTTCTCTCTCTCTCTCTCTCTCCATCCCTCTCTCTCTCCCTCTCTCTCTCTTTCTCCCTCTCTCTCTCTCTCTCTCTCTCTGTTTCTCTCTCAGCCCCCCCCCCTCTCTCTCTCTCTCTCCCTCTGTTTCTCTCTCTCTCTCTTTCTCTCGCTCTCTCACTCTAGTCTCATGTGCTCATGTCGCCTCGTCCTGCGCTGACGTGTTGCATCACGTCTCATCACTCGACTGGAGAGCAGCGGACCATCACCATCACGGCCACAGCATGATGCATCAATCTTGATCACTCTGCGTGCGTTTACCTTGCTTACGACACTGTCTAGTACCATGGGCTATCAACCGGGCGTTTTGGCTGGTTAACAGGACAGGGAGACGTTTCAGTGTTTATTCTTAGTCCTAAATATACTAGATACTTCATACTGGAGAGACCCAGCCTCGTATAAGACACTGGTTTTACAATACAATATGCCAATACAATGGACAAACACACTGGACATACAATATGCCAATACAATGGACAAACACACTGGATATACAATATGCCAATACAATGGGAAAATACACTGGATATACAATATGCCAATTCAATGGGAAAATACAATGGATATACAATATGCCAATACATTGGGCTCACACTAAGGCCAAATAGTATATGCAATGCTGATTTCAATCGATGTAGAGAAACATTACTTTTGAACTCTATAGCCACAGAAAATATAAAGCTCAAGCAAGCAGACAAGGTAGGCGTTCTGTCTTTTTTTCCCCACCTCTCATAAAGCTGATGGTGGTGCTCTCATTTTGAGCACCATCAGAAGATACACACACACACACACACACGCACAGACATATACCCAGACACAAACTCTCACCCAAACACACATACACACACAATTGCACACACAACCACATTCATGCATGCAGGCAGGCAGGCATTGCTTAGGCCAGCGCTTCACAATGTTGTCTAACACAGGGGATTGTGTTATTGTGCCTCCCCCTCATGCCAGGGAAAGAAGGATAAGCTGAAGCCCTTATGAGCTGTCACGGCTCCCACGATTGGAGCCTGGAGATGGGAGGGGGGAGAGGGGGAGATGGGAGGGGGGAGAGGGGAGAGGTGGAGAGGGGAAAGGGAAGAGGGGGAGAGGGGAGGTGGGGGCTGGCTTGGACTGGGGATGTCATAAAGAGCAATGATCTCGCCTCCTGCACATCCACCAAGTTACAAAACCATCAGATGATCTTTGTGTGTGTGTGTGTGTGTGTGTGTGTGTGTGTGTGTGTGTGTGTGTGTGTGTGTGTGTGTGTGTGTGTGTGTGTGTGTGAAAGCCTGAGAGTGAGAGAGAGAAAGAGAGATGCCACCACGGAGGACGAGGTGAAGGACAGAGTGAGAGTGAGAGTGAGACATTCACACGGCTTAATTAAAAAGGACACATCAGCTTGACATGGACATGTGAGACACCTGCCTCCTTTCACACATGCAGTAGCTGACACTCTATACGGTTTACATTACCCTGCAGCACACTCCCACACGCTGTGGCACAGCATCTTAACTGGATCTTCAACAAAAAATAAAAGCATATGAAAATGACTATATTCATTTCCACATGCCTTACAAGAATAGAAAGGCTTCTTCCCACACCATGGTTCCACAAAGCAACAGAGGTTTTGGGAGAAGTTCCCTGACAGCATGCAGTGGATAGAGATTGGTCCACGTGTCCTCCCCTCCAGTGGTGTAGTGGTCCCTGGAGAAGTGGGTATACTCTTAATTTTTTTAAGCATCCCATACAGCACAGGATAAACGCCCTGTTTTGAGAAGTGGGTACTCAATGCTGACTGAAAAAACAATGGGTATACTCCGTATACCAGCGTATACCCTGGACTACTCCCCTCCCATCTGTGTACTATGTACTCGTGAGTGCCCACGACCAGGCAAAGATTTCAGTTGAAGTTACTAAGAAGTTACATATAAAAAAATAGGAGCGTCCTCTTATCATGCTCCTGCAAACCAACAAAGGTGCTGAGAAAGGTTGTTTTTTTTGGGCTAGTTAAAGGAACAATATGTAGCACTGACAGCGAGTGTTTAAAATGGGTACTGCAGTCAAAATTCTAAATATTGGAGAGTCTCCCCCCGCCCCCGGTTCCTCAGACTTGAAGCCCATGCGGTTGCCAGGTTGAGAACACTGAACCTACACTAAAGAGCACAAGATGAGTGCAACATTAAACTTTGACAATGGCAAGCGACGACGAGTCCTACACTGTAAGTTGATTAGGTAATATATACATTTGCAATGTTTTAGTTGTTTGCAAATTATTAACCAGATCGTGTGGATGTTTTTTATAACTTTGTTATAAAACTATAACTTATGTTAGCTAGATGCATGGCTGACTACGTGCACAGAAAATTGTACATTGTTTCACTAAAATGTCTGCCTAGTAATCTAACACTAGCAAAATTTTACCACATCCATTGTTTCAGTCACAAAATTGAATAAACTCTTCCAAAACGGGTATTTGATTTCTATTAGTTAAGATAGATAAATAGCTAGTAGTTAAGGGCGGTCATGACTAACATTACTCAATTTGGACGTTCAACGTGTAGAGTAATCACATTTGGAAATGTACTTCATTTAGAGTAAAATCGGCATTTTATGTAATATATTTCTATCATGCTGGTTGTTGGCCAGGTAGTAAACGGCCGTGGGCAGTCCTCTCCAATGGTGCGACTGATAGCAGTTAACGTTAGCGTGTACTAATAGCCGTAATAAATTAGTTGAGGTTAGCTAACCTTAGCTAAGCACAATACTTAACTGTTTCAGAGAAAATTAGCCAACTCGGCATCCGTCCTAAAAGGAGAGTATCCAGAACTGTAGCTTTGTCTGAGAGGCCAGTATTTCAACTTAACATGTTTACCTAATCTCTGATAACATAATATGGTCATTTTATGATTTAGTACATTAAATATATTACATATTGTTCCTTTAATAGGTAGATAGGTGTGGGCAGAGGCTGATACACATATTCCATGTTCTCTTCTCCCTTATTCTGCCTTTCCATCCTATCCTCCATCTCCCTCTACTCTGAGTAAGCATCGATAAGTTTATGCATGTCAGGCTGCCTCACACACACACACACACACACACACACACACCATACACACACACACACACACCATACACACACATACACACACATTGTATGTCGCTTTGGATAGAAGCGACTGCTAAATACTTGGCCTTTAAATACTTGGCCTTTACACACACACACACACACACACACACACACATAGATACCGACTTCTTCATTGGTTACCTGAGCGATCGATTTGAGGTCCAGACGGAGATCGCTTCTGAGACTTACATCACTTCCTCTCGCTAGGCCCCTGAGCAGCAGGGCTGGAGAGCACACCAGCAGAATGAAGAAATGAGGTAGGGCCAGACAGACACATACACACACATGTATGCGCACACAAGGACACACAAATACACATACACACACACATGTATGCGCACACACAGACACACAAATACACATACACACACATATATGTGCACACACAGACACACAAATACACATTCACGCACATGTATGTGCACACACAGACACACAAATACACATACACACACATGTATGTGCACACACAGACACACAAATACACATACACACACACATGTATGCGCACACACAGACACACAAATACACATACACACACATATATGTGCACACACAGACACACAAATACACATTCACGCACATGTATGCGCACACAAGGACACACAAATACACATACACACACATATATGTGCACACACAGACACACAAATACACATTCACGCACACGCCTTTTTTCCCTGACTGATGTACTGATACATACACACAAGGACCAACAAAAAGAGAGACTGATCGAGTAGGCACACGTGTATGTATACGCGTTTAAAAGAAAGAGAGAGAGGAATAGAAAGAGAGACTGATCGAGTAGGCACACGTGTATGTATACGCGTTTAAAAGAAAGAGAGAGAGGAATAGAAAGAGAGAGAGAGAGAGAGAGAGAGGAGACAGAGAGACCAGAAATATTGAGTGCACACGTACGTACATTCACATAGGAAGCGCGCACACACACACACACACACACACACACACACACACACACACACACACACACACACACACACACACAGACACACACACACAGAAGCGGAGCCCAAAGTGAATGAGATAACGCTTAAGTCAGAGGCCTCCCATTAGTGGGTGCTCTGCTGCATTTGATCTAGGAAGCTAAAATGTTCAGCCTTACAGCATTAGCACCTTTTAAAGCTGCAGGATTTCCTCTTCATCCTATTAGCATTAGCAGCCAAATGCACTGACCCCCCCCCTCTTTATAAGACCATAAAACATGTCTCCTGTAGCATTAGGCTGTCCTCTATCCATACCCTGCAGGTCATAATGAGCTTCTGACTGCAAGAATATCTGTGCGGCAGACACGGGTTCAGGTGGGGGGGGGGGGGGGGGGGGGGATGTATGTGGGGTTTATCGCAGATTCACATTGTACTGCAATATGCTGCAATACTTGAACTTTGGAAAAAAAAACTGGCATGTAGGCTGCTGAGATGGAGCTGGCCTACCAAACAATGTGGTGCAGGTCACCCAAAAAACTACATTTCCCAAAGCATAAATACTTTGTTCTGTTATTACAGTCCAGTTCAGTTGAAGGTGTCGATTCTGACAGACATAGCGTGTTCGTTGATCTGATAAATTGGATGAAGTGTCTGTTAAATCTGATACAGTGACAAAACGGAGCAACTAGTCCTTCATCACGAATCAGACTCCTACGAAATAATCAAATAATACCGAGGGTGGCCTTTGCTCTGTCCGTCATCAATTCCCACAAATAACACCGCCACAATAAAAATCAACCGAACACAGGGCCACTGGCACTTTCAAGGGTTGCTGACGGCAATCTATAAAACACAGTAATGGGTCACTTGTCACGGGGTGTGAAAGAGAAGATCTACGGCACCTTCTCGCGCTCTCGGGGGGCCTCAATTAATCACGGCACAAGAGTATCCGCGCGCAATGGGAGCCGTAAGGTTATTACTGCCACTCTTCCGCAGGACGAAATGCGATGATAGCACTAATTGCAAAAAAACAGCTGACCGCGCCAGGCCTGACAGAGAGGGAGTGAAAGGGAGTGAAGGGCAGATGAAAGAATAGAGATGAGAGGAGGGAGGAGGAGAGATGAGGGAGGGGGGATCACAAGAAAAGAAGCGCAGAGTGCACGCGTAATGATGAGGAGCCTGTGGTGGCGATAAGGCAGACCTTTTTTTTTTTCTCGGCGACACCACTGTGCGCGAGTGAACGGCGGGTTTCACTCACGGGCCCCTTGGAGAACCGCTCCTCTAAACCTTTTTATATCGCCCACTGAGCGCAGATTATATTACAGCGGGAGGGAGTATTATGGAATTGAGGCAGTGTGTAAGTGGTCAAACACACCACCCCTGCCCAAAGTAGACACGATGCGGGCAGGTGATATCATCTCCCAGGGCCATGGGTTTCTCTGGGAAGTGAAATAAAAATGCACTACTTTCTACTTCATCCTATATCGACAGTTTGCTATTACAAGCAAGTACCATGGTCGTGTCCAGACTGGAACAGGAAACTGCTGGTATTGAGACTGTTCAGTAGCCCATACCAATATCTCAACTCAAAGGCTGTGGGTGTGTGAGCCCAAACGTGGGGAGGCGTTGAGAGCTTTCAACTCCCAGAGACAAAGATATCATACAGAGAGAAATCCAAATACGTCTGATGTAAACATAGAAAGTAGGTTAAAGCAAGAACAATTGTATTTGATATTTACTTGTATACATAACCTCTGCTGCAGTCATACCAGCAGTTCTTTTAGAAGCAGGTACACTGTGTTAAAGAAAAAAAACACCTTGTTCTTGCCATTGAAGGGAGTTTAGTCCCATCAACTGATGATTGCATTATTTAATACATCTGCATGGTGTGTTGTGGACTGTATGTATGGCAAGGAATGTCATATTTTTCAACACAAGAAATTCACAATTATGCATACGACGCATGTACGTATGACGTGATACACCGCGCACTGCAGGTCGTGCTATGTGGTCAAAATGAGTTATGGAGCATGTCAAACAAATAAACACGTCTGAACAGCACAACAACACCAACAACATCCCTACATTAGTTAAACGCCATTACCTCAACATTAGATAGAGGAAATAAGCATTCCACACCTGGCTAGACCATTAGGGGCTTGCCTAAATTAAGTATATTATTATCGTGGCTTAACATGTATTTCCTTTTAAAATATGCCTTCACTGTTATAAGGCAGGGAGATTATAATGACATGGTCGATATCAAACACGTTTTCCATACTCCAAGGAAATTAATCAATTTCAGTCGTAATTTAAGCATTTGGGATATCATTTACAGCTCGGGTTCATATACTGCGTGTGTCTAATGTTTCGCTGCGTCGTTTGGTTTCACAAATCCTTAAATAATGCTGAACTAGACAGAAATAACAATTAGAAACGCTCAAATAGAGCAGATTTTTTAATTACCTGTCGTAATGCTCTTAATTGATCCAGATAGATGCCTCCTTCATTTCTTTTCCATTGTCAAAAATAACAGGGCAGCATCAAAGCAAGATATTTTCCTTCACGCAAAACCGCCCGGAAGAAAACCATCACCTAAGGCAGAAATATTGGAATTGTTGGATTATTAACCTTCTTTACCATGCGATTCCTGAGTCAAGAAAAGTCTGTATTAAGATTTCCCCGCTCGACCAAACTCCCGTCTCAGTACGTCAGGTGCGAAAAGCAGAGGCTGGCAAAGTTCCTCAGCTCAAGCTGGCTTTACAACTTCCCGGTTGCTAAAACGAGAAATTCACGCTTGCAACATAGGGTTCGCTGAAATTATGTCAGAATCAGAGTGGCAAAAAGATGTATCCAGTATGGTTGTTCGTGTAACTTAAGCGGCATGCTTTTTGCAGCTGGAATCATCTCGGGGAAAGAGTTGGATACGCGTGCGTACCGAGATGTTGAAAACGGAAGGCAAGATTTTCGCGTCAGAGGAGTGGTGTGTGCACTTCAAGCGGCACTTCGAGTCCTCGGGGACGACTGCCTTGTCATCGTGGTAAACTGGCGCCACCATGTGGAAAATCACTGAAACTAATGCTTTTAATATCTAGAAAACTCTTCAAACCAGTTTGCCAAGTTATCTTTAGTTGACTATGTCTTATCTGGAGCCGGCTTCATGGCTGCGTTATCTCTAATAAGCACACATGATTTACCGTGAACATTTGTCAAACTCCTGAATAAATCCATGTAAAAATCACTTACTTCCACTATATCTGAATTTGCACAAAATTACCAAGGTTATTGGTGCCATGGGACTTATTACATTTCTGACATTGCTGACACAACAGTTGTTAACATCAGTGAGCAAAAAACAAGGCTTCATTGGAGCATGGCTTTACATCCATCTGGCAAGCAGATAAAACCAGGGCAGGGGCAGGGGGTGTGGGCTGGCCGAGATGCAGTTGCCCAGGCATAACATGGAGACATCGAAAGCAATCTTTCAGACCGAGTTTATTTCAGCATATATGGAGAGGGGATTGCAGTTTTTCTAGTCTCCTGGTTTTCAGATGCACTTTGCGATTTTTGCAAAGCTACTGCCTCTGTTTGTGGACGTCATCTTCGATGCATCGGGTCTCTGCCTGGCCCAAATCAAATGAATTAAAACAACCATTATATGACGAATCATTACAATGTAAATAACAATACGTTCTTCTCAAAGGCCATGCCATTTGGGTTCATAGATGTAATTATCAATCCAGACATCAGACATGCCAATTCCTTGCACGCTATCGTCCAAACCACACATTTTGTGACAGTAGTTTTGATGAAATATGTATGAAGAAGTTACTCAGACTGCAGTGGTCACTGAGTGAGTGTGCGTGTGGGCTCTTGTGGAGAGACTCGGCTGTGTTTGTTAGCCTCACCACCGAAGTTCAACCCCCCCTCTGTGATGCATTCCTGCAATATCTGCCTTTGCCAAAGGAAGACACTGAATGGACCACTAACGCACTAATGTGGTTTCATGAGGTTGCATGAATTAACAAAGAAACGAGCCTCCCTGTTGTGATTGGGGGCATATTTTCTGCTCTAGTTCCCTGCCTTCCTCCCTCAATGTCCACTCTCACCTTGGAAGTTGGGAGGGACATAAAAAGACTGGACAGGAACAGCAGGGCTTCGATTGAATCTCAGGCTAAAATGTAACAGGGGACTGTAAAATACACTGTGGTAGTCTCCCTGACCTCTTCCCTGTCTGCTCCAAAGACTTGATGAAGACTGGTGGAGAGAGAGAAAGAGAGAGAGAGGGATGAAAAAAAGAGAGAGAGAGAGAGAGAGATGGCTGAGAGAGAGAAAGGAAAAGGCAGAGAAGGGGAGTTCAAGATAAACGACTCTATATCTTGTACTTTCAAAGTCTGAACAAAAACTAAGATATGAACATAAAGTTGTCTCGGTCGGCTGGTCCTCGGGCTCTGTCTAAACGAACACAAATGAGAGTAATCAGCCCCAGGTCATCCCACCGCAGCCCGGCTGGAATGAAACAACAGAGAACAATTCAATCCTGTTTGGCTCCGAATCGAAAACACACCTCAGTATAATACCTGACCACACTGGCAGACACCGGAGAGAGAGTGAAACACAAAGACACAAAGCAGCCTGCTGCAGAAAGGACATACAGTTCTCCCCTTGCAGTCCAGGCAATGTGGAACTACCGCAAAAAGCAAAACATTCAATACAAAATTGTATCCAAATGGAAAGCCATTTTCCTCGTTAAATTATTTTCAGTAATTGAGTTATCACTATCGAGAAAGGATGCCTTGTTATAAATATAGATATTAAACGAGGATAGGGATATATAGGGAATATTTACTTTAAGTATGTACTATAGTTAAATCTACTGCCAAAACGGAGGAGCTCACCAAAAAGCACTTATAAACACACACAAACAAGTACCCACCCAGAGACATGCACAGCATATAGACTCACAACTCCCAATGCTAATATTGCGACACAAGTGAGACACAAGTGAGACATGTGTTTTGTTTGTGCCATTATCTGTGCTGTGCCTCTTTTTGCTATTACCATCCTTTTATTACTTGGACTTCCTGCTAATGCACTTACAATAAATTCCACCTCTTGCCATGCCAATAAAGAGAGAGTGAAATGGAGAAAGAGAGAGAGAGAGAGAAGAGAGAGTAAGAGAAATAGAAAGCAAGAGAAATAGAGAATAAGAGAGAGAGAGGAAGAGAGAGAGAAAGGGAGAGAGAACAGGTGGGAAAGAGAGTGAGAGAGAGAGAGAGAGAGAGCATGAAAGAGAGAGAGGGGGAGAGAGTCATAATGGCCTGAGGGACGCAACGCTGCATCAATAATTCAGAGGCACCCGTGCTTAATGCACCTTTAATTCAACAGGTCTTGCCACTGTGAGCTTCTCTCTCTCTCCTCTCCCTGCTGCATCTCTCTCTCTCTCTCTCTCTCTCTCTCTGTCTCTCTCTCTCTCTCTCTCTCTCCTCTCTCTCTCTCTCTCTCTCTCTCTCTCTCTCTCTCTCTCTCCTCTCCCTGCTGCATCTCTCAGGCTGAGGGCTGGAGCAAGCACCCACCCCTACACCATCACACTCAAGCACCAGCACCAGCCACTCCACTCCACTCCACTCCCCGCTAGCATGCAATTACCGTCCAGGAGGCTCGTAATGAGAGATTAACTCACAATAGGTGGGTTGGAGAGCAGAGTTTGACCTCTCCCTCTCCTCACGCTGCTCAGAATGAGCTACTGCTCCTGTAGACCTTCCACCTGTTACCATGATGAGGTATGGAGGGGGTGGGGTGGGGGGGGGGGGGGGGGGGGTCCATGCTGGGGGAGCAGAATTCATTTGCTTCCTAGTTCCTACCTCTCCCTCAAACCTGTAGTACATGTCCTGCCTAGTTCCTACCTCTCCCTCAAACCTGTAGTACATGTTCTTCCTAGTTCCTACCTCTCCCTCAAACCTGTAGTACATGTTCTTCCTAGTTCCTACCTCTCCCTCAAACCTGTAGTACATGTCCTGCCTAGTTCCTACCTCTCCCTCAAACCTGTAGTTCATGTTCTTCCTAGTTCCTACCTCTCCCTCAAACCTGTAGTACATGTTCTTCCTAGTTCCTACCTCTCCATCAAACCTGTAGTACATGTCCTGCCTAGTTCCTACCTCTCCCTCAAACCTGTAGTTCATTTGTATTGAAGCAGGTTCTTCCTACAGCTGTGTGTTGGGCCTATTTTCTCTCCATCCCACGACCTGTCACGTGGAATTAAAAGTGTGTATCGAATGTGAAAAGAAAGGCTTGTGCATGTATGAGAATGATTTAACCCAGAATGCAAAGCTAAAACATTATGCTGCTGTGCAATAACAACGCAGTGCAGTGAGCGGTGATTAACTGATACAGTGAGAACACACAGATGCTCCATATGTGCAGTGTGAAGTTATTTCACCATACTATGCCCACGATTCCTTCATTGTTTTACCAGTCATGGCAGAGGTTTAAACAGTAACAATAACAGACAGTGGAAACCATTTTCTAGTGACACAGCTATAGGGATGAAATCGTTTTCCTGTCCAAATTGAAAATATCACGATTAAACACTAAAATAAACTCATAATCTCAGCCAGAAGACAATGTGCTTCACAAGGCCGTAACACAGCGCACAGATTCTCTCTCTCTCTCTCTCTCTTGAACAGGTCAGGGCCCAATCTGAGCCCAGCCATGGCCAGATCTTTCTCCGAGCTGGCTGCTGTTGATTACCCTCTGGACCTGTGCTCCAGCTCTCTCATGGCTTTACCCCCACCCCGCTCATTGGCCTGCTTGTGTTTCAGGTAAACAACATAAAATAAAAGCTCACCTGCAACCCTCCCATGCAATGGTTTAGCATGGCCGACTCTTAAAAATGCATTTGAAACATCTCACCAGATGCAGTTCCCATATCTTGTCTTTATTTAATCCAGTGGTGGTCTTTTTTTTTTCATAATTTGGATAACATATGTAAAACATTTATGAGGTCCAGATCACCAGTAATACAAAATGCAGAGAGATCAGGGGAATTACAATGGGATTGCATAACGAGTCTGTCTAATGACATTCATAGCCTTACATGCATGAACACCCGTTCTGCTTTAAACGACAAAGACCATAATTCAATTTTACATTTTATCTTCTAATGGCGACTTTAAAAACATTCCGCTGATTAAAGGAATTCATCTGAAGCGCTAGGCTGTGTCTCTGATGAGATAAAGGATGGAAGAAGAGGAGCAGTGTTGAAATCGCGCTTCATTAAATGAATGGGCAGAGCTTCTTTCTCGGTCCGTATTGAAAGATGGGTTCACCGTGTTACATGTGGAAGCATAATCCTACCGTGGTGCTTAGGTGAATGTGCCATTGTGTTCCTACCACTGTGGTATTACAGGTGCAATAGGAAGCATTGAGAAAAAAATTGATGAGATAGAAAAGCGCGATTGATTTGAAGAAAATATGTATGCGTAAAAACTTCCCAGACAATCAGTGACATGGACAGTGAAGGCCGTTTGCGCACTCTTTCACCAATTGTCAATCAATCTAAAGAGGTCAAAAAGTCAAGTCCCTTCTGTTGGAGAAAAACTACCCCTAATGCTGATGTGTTACATCAGATAATTGATAGAGCCCTCACTAGTATATTTAAATGCAACATGCAATGTTTAGTCTAATATTGTAATATTTAGGTTTCCTCCGGTAGGAGGTAACCTATTGTTATTGTAGGCTTTCTTATTATGTTGCTGCAATGGGAGTCAATGGCAGCCCATAGAACCATATGGTAACTTTTTGTGAAATTTGGCACACTCATTAAGGACAGTCCCTTCTTCACTCACACCAAGTTTCATGGCTCTCATTACACCACTCTAGCGCCACCAACAGGGCAAAGTTGGACTTTTGTAACACACACAACTTTTGAACCGTATGACCGATTTTCAAAAATGAGGTACCATTGGATTCCCTGGATCAAGACGAATTAAACCCACCCCATAGCGTCAATTTCCGGTTATATAGATTTTCCGCTATTTCCGGTTTTATCAAAAACCTTTGAAAAGCTTCTCCTCCTACAATTTTTGGAAAATCTTCTTCAAAATTACCAGAGATGATCTTCAGACCTAGCCTCACAAAAATTATGGAAATAATTGTGATCCTCACAACCGTTTGTCCGGTACAGCCACTCAAATTCAGCTGAAAAGCGGCCAAACAGGAAGTGAAGTCATATGTCAGCAAATATTTGAGTGAAATTTACGCCATATGGTGTTTTAGTTCGTCTTGATCCAGGGAATCCAATGTTACCTCATTTTTGAAAATCGGTCATACGGTTCAAAAGTTGCGTGTGTTAACACAAGTCCAACTTTGACCCGTTGGTGGCGCTAGAGTGGTATAATGAGAGACATGAAACTTTGTATGAATAAAGAAGAGACTGTCCTTAATGATTGTGCCAAATTTCACAAAAAGTTACCATATGGTTTGTCCGGTACAGCCACTCAAATTCAGCAGAAAAGCGGTCAAACAGGAAGTGAAGTCATATCTCAGCTAATCTTTGAGACATCAACACCAAACTGGTATATCACTTGGATGACACTACACTATGTTCCCATGTGCAAAGGCAACTTCATATCTTGAAAAATGATTGATATAAAGCAAATTGGATACATTGTTTACGCTAAAATAATGCTTTACACATCTGCAGGTCAAAAAGTGAAACTCTGATTCAATCACAAGTTCATATGAAGACACTTGAGAATGTTTAGTACACAAATCTGAAAAAAAGTTGACTGTAAGATGAAAAGTGGATTTTTGGTGAATATTTGAAACATGCATGCTTGACTACTTGCTAGGGTGGTTCTCTATAGAATGTCTCTCTGTCTCCTCATCCGCGCGGCTCCTAAATCTCACACACGCAGTCTCCCCTTAACACACGCGCAGGCTTTGTTTTACGCACACACATTCTCACAGACACACAGCTTGCTGTCACACACATACATTCTCACAGACACACAGGGTAAGCGCACACACACAACCTCCACTCAGTCTTAACTTCAAGGCAAAAGCATTGTAAATGTTGGATTTGAAATGTAATATCCCATTGGCAAGTCTGCAGCATAGATTTTTCTATACAGTGACAAATTGTCACAAAATTTCATTTTTCCCTGGTTCGCAATGTTTGAAGGAGGAAACCGCCATCGCTGCTTGCAGCTATATTTATAATTTGAATTAGGAATGCTTAAACTTGATCACTGCCACAGAAGCTAATAAAACTTAGAGAATAATGACATATTATATTATCAAACTGTATCATGTTTCAAAGTAAGGTTTGAGATGTCTTTGTGGACTGCATAGCAATGGTTGTTCCCCAAAGCCACCTTCATCAGCCGTTCCCGGCTTGAGTTATGATATATACGGCAGGTCTTGGGTTACATTTCCGAGCTCCATGGATCAATCCAGTCGACAGAAAACCATTTATCCCATCTCAGATTACATCTTCAACTGTCACCGGCAGAAAGCATTTTGTCCATCGGGAGGTGATTCTTTTCTCCGCCACTCTCCAGGCGCAGGAAATATCTCCATACAAATCTCTCTAACCATCACTCCTCAAGATAAATATCCAGGGATATGCATCCGAGGCTTTTGCGGAGGGAAATTTATGAATTTGAAGATTTGTGGCGGAATATTCTAGTGAAGATTTGTGGAGGAATATTCTATCGACCGTAAATGATTATGGTGATATGGCCTTGTAACCCCTGAGCTATTGAATAAGAAGATATTTGGCAATGTGGATTTTCTCAGCTGAAGACATTTATCAGATTGGCCCTCTTCCCATAAACTCCACAATAACCAAGAACAAACGTTTGTACTTATATTGTAAGAGTACTTTACTGACATACTTTACAACAACAAGCTATTCATATCTGTCCCAGTAAGGGGCTTCTCCGAGCCCCTACAATATAACTATACTAATGAACACCATTATCATGCTCATCATTACAAAGGTCGTTTGTTAATGGTTTGGCTTCATGCTGCTTTCTTTTAATCACGCCAGAGCATTCTATGCTAATTGCGTGCATATTAAATAAGGCTATCATCTCATCCGGATAATTAAGGAGAATGTCCTTCTGAGAGCTTGTAAACTCTGTAATAAGGGACATATGTGTTCAGCGGAGTTAAGAATTTTCTTTACTGAACCGTCGACGAGAGTAAAAAAAAAATCATTGTCCATTTCTTGTTGTCTGGCGCCCTCTTTTGGTTAAAAGTAGTAACATTTTAAATGACATGATGTAAGCAGAGGAGGGGCTAAACGTTTTAACATGCCTTACTGTAAAGGACCGTCATGGTGAGGCATTAATTCAGCTATTTCAGCTAATTCGGTTAGATTAGAACTTTTTAAAAAAAAAACGTACGCAACCACAAATAAATAACTCATAAAATATGATTCACTCTTTGTAGATGGTACCATCCTAAATACAGACATTTCTCATTTGAAGAGCAGTAATGCTTTACCCCTCCATCCCTACAGACTTCCTCAGACCTGACAACACGGTAAGTGTAACACAATAGTGTCAACCTATTAAAGCATCTCCTCCACCTCACTCTTTTGTGAACATGGATATGCACCTGGCTCTTTAATCGACAGTTATCTGGCCTTAGTTGATGCTCTTTTTTTACTTCACTAAGCTTTCCTACCAGTAGGTTGCAGTGTCATATGTGGATTGCAGGAAGGCAGAGACACTTGATAAGTGCTGTACCACTATGTTACATTTTTAGATACTGATTAAGGAAACAAGGAGAATCCCAATGAGTTTCGGTCCCCCCCAGAGAGACTATGTTCTTTGCATCTGTCAGTATGTAAAGCCAGCTTCAGTAATCTGGGCATTCCACTGAAGTGTCAGTTACAGCAGCTCGGCTGAACAATAAGCCTTCCAACTGTGGTAGCAGTAGAGGCACACTGCTAAGTGTCAAGAAAGTGTGTGTGTGTGTGTGTGTGTGTGTGTGTGTGTGTGTGTGTGTGTGTGTGTGTGTGTGTGTGTGTGTGTGTGTGTGTGTGTGTGTGTGTGTGTGTGTGTGTGTGTGTGTGTGTGTGTGTGTGTGTGTGTGTGTGTGTGTGCAGTGTGTGTTGCGCTGAGCATCAAACGATCTCCTGAACAGGAAACTGAGGAGACTGGTGGGTGGGGAGCTCTGACTCAGACAAAGCTCTCTCTGTCACTGTGCTAGGTGACAAAGGAACCTAGGAGGGGGGGGGACAAACACAGAGAGAGATGTCGACTGGAAAGAAAAAAAGAAGCGAAAAAGAAAGGAGGAATAGGGGGATGAGAGGGGAATGCGAGAGACAGATAGAGACACAGGGAGAAAAGGGAGACAGAGGTGGAAGGGCAAGAGTAAAAGAGAGAGAGCGTAAGAGACGAGAGACAAGAGAAAGAGGGGAAGGAGAGAGATAGAAAGAGAGACTGAGAGACAGAGAGAGAAAGAGAGAGATGTCATCTTTCACTATGCCACTGGTTCATCATATCCAACCCACTGTTACAGTGCTACACATTTTATTCACTGACAACAAATCTAGGACTGGCAGTTTCGAATCCAAATATGAGTCACTTTGTATTCATGTCATGACATGAAGAATTCAATTGTATCGACTTTTGTTTACATATTTTTTGTAAACATATCTTCAAAAATGACAACTATTTTTATAAGTAGGCGCTGTACTGTGAGTAGCTCTAAAGTACAAATAGGTATTTATGGCATGAAATGGCCTTTTATACTTAGCCAGCCTGTCAGACTGTGGGTTATATTTGATTAAAGTTGCCGTGCCCATCACACAGCCAGTACCAGAAGCCTCTGACCCAATTTTACAGTACAGGCTAGGCACACTTCATATGGTGATTTATTGAGCCAGAAGACAATGCAGTTATTTCCAGATTCCAAGCTTAAGGTATGCTTGTGTGTCCTTCAGCTATTAAATCTGCCTTCAGATATGTCTTAAAGAAATGGGACCAAAAATATTTCATGCATTCATCTTTCCCCTTCTTTACATAGGACAAATGTTTAGCAGATGGTATTGTATATTTATTTTGTATATTTATTATATGTTTATTATATGTAGAATTTATGTTCAGAGTACTTATATGTTATGTTATGTTATTTTATGTTATGCTATGGTAGGTTGTTGTGCGGTGTCTTGTCCTAAGAATTTCAATGCCCAGTCTGACTCTGTTTTTCTGTGTATATGACAAATAAATACTTGAACTTGAACATATGGTTCTGGAACCATAGATTTCACTTCAGACAAAACCTCTTACAATCTAAGTTGACACCATTGACATGTCATCAGTCGCTAACTCTCCACTGATTGGGGCACACTGCGAGAATTCCATTCAGTCATGGGACACTTAAGAGGCAACAAGTTGATTTGATTCAATGCACCTGTAGCCAACGGTGTGAAAGAGATCTCTGTCCAACTGTCGCAAGTAGAGAATGTATGTTGCTAGGACAACATTTAATTTTGGTTTCTAAATGTGGCTCCGCCAACAAATTACATTTGGCTAAACAGAAGCTGGAATCTTGAGGGGAAACCTAACAGAATGGAGCATATTAAGTTCTGTGTACCGACCTCTTATCTTAAGAGGAGGCTGTCCGCTTTGTCTTCGTAGAAGTACCTTGTCAAACCTTTAGTTGTGAGTCGTTCTTTGTGGAATTTATTCAGTCTGGCCTTAACCTTTTAAGTTCTGAGGAAACCCTGAACAAACCCTCTGCTTTTTATAAAGCACATACAAACATCAAACAAAAAATGAATTAATACTGTGAAACTGATGTGAGAGAATCACACAGTCCACAAGAGGGTACCCAAACATCAGGATGCAGTACAGAAGACACCACTATGTAGCATACTAACACATCAGGATGCAGTACAGAAGACACCACTATGTAGCATACTAACACATCAGGATGCAGTACAGAAGACACCACTATGTAGCATACTAACACATCAGGATGCAGTACAGAAGACACCACTATGTAGCATACTAACACATCAGGATGCAGTACAGAAGACACCACTATGTAGCATACTAACACATCAGGATGCAGTACATAAGACACCACTATGTAGCATACTAACACATCAGGATGCAGTACAGAAGACACCACTATGTAGCATACTAACACATCAGGATGCAGCAGGAGACACCACTATGTAGCATACTAACACATCAGGATGCAGTACATAAGACACCACTATGTAGCATACTAACACATCAGGATGCAGTACAGAAGACACCACTATGTAGCATACTAACACATCAGGATGCAGTACACAAGACACCACTATGTAGCAAACTAACACATCAGGATGCAGTACAGAAGACACCACTATGTAGCATACTAACACATCAGGATGCAGTACAGAAGACACCACTATGTAGCATACTAACACATCAGGATGCAGTACAGAAGACAGCACTATGTAGCATACTAACTCATCAGGATGCAGTACAAGACACCACTATGTAGCATACTAACACATCAGGATGCAGTACATAAGACACCACTATGTAGCATACTAACACATCAGGATGCAGTACAGAAGACACCACTATGTAGCATACTAACACATCAGGATGCAGTACATAAGACACCACTATGTAGCATACTAACACGTCAGGATGCAGTACATAAGACACCACTATGTAGCATACTAACACATCAGGATGCAGTACATAAGACACCACTATGTAGCATACTAACACATCAGGATGCAGTACACAAGACACCACTATGTAGCAAACTAACACATCAGGATGCAGTACAGAAGACACCACTATGTAGCATACTAACACATCAGGATGCAGTACAGAAGACACCACTATGTAGCATACTAACACATCAGGATGCAGTACAGAAGACAGCACTATGTAGCATACTAACTCATCAGGATGCAGTACAAGACACCACTATGTAGCATACTAACACATCAGGATGCAGTACAGAAGACACCACTATGTAGCATACTAACACATCAGGATGCAGTACAGAAGACACCACTATGTAGCATACTAACACATCAGGATGCAGTACATAAGACACCACTATGTAGCATACTAACACATCAGGATGCAGTACAAGACACCACTATGTAGCATACTAACACATCAGGATGCAGTACAAGACACCACTATGTAGCATACTAACACATCAGGATGCAGTACATAAGACACCACTATGTAGCATACTAACACAACAGGATGCAGTACATAAGACACCACTATGTAGCATACTAACACATCAGGATGCAGTAGAGAAGACACCACTATGTAGCATACTAACGTATCAGGATGCAGTACAGAAGACACCACTATGTAGCATACTAACACATCAGGATGCAGTACAGAAGACACCACTATGTAGCATACTAACACATCAGGATGCAGTGCAGAAGACACCACTATGTAGCATACTAACACATCAGGATGCAGTACGAGACACCACCATGTAGCATACTAACACATCAGGATGCAGTACAGAAGACACCACTATGTAGCATACTAACACATCAGGATGCAGTACGAGACACCACTATGTAGCATACTAACACATCAGGATGCAGTACGAGACACCACTATGTAGCATACTAACACATCAGGATGCAGACACCACTATGTAGCATACTACATGCAGTACATAAGACACCACACCACTATGTAGCAAACTATCACACCATGGGCATTATTAAGTGTAAATTGAGTAGTCCTTCTGAGCAGAGCTTTTTTGCCTAAAGGGGAAAAGTGTGGGTGGGATTTAGGTTGGTGGTAGCTGTGAGTCAACTTCTTCTTTTATTCTAATTGCTCCAAACATTCTTAAAATAGCACTGACACATTGCAGACCTATTGAAAATGACCACTAAAGAAATACACTCATACCATTGTTGTAGCAAAGAGCAAAATAAACAACATTAAAGGATTTAATTATTATTATTATTGTAGTGTTTTTATTATTATATAATAATAATTTGTATTATTATCATTAATAACTAGCAGGAATAGTATTACATCATCATCTGACATTTATGGCGGTGTCATTCAATAATCTATAGAGTGCACGGATAGGTCTTAATAGAGATATAGTCAGGATATTTTTATGGTATAGGGGTATAGGGATTGTTGCACAGGGTTATTGTGATATTGCACTGGACAGGTTGCCTGCATTTACTCGCCCACCGCCTATGACGATATGGTGGCTAGCTGAGAGGGACCGCCGCACCGTTCGATGCTGTGGAGGTTACTTGCAGTAGCCTACGGACTGGTGTGATTATACGTCCTGCCTTGCCAAATCCTCGGTGATACGCACTCAGCTTGTAGGGAGGGTTTTTTTTTCCTACGAGAAAAACATTGTCTGTCAAAACGTCACATGTAGCCAGAAACGATCGCTTCCTGCATCGCGTTTTGTCTCCGGGAGTTTGGTTTATCTCTGTAGTTCATTTTTATTTATGAATTGATTTGAAGTCGCAGCATCTTTCCTTCATGACATATTTTTACCGCAATGATAAGCAAAGTTAAAAATGCCGTGTCCACTCTGGTGGGAGGGATAACGCACGGCCACCATCATCACCACCAGCACGGCTCGGGCAACGTTCAGAACTGTGGGTCGGACGGTCTTCCTCCCCGCTTTCCCTATTCTCGACCTGAGTTTTTGGACCTTACGCCGGAGCTACTGCAATACTCCACAGAACATGCATCGAGGCCGGTCATAACACCAAAGCGGGATAGCAGGCTGTCGTGGCGGACGGGCTATGCCGAGTGAGTGGTATATTTTACATATATTCTGCAAAACGGCCAGTAAATTACACTGACACGCAGCAGAATCCTGTGACGATTCATAATTAAGTGATGGTTGTCCAGGGCAACATCGCAGACTGCGATTCAGTGTTTAGTTGCACACATTTACGTCATTTTTTGAGAAACATCTTTGTCGTCGATGTTTCTTATCCCTGCATGTGAAACGCACTGCTTAAGAGAGGACGGCGTCAGCCGCAGTAGCCCTTTAAGGCGACTGTAACATCCGAATCATAGTAACTGTAGCGAAGGTCAGACTTCTCCCCAATGCGCCTTTCTTTCAGAAAGATGGCAACTATGGCAGACATAGTAAATCTTAAAGTACAACCACTGCAGCACTGCAACATCTTGCGTCTGTCGACTGTATCTTTATACTGTATACTTTTTTGAATATTTTAGAGGCGTCCTTGGTATATCTGTGAAAGAGCGTCTTTGTTTCTTGTTCCAGATTTAGTTAAAGGCTGTTCTGGGGGAAACCCGAAAGCCTTTTTGTTCTAACGTCATCTGTTTAGGCTGTCCTAGAACTCCCATTCACAAACTAGGCAGACATGATTTGAGACGGCCACTTACATTCAGTATTAAGGCACGTAGCGTCAATGAAAAACAAGGTAAGTAAGTGGTTGTCTCAGAACACTTCCTTTCAGTAGACTAATACCTCAGATGTTGACACATTAAAGTATGCAGATGTAAGCTCATCTTCAAAGGGATAGGTCTTTAAACATTTGGAACTTTGTCATGGACTCTGTGACCATGTGTGTGAGTGCGTGCATCTTGGTGTGTGTGAGAGAGAATGTCATTACTGGTATATCTGGAACTCCTCCAACATCTTTTGCAAATTAATTCCACTGAGCCTGAGTCCGCTGAGTCGAATTGACAGTGGACTCGCTGTAAAAGTGTACTTAGAGATGACATCATTGCTCTTGGTATCATTGATGGAAGAGTGGTACCCAGAAAAAAGATGACCCAGCAGCGATGAATGTTGTGCAAGATGGTATGCATCATCATCTTTAGTGGCCCAGGGCATTTTATATGCCATCCTCCTCCCTGCACGCTAGGGTAAGTGTGCTTCATCCCCATGACAAGCTGAGCCGCCAGTGTTAAATGAATGGGAGATGCATGACAAAGTGGAAAAGAGTTGCTCTTTTTCCATTTCTCCCAAATCACATAGTGTGTGGGCAGTCTGCAAGTGTGAACCGCAGTGGGCAAACTGTCTAATGATGTGTCAAAACACACAGTTAATCCAGGATTAAACTCAGTGAGGAAGCCTGCATGATTTTATTTGGACTAGAGACTTGAAAAATGTTAATGCAGTTTTGGAAATTTTGGTTGCATAATGGTGCGCTGCTGGAATTAAGAAGTTGTCACGGTGACTGGTGAACTTGGTGTGTGACTCAGTTCATGGTGACGGCGGTCTCTCAAACTACAGAATGGGACAGCCTTGTTTTTTTTTTTACCATTACTCAGAATTCGTACTGAATGGGTCAGAATAAAAAAAAGAAACTATGTTGTGTTATGTGTTATGCTCAACACTGTTCCAGGGTAGTCCTTTCACAAGAAAGGCTGAAGTGGATAGGTGATAACAGTCATTAGGTAACTCTTATTACTTATTGATAGGAAAACAGGCTAGGGATGTATGAGCACAATCATCACGGGGCTCCAGCAGGACACCAAGCTACTATGACGTTTTTCCTCCGTCCACTCTTTACTTTCGCTTTTTTCATTTGACTATCTCCTCTCCTTGCTGAGCTAGCCTGGCCTTGCGGTGAGAATGAGCCCTGGCATGCCTTGCCTGTCACTTCTAAAGTCATTTATTTTGCACATTGTGCTGCATGGTCAACTCAGGGACACTAGTCAGTGCCCAGACCTGTCAGCTTGCCTCTTGGGACAAGGGGGGATCTAGCAGCTTCCTTTCATTCGATGCAGTCAACCCTTCACACACACACACACACACACACACACACGCGCACACGCACACACACACACACACACACACACACACACACACACACACACACACACACACACACACACACACACACACACACACACACACACACACACACACACACACACACACACAAACACCTCCAGCATCAAATCCCAGGCTGTATTGGTTTTAAGTTAAGACAGGAAAAAACTGCTGAGTCATACGGTCTCCTTCACAGTGGCCTTGGGGAGCACTCGAGATTCGCTACAGTAAAGGTCCAAAGATGAGCTGATCTTGAGTCAGTTAGATGTGAATGAGGGTAACTGAGGACACAAGGGTGTGATTCAGGGCTATGCTCTTCTGAAAACACACACCTGATTAGCCTTTGGCAGCACGCTGGGTAAAGGTCCTTTTAGCCTCAGACATTAAGCACTTACAGTCAAAGTTAGCATTTCGGGGGAAGGGGTTAAAGGTCATGCTGAATATGCAAACTAGTCACATTTGCAAATGAATTGGTGGAAAAGGTTACCACTATCTCACATTTAGACTGAGTGTGTAGGCTGTTGTTATTCTCATCAGTAATTATGCCACAATTGCAAGCAGTTACACTGATGTGTGGCACACCTATGACTGCGCAAACTGGTTATGAGATTCCAGTTTTCTATTGTATCGACTGTATTGGATGCAGATGGAAAATGTCAAATAAACTAAGTCTGAGCTAGTTTTTCCAGGTTATCCAGTAACGGTTGTTCCCTTGACTGGGTGCAGCAGTGTTTGAACAGTGCCAGCCA
Organism: Sprattus sprattus; assembly: GCF_963457725.1. NCBI lineage: Eukaryota > Metazoa > Chordata > Actinopteri > Clupeiformes > Clupeidae > Sprattus > Sprattus sprattus. The sequence goes on along the minus strand of NC_137908.1, from coordinate 6,506,840 downwards.
ATTCTCTCATATTGCTGAGACGAGTTTCTTATTGGGCCATCTTTAAGTAAATTACCACTGTGCTTCCACTTCATATGGAAGGAGGACAAATGTTACACGTCTGAATGGATATGTATGCATCACTATTTACAGTATAAGCCAGTGTGTATAAGCCAGTGACTTGCATTAGCAGAGTCCATGTGGAATTGCTTTGTGTACATGAGCCTGAATTCAGGCCTTTAATGGCCCTGCGAGTTCTGCCTAAGAGAATCAATAAAACTGTAATGCGATGCTCCCTTTATCTCTGGTCTCGTGGCTGGTACCGGCGGCCTGGCCTGGTCTTACAACGCAAACCACTCTCACCTCTTTGTTTGATACGGATGCTCGCCACTTGCAGGTCTTGGCACAGGTAATCATTATGGTTTTGCTTGTCATTGAAAGTGAGTTGGGTTAGCCTTGTGCGTAGCCTCTGGACAAACCTTAACAGTATTACAGACCTTTGCTTTCTCATTAAATACTGTTTACAACTGTGTTAGTATATCTTTCTATTATGGTTTTGGTAGTACTCTTGTTGTGTAGCCGTGCCAATGAAGCTAATCTGAATATAACTGTAATTTAACTTACAGTTGTTTGCTCTCGGAAACAAAGCACTCGTGTTCTCTAACCTTCTCTGGAAACCTCAAGCTAACCACAGACAGGAAATGATCTTTTTTACAACTCATGGGGGAACTACCAGTCAGTCATGTTTGTTAGAATTCAGGCACAGGTCACCAACTTCTGGAGAATGTGGAAGGACCCAATAGTCCATGTTTGATCAGCATTTGTTGTAAGAGTTCCCGGTTTTGCCTATCTCTAGAGAGTTTTGGTTTAGGTCTTTTGGCTTTAAAGAGATTTTAAAATGGAATCGTTGCTGAATTGTAAACGTCACTCCTTCCTCATGTCAAAATTGTGCAGTAGACCGAAAGGGCCTGCAGAAGGGGAACTTGCTGGAGAGCTGTACTTCCACTTTTTTCAGGGGCACATTCGAGGAGTATGTATGGCACCAATACAGATGGGCGTCTGTGGGTGTTGAACTCTTGTGTTTGCTATGTGAGTCGCACTGTAGCTCTTGTGGGCCACATGCGGCCCAGACCTGGCTCACATGTGGCATGGATCAACCCCGCAGCATTGATCATGCATCCATTTACACCCACGTTAAGTATCTTAACGTGAACATTTCAAGAAATCACCATTAAATCATTGTGACACCAAATAGTAATAAACATCGACATGTAGGACTACTATGCGAATGCATGAACTAAAGCACATCATGTGGGACACTTGATCAGATCAGGAACTGAAGCTGTGGACAGTGTGTTTGGTTTCATCAGAACCCTGCGAGAATGGGCAGCATGTATCAGGCCGTGTAGGTGTTGGGATGGATACAGTTTCAAGAAATAGATGGTACTTCGTGGTATAGTGGACAGTGTACAGCTATCAAGTGTAATGAGAGTAACATAGCATTGACTTCCCCATGTAATGATGTCCATGATTTGCTAGATGTGTTCTACTTCATACTGAGACTGTGAAGTGCTCACAAGCTGTTCTCAATTTCGAATTGAAACTGAACGGTCTTTGTATGAGACCAGTCTGTCAGATGTGACACAGTGCTGATTTTGAGACGCTGGTTTCAAAGTTTAACTGACGACTTTTAATTCTTCTATGTCATCAGTCCTAATGCATCCTGTTGCTCTTATAGTCCAGCTTACCGCTTTCAACTGATTAGAAAGTGGATGCTGTTTCATAATCCCGAGGTCGGGGGACAGCATTGGCTTTCTCCGCCGCGTTGACGAAAGCACACCACACAGTAGAAACGCAACCTCACGTGGGGTCACTGAAGGTGAGTGACCGGGCGTCATTTGGCTGCAATACATCTGTACTTCGCGAACGCAGCACCAGTTAGAGATGCCGTCCTGAGTGACTGTGTGTGTGTGTGTGTGTGTGTGTGTGTATGTGTCTGTGTGTGTGTGTGTGTGTGTGTGTGTGTGTGTGTCTGTGTGTGTGTGTGTGTGTGTGTGTGTGTGTGTGTGTGTGTGTGTGTGTGTGTGGTGTGTGTGTGTGTGTGTGTGTGTGTGTCTGTGTGTGTGTTTGTGTGTGTGTGTGTGTGTGTGTGTGTGCGAACACGGGTAGGAGTCGTTGTTCACCATTAGCTCAGGTCGCCGGCCCCTCTCTGCGTCTGGCGGCTCAAATCCCCTAATCTCAGCTGCTTGTCATGGTGCATGTATCAGGTTGTAAGTCCAGCGAGTCTTTGCTTGTCGGATTGTTTACTGTTTTGGCCCCTTGCTAACGGGATATCCCTCGCTCTTAAAGAGGTCAGAGTAGCATACAGCTTTAAACATGCTGATCTCCACCACACCAAAGAACAGCACGACGGGTTATTAAATTAATTAAATGTTTGCAAAACATCTCCATGAAGGACTGTGTAGGATACATAAACTTAATCATACTGTAAATGTGAGGGACTTGTTTGACTCGTTTTGCACAAAGCAACCCAACTTCTGGATTTTCATTGGTCAGGATTTATGTTGATTCTAGGGATGATAGAGCTTTCAGTTGGCTTGTGATGGCTATGACCCCTAACAAGGGATCACTATGCTCTGTGCTCAAGTCACATGACGGATATTATGTAACATTTATATGAATGGCATTGTGCCAATAGCTATCGGCTGTCCATCATGTTCATTTCAAAAAGCGTGCAGGAGATTTTTGTGGTTTCCTGAACGTACCATGGAAGGGTCACTCTGATTGGGTATGAGTTTGGGTTTTGAGCTTTCTTCTTTTGTGGGTGGTATTGCAACAAAGAGAAAGCTACAGTCATTCTAGCTAGCTTACCATTATTGTTCTCATAAAAAATATTCTGAAGAGCAACGGAATTTTCCCAGCACCACTCGAACCACAAGCCACATTTCAAGGGGAAGACTGAACCACAAGATCTTTGGTTGTTAGCTTTAATAATGCTGGGGGAGATCGAGACAGAAAGGGGCTGGTGTGACATCTATATGCCTGCTCTGTGTGTTTTGGGCACACATGGTTCAGCAAATCACAAGCATTGTAAATCATACCACAACTGCAAATCCCAGTACATCACACTGACATCAGTCAGGTTTGCTTCAGGCAAGCAAATAGACAGAGAGACATACAGACAGACAAACAGACAGACAGATAGACAGACAGACAGACAGACAGACAGACAGAAAGGCAGACAGACAGACAGACAGACAGACAGACAGACAGACAGACAGAGAGACAGACAGACAGACAGACAGACAGAGAGACAGACAGGCAGACACACATGGTTTCAGTGCAGGGTGGTCTGAGGAGCAGCAGAAAGACAGACAGACAGACAGACAGACAGACAGACAGAAAGGCAGACAGACAGACAGACAGACAGACAGACAGACAGACAGACAGACAGACAGACAGACAGAGAGACAGACAGATAGACAGACAGACAGACAGACAGGCAGACAGACTGAGAGACAGACAGGCAGACAGACAGGCATGGTTTCAGTGCAGGGTGGTCTGAGGAGCAGCAGATCGGACACAGATCCTCCCCAGAGCCAGCCTCAGTCTGGGCTCTCTTACTGAGAAAGTGGTCCTTGTCTGCAGTATGTTGATCTCAGGCTTCAAATACTCGTTTGATGCGAATGAAAGCCATGCAGTTTCTCAGTTCCCGAGTCAAATCTTGCTCAATGAAACACATATTATTCACAGACAACCATGGGGACAGGCTTGGGAAGTCCCCTCTGCTTTGAAAACACCACATTAGCTGACAATGCATGAGGAAGACCCAGATCACCATCACACACGCTGACAACCTTGATGCTCTGATGACAATGCCGCCACGGCGGAGATGAGAACCATTAATTGCACGTTCGCCGTGTCGACTGTTCCACACAAATGTCGCCGCATGAGCAGATGAAGCCACTTTAGATAACATCCACAGAGACAGGGAGGAACACAATCCCTCCTCAGTTAATATAAAAATAAGTTATATGTTATATAGTTAATGAAACACATACATCAATTTCTCAACTCAACTGGTGCTAAGATCACAGAGGTTCATGGTTGTGATAAGCAGGTAGCACGTACAACACTGATATAAATGCATATCTGAATAATACTGTACGTTGCTTTCAGTTACGGTGTCTGCTAAATGTTTTAATGTAAAATAGAATAGCTAGCAATAACACTAGCAACACAGAATGAGAGAGGCTTTCCCTTCTATCCAAACCTATCCAGGTGCAGATGCTTGAGAAACACTGACCCTGACACCACCCCCTGCCCTCACACTACCACTGCAAGGGGCAGCATAGGGGGTGGCAGGGCATAACGCAGTACCATCACCACATACAGCAAAGACACGAGAGGCCGAAGCCAAGAGTCTTAAGCCAGTCCCCAGCTGATGGCACCCCCTCAGTCCCCTCGGTTCTAGAGGAACAGGCTCGTAGCTGTAGTGTGTTCTAGAGGAACAGGCCCGTAGCAGCAGTAGTGTGTTCTAGAGGAACAGGCCCGTAGCAGCAGTAGTGTGTTCTAGAGTGTTCTAGAGGAACAGGCCCGTAGCAGCAGTAGAGTGTTCTAGAGTGTTCTAGAGGAACAGGCCCGTAGCAGCAGTAGAGTGTTCTAGAGTGTTCTAGAGGAACAGGTCCGTAGCAGCAGTAGTGTGTTCTAGTGTGTTCTAGAGGAACAGGCCCGTAGCAGCAGTAGTGTGTTCTACACTAGAGGAACAGGTCCGTAGCAGCAGTAGTGTGTTCTAGTGTGTTCTAGAGGAACAGGTCCGTAGCAGCAGTAGTGTGTTCTAGTGTGTTCTAGAGGAACAGGTCCGTAGCAGCAGTAGTGTGTTCTAGTGTGTTCTAGAGGAACAGGTCCGTAGCAGCAGTAGTGTGTTCTACACTAGAGGAACAGGTCCGTAGCAGCAGTAGTGTGTTCTAGTGTGTTCTAGAGGAACAGGTCCGTAGCAGCAGTAGTGTGTTCTAGTGTGTTCTAGAGGAACAGGTCCGTAGCAGCAGTAGTGTGTTCTAGACTAGAGGAACAGGCCCGTAGCAGCAGTAGTGTGTTCTAGACTAGAGGAACAGGCCCGTAGCAGCAGTAGAGTGTTCTAGAGTGTTCTAGAGGAACAGGCCCGTAGCAGCAGTAGTGTGTTCTAGAGGAACAGGCCCGTAGCAGCAGTAGTGTGTTCTAGAAGCCGGCATCTCCTCAGGTCTCTGGCACCCTGCCCCTGTCCTTAGTGGAGAGTGAGTGTTGAGTGAGTGTTGAGAAGAGCCTGTCTGATTGCCATGGCTACCGGAGGACAGCACTTTAGCCGACATGCCTTTACAGCGGAGGATGTGGGGGCAATGTGACCATCACTCTGTGCTTTGCTGTATCAGATACTCTGTGGCAAGGCAGCTCAAGTTACAGTGTTTACGGCTTGTCTTTGTCTGCTCTATTCTCCTCCTCTCCCTTTCCCTTTCTTTACTTTCTCTCTCTCTCTCTTCACCGTGTCCTCTGTCCTTCTCCATTTATTTTACTCTCTCATCTTTTTTTCATCCCTGTCTTCCTTTCATCTTGTTTTTCCATCTGTCACTTCCAACCAAACTTACTCTCTCTCTCTCCCTCTGTCTCTCTCTGTCCCTCTCTCTCTCCCTCTCTCTCTCCCTCTCTCTCTCTCTCTCTCCCCTTTGTTTCTCTTTCATGTACACTCTGACTGTCTCTTTCTTTCCCCTTCTGTCTTGCTGCTGCCCTTCTATCTCGTCTCTGTGCTCATACTTACTCTTGCTCCTTCATCCCTACCAGTCTTTCTGTCCCACATCTCTCTCTCTCTCTCTCTCTCTCTCTGTCTCTCTCTCTCTCTTTCTTCCTCTATGCAAAGTGTGTGTACACAGAGGTTTGTGGACAATACAATTCTTTGTATTACCTTTTGATGTGTGTTTATGTAATTGGTGCTCCTTTACTATGGTGTGGGTGTAGCTGGGGTAGAGCTACAGTAGTTTAGTAAAGGAGTGTTTAAACCTCTTTCTCTCTCTCTCTCTCTCTCTCTCTCTCTTCTCTCTCCCTCTCCCTCAGGGTGATAAATGCTGGGAAGAGCATGCTGAATGAGGACCAGGCATCATGTGAGTTGTTGTACGTCAGGAAGATCAGCGACAAAAAGCAGCATCGCGCCTCCATGATGCTGGATGACAGCGGGGTGAGTGAGTGAGTGAGTGAGTGAGGGAGTGAGTGAGGGAGTGAGTGAGTGAGTGAGTCAGTGAGTGAGTGAGTGAGTGAGTGAGTGAGTGAGTGAGTGAGTGAGTGAGTGAGTCAGTGAGTCAGTGAGTGAGTGAGTGAGTGAGTGAGTCAGTGAGTGAGTGAGTGAGTGAGTGAGTGAGTCAGTGAGTGAGTGAGTGAGTGAGTGAG
>NC_137908.1:6417947-6492947 GCF_963457725.1 Sprattus sprattus | reverse complement strand
TCCTTGCTGTGAACAGCACCCCCTGCTAGCAGAACTGTGTAACAACAGCCAGATCATTTGTATTCCATTCCAAGCCAATTGCATCATCTCTGTTTGGTCATGCTACTTTGATTTTTCAGCAGCTAATGACACAGGCTAGACTAAACACTTACCCTTTGGGATAATGGTGGTGCCAGACATGCTGTAAAATTATGGTTTTGAGCCACACCATGCATTTTCCCTTCACTGTAACTTATTCCCACCATGCAGCGTAAGCATAGTGTGTTTTTCACATTGTATATTCTTCACAGGGCCATAATTATCCGTAACAACGAGGTCATTCCCATGTCCAATGAGTTCACTCCAGAGTCGGAGAGACAACGCCTGCAGTACCTGGTCAGTAGCTCTTTCTTATGGCAACCGTGGTAACAGTACTATGGAATGCCAAGTTGTGCTGTAGAATTCCATAGAATGCCATTGCTGACAGTCTCTTTTGCATACAGGTATATTCCAGAATCTCAGCTATGTGTTTTGCCATGCATTATTGATGAGAAGGTATTCTGTATGACATAGGGAGAAGAGTGCTAGGGAGAGACATACACTTACACACACACACACACACACACACACACACACACACACACACACACACACAGAAAGAAAGTTAATCATACTGTAACACCCAGCGTATTGAGAACCTGTAAAGAAAGCTATCAGACCACCCACACTGTGAGCCAGAATGCTGGCCAGGATTATTTTTTTCCCCTATCAATTCTCCCTTTTGACTTTATTGCATAAATTCCTGCCTGAAAGAATGTTGCTGTTACTGCATGAAATGCTGTGTCAGAGAGTTCTGGTATGCAATCCTTTTTCACAGAGGAATGGTCATCAGGTAATTCATGTAAGTTACAAATATGCACCGTTCTAAGGATGGAAATGGAAATGGAAAGGTGCTCTTATGAACTTACGTCTTGTCTCTTTTGAAAAGGTCAGGACCAGTGACCCAGATTAGGAGAGTTCTGTTTATATAATGGCATTTCACAGGCACAAGCCGAACTCATTCAGCCGTTATTCTAGTGTCCCAGCCGTACCCTGACTCACTGTGTGTTATTCATAATAACTGTACAGCATTGGATTACATTCTTTGGGCTAATTATAAATGGATCATTTTGGCTGTGTGCTCTGGCTTTCACCACATCGGCTCTGTTTGTCCCTCCAGGGCTTCCTGAGACCGGAGCTTCTGGGAAATGAATTCACACACGTCGAGTTCCCTCGGCGGATCCAGCACAAGGAACTGGGCAAGAAGATGCTTTTCAGGGACCACACAATGACCGGCTGGTAAACACCCACAATTCTGGTTACTCTAGCGGTGTGTGTGTGTGTGTGTGTGTGTGTGTGTGTTTATTTCTGTTCACATCTGCTGCTTGTTTTTGTTTTGTATTGTTCTCTAAAAATAATGTGTCCTGAAATCTTGAAGTTCTTGCCTGCCAGCAAAACTTTTAAGGTTTCTCCAGTGAGTGTTTTTCCCCCGCACATTTCTATTTTTAATTTCTCCATGTAGGGCTTACAAGACCATTGTGGAAGATGATCTTAAATTCCCACTGATCTATGGTGAAGGGAAAAAGGTACTGTATCATGAGTTTGTATGTTTGTTTATTTGTTTTGAATCAGCGAGTTACACATACCAAAGGCACGCTCATTGGTCTTCTCCAGCGCTTTAGATTTGGTGTATACAGTGAAACACAGTCAAGCTGTTCATATCTCCCTTCCTAATAAACCCATAACCTGGCTTTTGTAGCATAACATTCACCATGCCTAAAACCCCCTGGGTTACAGCTCGGCCTATTACATGCTTCTTGCATGCGGTGTTATTGAGCAATGGCGTAAGTAAAGTGAAGTAGGCTGGTTCTCTCTCCAGGGCCTTTGAATGAAGGAAGGTTATTATGTCCTCTTGTTCATTCTCAGCGGGGAGTTTGTGCACTGTAAGAGGCCCTCGCTTAACTCCTTTCCAATTATGACAGGCTCATGCCATTGTTATTCCTGTTTCCCTGATAAGCAGTGCAGACTTGCTGTTGGGGACCCCTGCCCTCTTTCCCTTTCTCCCCCTTCCTATTTCCTTCTCTTCCCCTCCCTCTTTCTCTCTCTTCCCCTTCCTCTTTCTCTCCCTTCCCCTCCCTCTTTCTCTCTCTTCCCCTCCCTTTTTCTCTCTCTTCCCCTTCCTTTTTCCTTCTCTTCCTCTTTCTCTTCCTCTCTCTTCCTCTTCCTGTCTCTTCCCTTTCCCTTTCCCCTTCCCCTTCCCCTTCCTCTTTCTCTCTCTCTCTCTCTCTCTCTCTCTCTCTCTCTCTCTCTATCTCTCTCTCTCCCCCTGGCTGGTAGTGTAGTGAGTGGAGTGGAGAGGAGATGCTCTGGAAAGCCTCATTACTCCCTTGGAGTTATGCTCCCGAGCCTGTAATCTCCCTTAAGTGGATTTTCCTAGAATCACACAGCACACCCACAACACACCGCCCACTCCACCCGCAACGCCCTACTGGCCTGCTCATGGTGTGTGTATTAAAGGAAATATGGTTGTGTGTGTGTGTATGTGTGTGTGTTAGTGTGTGTGTGTGTGTGTGTGTGTGTGTGTGTGTGTGTTTGTGTGTGAATGGTGTCTGTACATGTGTGTATTAATGTAAAAGTGTATGTGTGTGCGCTCATGGTGTGTGTATTAAAGTAAATATGTGTGTGTGAGTGTGTTTGAGTGTGTGTATTTGTTTGTATTAATGTAAATGTATGAGTTAGTTGTGTGTCGTGCATGAACTCACATTCACTGTGGTCTCATGTCACATGTCTCATGTCAACGCATATCTCCTGCAGGCGAGAGTCATGGCCACCATAGGAGTGACGCGAGGGCTCGGGGATCACGAGCTGAAAGTGTACAACTCCAACATCTACATCAAACCCTTCCTGTCCTGCTGCCCTGAGGTGAGACATGCTCAACATGTGGCAGCCATTGTGTGGAGACCAACCAGATGTGACATCCTCAAGCCAAACCTAATGCTTTATAACGCAACACACACACACACACACACACATACACACACACACACACACACACACACATACACACACACACACACACATACACGCACACACACACACACACCACACACACACACACACACACACACACACACACACATACACACACACACACACACACACACACACAAACACACACACACACACATAACTCAATATCCCAGAGGACTACAAATTCTTTCAAGTCTAAGTGACCATGAATATTTGTCTTGTGTTTGATGTCTTTGCAAGCTCATCTGAAACAGAAGAGTGTTTGCATTTCTGTGAAGCTTTGCCAGTTTCTGTTTTTTGTTTTTGTTTTTGTTGATCTGATTGAATCAGTCCCACTGTTCTTTCCTGTAGCAAACAAGTTTTTTGCATCTATAAAGTATTTTTTTTCTATATTGGCAAAACTATCAGATCACTAACATCTCCAAGAGACATCTCAGAGAAAGTCTACTGTCAGGTGTAAATCATAACACCAACTCAGTGATTGACCTACATCTCAGGCGTGTTACATAATTATGAGGCTTGCGTAACAGTCTGTGAAAGTCTCAAGTGTGTCATCCATGCAAATAATGTTTCATGCCCACTGCCCAGGTATCTGTCTATGAGTCAGGTAGGTGTTGGCACTATGGCCACGTAGGTTGCGCCTCTTGCCCCAAAATAATCACTGCTTTCCTTAAAACTAGCATAGACATAAGTCCTAGCAATCCTCTATTGTGAGCTTGTTTCCTTCACCCCTGCTTGTTTCGTATGATGCCCTAGGATCAGTGTGTAAACCCAGGTTTCACATTTTTAGGGTTTCCTTGACTTCCTAGGCTTTTCTTGACTAAATGGCACCGTGCATCCAGGGACCTTAAGTCAAGCCTACGGGGCTAGTGGACAAGTTTACTGTTTTGTGGTGTATTTGGTGTCAGAGTAGACTACTGATGAGTGGCGGGCGGATCAATTTAAAACAGAAACACATATCTGATACAAATCAGATATCAATCTAAAACAGAAACAAATCTGAACAAAACTATTTTTATTCTGATTTTCCCTCCCGGTGAACACATATGTGTTTCCCAGAATAGACTGTATGACTCAAACCATGGGGGTGAACGTTAGTGAGAGGTGGTTGTGCCCTGGAGCACTGTATGCTATGAATCACCAGCTAGCACGCTACGCTACAGCTGAGAATTTCACATTCAGGAACATCACAGATTATCTCTTTAGAATTCAAAAGCATGGAGCAGTTATGCGCAGATCTGATTCTAGTTTTAATTGGAGACCAGTCAAAGCTTTAGAACTCAGAACTACAGAGTTGTCATGTGCCGAACTGACTCTAGTTAGTCTGGTGAAAGCTTGAGAATTCTGAAGCATATAGAGCAGTTGTTTGCAGAGCTGATTCTAGTTCTAATGTGTTCTAAGTGCAGTTCTAACAGTTGTTTGCAGAGCTGATTCTATTTCTAATGTGTTCTAAGTGCAATTCTAACAGTTGTTTGCAGAGCTGATTCTAGTTCTAATGTGTTCTAAGTGCAATTCTAACAGTTGTTTGCAGAGCTGATTCTAGTTCTAATGTGTTCTAAGTGCAATTCTAACAGTTGTTTGCAGAGCTGATTCTAGTTCTAATGTATTCTAAGTGCAACAGTTGTTTGCAGAGCTGATTCTAGTTCTAATGTGTTCTAAGTGCAGTTCTAACAGTTGTTTGCAGAGCTGATTCTAGTTCTAATGTGTTCTAAGTGCAATTCTAACAGTTGTTTGCAGAGCTGATTCTAGTTCTAATGTGTTCTAAGTGCAGTTCCAACAGTTGTTTGCAGAGCTGATTCTAGTTCTAATGTGTTCTAAGTGCAGTTCTAACAGTTGTTTGCAGAGCTGATTCTAGTTCTAATGTGTTCTAAGTGCAGTTCCAACAGTTGTTTGCAGAGCTGATTCTAGTCCTAATGTGTTCTAAGTGCAGTTCCAACAGTTGTTTGCAGAGCTGATTCTAGTTCTAATGTGTTCTAAGTGCAGTTCTAACAGTTGTTTGCAGAGCTGATTCTAGTTCTAATGTGTTCTAAGTGCAGTTCTAACAGTTGTTTGCAGAGCTGATTCTAGTTCTAATGTGTTCTAAGTGCAGTTCTAACAGTTGTCCACCTCTGCTCCTCCATGTTCAGGTGCTGATGTACAATCTGGCGGAGAACAAGCACGGCCCTGATGATGTGCTGGTCATGGGCACAGATGGCTTGTGGGATGTCACCACCGATAGGGACGCTGCAGATGCGGTGACAGCTTTCCTCTCGTGCTGTGATCCCAGTGATCCCATGAGGTGCACGTCTCCTTTGCTTAATGCTCTTTCTTAAAGGGACAGGGCCACCCAGAAAATGACATTTCTATCATTATCTGCAGAACATCATGTCACTTGTTAGCAATGAAAGATGTGCTTGTCAGTGCATCTCAAAATTAGTTCTCCAACAAAATGTCGATAGCTATAAGGAGCTGGCCATTATTCACAGACATGCTTTACAAAAATAGATATGCCCTGAAATAAGACGATAAGTTCTCTAAGTCTTATTTTGCTCCAAAAAGGAGTTAAGTATGCATGAGAATGTGTGGATAATGACAGAATTTTCATTTTTGTGTGAACTATATCTTTGTAAATCTTTGAATATATTTACGTGCAAATCTGCAGGATTACAAAGAGGATTTAAAGTTGTTTTCAGTAATTTGTTCTCCGCTGTGCGATCATATTTAAGTGGACATGCACGCAGCCAATAACAAATGTGATGTATTTCATGAAGAAAACCAGTAGATGTCAGTGAACACACACACACACACACACACACACACACACACACACACACACACACACACACACACACACACACAGTGGTCCATAAAATATTTACATACAGTAATACACAAAACGTGTCACATTTTAACAGCATCAGCAGAAGTAGACACAACACATCTTTAAGTGCTGACAGTGATTTTCCCTCAAACAATATTGCCTGTCCGAACCACCGTCATATTTGCATTTAAACAAGGTTCTGCTTCTGTGTAAATATTGATTTGCTTTTCCTCCCCACCTCAGGTACACAATGGCTGCCCAGGATCTTCTGATGCGCTCGCGTGGCATCCTGAAGGAGAGGGGATGGCGTCTGCCCAACGAGAGACTGGGCTCAGGGGATGACATCACAGTGTTTGTCATCCCGTTAGCCGGAGCCGAGACAGAGACATGACAGGGCTGGCCGAGATGCTGGCCGCAGAGGACAAGACCACCAGGACCGGGGCGGGCCGGGCCGGGCTGGGCCGGGGAGGGGAGGGGAGAGTCACAGCCCGCCACCCTCCCACCCTGCCTTACCTAAAAATGAAAACAAAAATGAAAAAAAAGGTGTGGACGTTAACTCCCATATCCATAAGGGCGCTTTAGGTGCAAAAGGGCCTTTTCTGCCTCCTCTTGTTCCTGCCCACTTGCCTACGCCATCCATGACATATCAGCCACCCCCCCCCCCCCCACCCCCCCCTCCTTTCTTCTTTTTCATCTTCTGGTTATACATTGCTCCAGCTCTAGGTGACTTGAAAGGCTCTTTTTGGAATATGTAAAAACAGAGGATCTGTGGCTACCTTTCGTGTAAATGGATCTTATCAGAAAGATTATCGGGACTTGTTTCACTCTCATATGGCAGTACAATATTGTATATGGGATGGATGGGATGGGTGCACCCTCCGACACGGGTGCTGGGGAGTGTCTGAAAGGTGTCTCATGTGGGAGTTTATAAGCAGTATGGGGAGAAGTGGTAATGTAAATGGACTCAAAATGAATCCCTTATGACTGTTCATGAGGGAGAGAGCTTTTTTTCTCAAAATGGAAGCACTTTATTTCTTGTTCATCTGTGTACGTAGCAAGATATATTCATTCTGCAGTCATGTCCATGCTCGATAGCTAGGTGACCCTGGCGTGGATCTGGTCCGATTTGGCACGGATCCTTTCCAGAGATACCTGCCATCTTGGTATCTATGTGAATGTTTTACCAACCTAACCCCCCTCAAGTATTGTGCCCACATTTCTTGTGTGAAATCATCCAAAATGAGCAAATGATTGGTATGGATTAAGAAAGTATTATTATCAGGGAATTGCCATCTCCCATAAATAACATAATTAGAGGATCAGTTTGGCTTACTGACAATCCATAAACGATTGGAAGTAAAAACACCCAACCATCAGCAAAGCTTCTGAAAGCCAGAAGGTCATGCTGCTAATATTTTTGCGCACTCTTGGATGAACCGTGGTTCCCTACCTCTCCTAAATAGCCATGTAGAATGTAGTCAACAACTGAACAAACAAACGCAATGGTGTGTTCTCCTTTTAAGTGTTCATCTGAGCTTTGCGGCTGCACTTTTGCCGGGCATCTTCGCCACCTCAACGCCGCTGTAGATTTTCCCTGTGTAGCTGGTAGGTGTTTTTAGATGTAGTTTTACAGTAGGAAGACTTGAACTCCATCACACAAGCAGACGAGTCGGCTTTGCTGAGGAGTTGACGCAAGGCTGTCTTACTGTGTGGAAAGCTTCGAAGCGCGTTTGGTGAGAGAGGAGGTGCGTCTCTCTCCATCATGCAGAGCACAGAAAACACATCTACTACTACTTCATGAACAACAGGAGATCACGGAGAGAGACTTTGGAGAATACTCTCTGTTCTATGTTTTCGGTGCATGGTGCGTATGCACACACTGTAGCCTACCACCCCCATAGCAAACTCATTTTGTGCTGTAACATGGCTTTATTTCTCAAATGACCTCTGTCCATTGTGATGTATTGCTGTACAGTGTAAATTTGGGCAAAAATAAAACCTTTTGCTTTATAAAAACAGGCCTCCTCTTTCTGTCATCCACACATGAAGCTGTTCTTAGTCAAAATTGAGTGAAATAGATTTGCTGTTAATTTGAAATCACACATTGCCTGAGTAGGAGGACAAACAGATTGATCTCTGACATGAAGCAACACCTTACCAGCTTTACTGGCTGTCATTTGAAGCTCCTGTGAGAATTATGGCTTCTAAATACTTATGTGACCCAGAAGTGATTTCATTTTTTTAATATAAAACAAACACATTGTGGAAAATTGCATTTAACACAAATTTTAGATTTCAGTGGGTTTGGGAAAAAAAGAACATAGCCTATGATTTTATGTGGCATTCAGTTCCACTTACAGTACATCAGCTACAGACCATATACATGTGGGGCTATCAAAGAAATTGTTATTTACAGGGAGAAAACTCTCAGAAATCAGGTCAAAGGGAGATTAGTAGTTTGTACAAAAGGGCTTAAAGAATTTGCTCATTGGTTTGCACACTGGTGCATTTAGTTGTTTATTCAACTACAAAACCTGGAAGCCTTTTTGGGGAGAGTTCATAGAGGCACCCTTTCGAATCGCAAGTGAACTCAATTTTGCGTCTGATTTATTCCACTCAGCATTCTACATTACGTTATCCCCCTTCCCCTCCCAAAAATACAAGCACATAGGTCTTGCCTGCCTACCAGTCTAACCGACCAGAGCTGTTGGGGATGATGTCATGATTATTAACAGTGGAAAGGGAGGGATCCCAAGCATCCCAACGGCTGCACCTCCTCCCTAACCAAGAGATTGGGCGCCACTATCGCTGCCTTCCTTCCTATCAGTGGGAGGATCTGTGTTTGCCAGCCGACCGTCGTTCCTTAGCAATATAGCCTACACCGTGTAATTCACTGCAGTGAAGCTGACAAGAAGGGCTAGTAAGACGGAAGAGTCAGAAAGAGTAAAATTGAAGGAATCCGAAACCAGGTAAGGGTAATCTCTTTGGCTGGTACCGATTTGAATCTTGTTTTACAGACGTAGAGACAGAGGAATGGTAACCTACTTTTTCCTCGGTGTGGGAAAAAGTAGGTGGTGGCTCGTGACCAGAAGTAGTTATTTCTAATCCGCAACTTGGCATGAGACGCTACTTGTTAAGAATGTGTCACATTTAGTAAAACCAGGATTCATTTAAACGTACTCACTCTAAGCCATCACTGTGTTCATTTCATATTCATCTTATATCGGTAAAAGCTGGATACTTCAGTCTGACTCATTTTAATCGCAACAGTATCAGGTCTGCACTCCACTGGAGGCAACAAGTCTCCAAGTGTTACTTTATGCTGCTAAGCGGCTCTGCTGCGGTAACATAGGGCGTTGTACCTCTGCTAAAGGTTCCAAAGATTGCGTTTGAGAAGCGATTAAAACTTAGCGATCGGCGACACAGGTCAAGCTATTTTGTGGTAAGTCCGTTTGTGTTTTATATATGAGTAGTCTATATTTTCTCTTCACCGAGGGACGAAGAGCCCTAGTGCTTTAAGGGCGTTGTTTGAGTAAACGAGTCCTGTCGGAGCTGAAAACACCCATGTATTAGGACAAAATGTTTGTCGACTCAGACGTGCTCCATTGAAACTTAAAGCAGAAGCCTTGTAAGAACATGCAATAGACCTACTATCCTCTCTAAAAACTCTAAATTAAGGCTATGTTATGTTTCAGGGCCCCCATAGATAGCTCACCCATATGGTGTCAATCGGGATACTTGTTGAAAAGAAGTCAGGAATGCGTAAATGTTGGCTATTTTTAGTTCAACGGCCAGACTGTCACGGTTTTTCGGATGTTTCCAAAAGACGTGTAGCGTGGACCATCTGTGGAGTCATTATCGGCCATAAGTATTAGCCAACCTCGTTAACCCTCGCTCTACTGATTTTTATTGTCTAAATGGTGCACCTCATCTCTCCTTTTAATTAGCAATTATCAGTTTTATTTTTCGAAAACCTTTAGCAAAGACCAATCGTAATGCATCAGTCCTAGGCTTCATCCCATGTGTTCAGGACCAGCGTAGATTTATAGACTGCAGTGGCCTACCTGCTACCATCAAACAACAACTTCTAATGTATGTCACATGCTTGCGCACTTCAAGCCATGCTTTCAAAATGTGTTTAGAAAATGTACATGTCTCCCCTCTAAAAGAGGCAGGAGTCAAGACTGATGGTTAATTAAAAAATGAATTTAATTGTTTTAATGACCAATTAGTCTTGCAAGTGGTTTGTCTTCAGTCAAAGCAAGTGTCTCTTGTGGCCTGTTCGTAAGCTTTAAATCAGAGCTGCTCCTTCTTCTTACTAATAGCCTACCAGTCTGGCAGTGACATGTGTCATATTAATGCCACTGTGTGTTAAAAACATGTCACTGTTGATTGTGACGCTGTCCTTTCAGGGTTGACAAAAGGCAGCAATCAGCGTGCCGTCCCTGTTGTGTCACGGAGCCTTGACCCAATCTGCTCCCGTTTCACCACAGCTAGACAAATGAGTCACTGCAATGATTGTGACTGAGGGGGCCCGGCATGCTTTTGCCGGAAGGTAATGTGATAACCTGAGATTTTCTCATTGGAGATGCCTTGTCCAAGGCCTCATTTCTTATCGCAAATCAATTTGAGAAAAAAAAAGTCATGAGCCCTCCACCACTGTGTGTGTGTGTGTGTGTGTGTGTGTGTGTGTGTGTGGAAAGAAAGTGTGCTTATGTAGCATGAGCTGAAGTAAAGGTGCAGGTATGGCTTCCAATATGTTGAAGGGGTTGAGTCTGCACACTGACATAATTCCATATATCTACAGCATTTTAAACCCAGGGCATAGTGTGATACAGGTGAGAAAAGAAGAACCTCATGTTGACATTATTGGTTCAAATGGCACATCATTAAAACGTGTTGAAAGGTCACAATATCGCTGTGTGGGAAGTATTTGCCTTTTTGTTGTTGTCATTTATATGACTGTTGACCATCTGGTCTCGGCACACAGTGGCTGCTTTCTGGATTTATACTTCATCCTTTCCCTACTGGCTGTGGAGCACTGAGTAAGGTGCCGACTGCATGGAACAGGAAACAACGTTGTAATCTTTTATGGTGGTTTATTCTTGGGTTTTTTATCACGGTTATTTGTGGCCACACAATCTGATTGCTCTGAATAATTGATCTCAGACAGTGCGGCGATCTCTTCTAAGACATCTGTGGACTGTCTTGTTGGTCTGTGCTGTTCACCTGAGTAAATGCCCCTGTCAGAGTTTAAAGCTTCGCTCCGGACAAAATGTGTATCTAAATGGACCTGGCGTTCATGATTGAAAGTCAGTGCAAGCCTGGTCTGGGAAGACATCCCCCGAATGTAATGGCAGTGGAGGCAATCCCTTCTCTAAAGTGGTGTTGCGAGTCATACGTCATACTTGTCCTATCCACTTCTCCAGTTCATCAGTACCCATTCAGCTCCATTGGGTGCGTCAATCCGCTCAGACTGCCCTTGCTTTTATTATTTAGTCTTGTAAAAGTGGTGCCGGAACCATTTATTTCAGGCAGCTTTTTTTTGCTCATTTAGAGCAGAACAATTAGATATTTATGACCTGGTGTGTAGGGCTGTAACGATACACCTACCTCACGATTCGATTCGTATCACGATTCTTGACCCACGGTTCGATACACCCCACGATATTATTATTATTATTATTATTTTTACCTCGCGATTTTTTTAATATATTTTCTAATTTACATTAGAATAACTATGAGCTATAAAAAAAATGAAGAAACAATTTATAACCAAATATTGAGGTTTTTATTACTCAAAGCAATGCTGTTGAAAAACATTCAACAAACTTCGGAACCTGTTATCTATCTGCAGAGCAAATGTCAGGCTCATACAAAAACATTAACGTGAATTCATTGATGCTAATACCTAGCGCGGTCTCTATAGGATTTCCCATATACGTTAGCATTAAGCTAACGTATTTTCTATCACAGTAAAACATGCAATACTATGTGATTGTTTTTAGAAAACGAATGTTACGTGATGAGATTACTAAAATGTAGTCTGCATGTCTGCTCAGTTTAGCAGTGCTAACCAAGCAAAGATTTGAAAAGAACTTCAAGCTTCAGACTTTCTGTTAGGGAAACAGCTTTCTATCTGCCAAGCAAATGGCAGGCTCATGACAACACGCGCAACCTTTGGGAGCATGAACTACACTGAGTACATTTTGCGTAACAATTAACCCCAACGCTGAAGCAAGCAGCCGCCTTTACTAGCGAACCACACTTTTTGTATCAAGTGACCGCTGAGGGCATGTCGCGGTTCTGCCTCCTTGCATCGCGATGCAGGTTCGTGGCCCAGAGTGTCGCGATTTCTCGGTTCGATCCAATATCGTTACAGCCCTACTGGTGTGTGATGAGGTGCCATTACGTGGAGATTAACAGCTCTATGGAACTTTAATAGCTCTTCACTGTACAGCTGCCCCAGGGGCCTACCAGGGTAACTGTGAACAAAGCCCGACTGAAAGTGGAATATGGCAAGTGTTCAGAACCGGTAAGATCTTGAAGGTTGTTTGTGTTCAAATCACTGTACTATGAAAATCATTACGCTCATAATTTGAAAAAGTAGACGACCGACCGTACCCAACAATGTCATGCTTTGTCCCATGTCAAGCGCCCACAAGCTGTACAGTCACCTATGGGGGGACGTGGCGGTGACTAGTTTTTAATATCATTCCATGAGCCAGTCCATTTTAGGTTACATACATACTGTAAGATGTGTTGACAATAGCACTGAATGGTAAACAAATGTCATCAGGCACTCCAGCTAAGTAAGATGTTCTGAAAACAGAAGGTCAGTGCTTATGTCTGTTCTAGAACAGAAGGTCAGTGCTTATGTCTGTTCTGAATACAGAAGGACAGTGCTTATGTCTGTTCTAGAACAGAAGGTCAGTGCTTAGGTCTGTTCTGAGTACAGAAGGTCAGTGCTTATGTCTGTTCTGAATACAGAAGGTCAGTGCTTATGTCTGTTCTGAATACAGAAGGTCAGTGCTTATGTCTGTTCTGAATACAGGGGCCGTGCTTATATCTGTTCTGAATACAGAAGGCCAGTGCTTATGTCTGTTCTGAATACAGGGGCCGTGCTTATATCTGTTGCCAGTTTATTTTCCCAGCGGCCTTCTCCAGTTCCTCTCGCTGAACACCATAAACAGTAGCAAGACTCCGGCTGTCTCATTTGTTTTCATTGGAATGTAAACTATGCGGTTTGATGGCTTTCCTGCCTCGCTGTTTGGCAAATGATCAGTTCTGAATCAGTCTTCGTTTCACCTAATCCCTGTCAACAACAGACACCCAAACAGTGAGTCATACCATACTCCCTACCAATGAACCTGATCTCCACAAGTTCTTTGTAAAGATGCACATGGTGCCAAAAATGGGCCCTTTTTCTTTCAAACCTGGGTGTATCTTCGGCCTCCCAATGTCGACAAAAAGAGGACTGGTGACACGGACTGGGGTGTTTAACAAAAAACACCTCAGCAGACAGCGTGCAAATTAAACTAGACACTCTGTTTATGTTAGGCGAAGCTCAATCCACTCTTGGCCTCATTTACACAAACTTCAGGCTGTTGGGCTTATTATCAAGATCCAGTTGTTATTTCCTAGAAGAACAATTGTGTGATCAGAATAACACACACACCCCCGCCCCTCGGTTAACGCAGCAACAGTTTTTTTTTCCTTGCTGCAGGCTTACGACAGGAAAAGAGTTGCTTTGACTTACCATAATTAGTCACCGCGATTTGTCGTCAAGGTAAAACGAGTCCCTGCACCTTAATGACATTTGCCGGTCGTCACCCCAGCTGGGCTCTGCATTCAGCTCATTAAGGTGACTAGGTGGAGTGCGTACCGTGCCCTCTTTTGTGTGCACCCTTTTATATATATTTATTGAATGGAGGGCACATTAGGGTTATACAGAAAATGAAATTACAAAGGTAATAGCGTTATCCTTCATGTTTTTCTGAGATTTTACAACAACATAAACAACAAAAGCCAAAGATCCCCAACCTCCCATCAGCCCCCCCCTCCAACCCACAACCCTCAGGAAAAAAAATACAAAATAAAATAAAATGGTGTGCCCTCTTTGACCCTGAAAAGCAGAGGGGGCTGCTCTTCACACCGTTGGCCCTTCGAGGAAGTGAGTAGGGCTTTATTCACCCGAGAAGAGTAGGAGACCTGCCCCACCCTGTGAGTCCAGTGACGGAGCTGGTTGGCCCGGTTGCGTAACCTTGGTCCTGGCTGTGGTGTCAGGACACTTTGGAACAGGGACCGAGCTGCTTATTAACAGGGGGGTGAGGCAACAGTGGATCTAAGGGGACTCTCCTGTTTGCTCTCATTCTCTCTTGTCAACTTTAACACGGCTCGGCAGGCCTGTTGTAGTGTAGTATTGCCAGGGCCCACACGTTTGCATTAGTGCTCGTCATTCCC
The DNA here is from genome assembly GCF_963457725.1 of Sprattus sprattus. NCBI lineage: Eukaryota > Metazoa > Chordata > Actinopteri > Clupeiformes > Clupeidae > Sprattus > Sprattus sprattus. The sequence goes on along the minus strand of NC_137908.1, from coordinate 6,478,636 downwards.
AAAGAGGGGACCCATTGTGGTTATTTTCCGTGGCATGTCGCTTTGTTATTTGGGAAACGAAAGTTACAACAGGAAGTTCTGCCAAGACAGGCGCTCAAGACCTGAATAACGTGACTGAGTTGAGACGGAGCGTTGAGTGGAGCGAAGCAGAGCTAAAGTAGGCATTGGTTTGGGAATTGTTTTTTTTGTCTTGCTCTGCATCTGTCATTAACTCTGATGACTGCCCTCTTCAAAGTCACGGTGACCTTTGCCGTTGAGAAGAGACTGTCATCGGTGAGATGATCTAAAATTATTTCTTGTTTTTTTTCTGAGAGAGGGAGTGAGGGTGAGATGAGTGACAAGTCTGGTAAATTGTACTGCTATGGCAGACAATGAGGGTTAAGGACACTGAGTCACTGAGGAATTGGCAGTGTTTTTCCATCCCAAACACGCCGCTCCGTGCTCCACAGCTCCCTGTATTCATGAACTGCTTACTGTACCTCCTCACACGATAATACTGTAGGAGTCCAGTCACTGGTTAACTATTTTATTGTTCTGGTCGACCATAAATCATAAGTCTCTTCTCTTATATCTGACAGGCTCTTTGAAAACGATCCGTTTGATTGTTTGAGTTTAGGTCCATTTCATATTCATTGGAAGCAGATGTTGAAAAGACCAAAAGAGTAATTTTCTTATAGGTGAGCGGTGCAAACATCCATTACATCAGAGCCAGATATAGTTCAATTGGATAAACTGAGGCTAAATAAACCAGTTATCTCCCTCTTAGTTCAGGTAAAAGTTTGCTTTGGAGTTCGTAGGCCTCATTGTGTTCTGTGGGATGTCAGTTTATGTGTGTGTAGATAAGCAGTTGTAAGGCTTATCACCTTGGTCCACCTGTGCCTTTTTTACGTCCCGGGTTGTCAGCCAGATTCTGCTTTGGCTATCAGCGCCAGCAGGTTTTGTCAAAGGCCAAGGGTTCAAAGGTCACTCATTTAATCAGTGGATGCCGACGATATGTGCTGAGCTGCTTGCATAAAAGGATTATGTTTTAGGTGCTAAGGCAACACTCACTTTGCAAGACTTCCCAGGCCTACCAAACACTCTCTCCTGTGCACATACACACACACAAAAACACACACACACACACACACACACACACACACACACACACAAACCCTCAGGCTCCCTACAGTGTTCAGGGCTCAATGTAAACACTCACTCATGGTGAAACACACACACACACACACACACTCTCTCATGGTGAAACACACACACACACATACACACTCACTCATGGTGAAACATACACACACACACACACACACACACACACACACTCACCCATGGTGAAACATTCCTCCACGAGGCGTACGAGGAGCTGAGTCCATGCAGCCGACCCAGGCAGCTCACAAACCTGTCTTCTTAACTTCTGCTGCTGCCAGAGACGAAGAGAACTTTCCCTTGTTGGTTTGCTACCATTTCTTAGTTAAAGTTTGTCTTACTGGAGATGGCTACACAATTAGGACATTTGAGGGACATTGTGTGTATTTTGAAGTGAAATGAAGTGTGTGTTCTGTATCCATTTGCTGTGAGTGAAGTATTACCTGACTGAACCTCTCATTTCGCTTCAAATAGCAAATCAACCTGTATGGCCATCATCACTGAGAGCGCCCATACTCTCTGAGGCAATCTTCTTCTTGATGGGCACAGTCATTCAGCCGAACATTATTCAGTGGACGTCCCTGCCTCCATTAGCCACCGCTGTAGTTCTATCAGACAGAAAGTGCCAGATAGTGACAATCATCTCTGCCACTTTTTGAGGGACAAAAAGGGGGTTTCTGGGTCATCACCCCAGAGAGAGATAGATAGAAAGAGAGAGAGAGAGAGAGAGCACAGTACAGGCTTTTCATCCTTTCTCAGTTTGCAGGCCATTTGACGTATCAGGGTCTTTTGTTAACAGTACTGTCCGCAATTCTGGTTGTTATTTAAAAAATACTAAATTCACCCCTCCCTTGCATACATCTGAACCACATTGGCTGGTTGGAATTGTTTTTCAATTAAGTATGTATTAATATTTGGTCACTCGATAGCTGGCCATTTTGATGGGTCAACTATCCAATCCTTGATCGAATATGGATCGGGAAGTTGGATTCCATCACTTAATGTCAATTTATTATTAATTATTAATATTATTATTAATGTAACTTTCGAGATCTTCAGGATAAAGCGAATGTAGGTATGAACTTACTTAATCCATTTCTTTTGCTTCCAGAATGCGCGCGCAACCTACATCGCGCAAGCATTAGATTACCAACGGCGAAAGGGTCTATAGGGCCAGTGTTTATGGACAGTTTTTTCTTAACCGCTGCTCTGAGCGGACAGCTAGAGGACTGTGGGGAGCAATTAGCTGGATTTGACTAAATGTATATTTGATTAGAATCGTGCACTCTATGTTTGGTCTTGCAGGAATTCAGCATCTGCGGTGAAACTCTGTGGTCTGGTCTCTGTAGTAACGTCTTTGTTTCCGTGTAACTGGGATGTTCTGTCAAAATGACCGTGTGATCACACAGATGAGCTCCGTACGCAGATGGAGCTCTCATAAAGCTTGTTAATCATGTATAAAATGGCTGATCTCTGACAAAATGATAGTTGCCAGCTTTAGTTTTCACCAGTAATGTGATCACTTTTTGCCAGTTTGTAACGTTCCTCATATGTTCAGTTTGTCTGTCTGGCTGCCCAACAAGAAGAACAGGTTTAATCTGGCCTGTTGTTAAGGTGGCATTCCTGAGCGAAGGGAAAAACTTGGAGTGTCCCAAACGTTGACAAAAAACCCATTACAGTGAGACGACATGAAACCAAAATAACTCCAGGAAATGACGCAGCTATCTACATTTCAGCCTTCTCTCATTATTGTGTGTGTGTGTGTGTGTGTGTGTGTGTGTGTGTGTGTGTCTCTCTCTCTCTCGTGCTCTGTCATACATTCCTGTCATCTGTGCAACGGAACAAACCTTTTGGTTTTCCCCCCCGCTGGGTGGGACTCTGATGGTGTGTCCCGCTGGTCATGCGTAATGAGCTGCTGGCAGATGATGGGCACCTAGCGCTTGGTACCCCCTGATGTGGAGAGTGGCACGCTGGCCAGGCAGTCCCACAACCCCGGATCCTGGGGTCCGCCTACAGGGCCTGGGCCTACACAAACACAGCCTGGGCCAGGAAGGGTGCAGGAAGCAGGGGTTTGCTTCACAGGGTGAGCTTCAGGCTCTCGCTGTGCTGTTCAACGCTCCTCTCCTCTATCGTCTCACCTCACCTCGACTCGGCTCTAATCAGATGATACGCCCCCATTCAGGAGCACTTAGAGGTCTTCCATTACTCCAGAGCGCCCGTAGATCTAGGACTTCTTCAATTGGGATACTTTTTCAATACGGTCTGAAAGTAAGATACATTGTTCCACAGGCCCACAGGAGATGATTATGATGGTGGGGAGTATTGTGTGTTTTTTTGTGTTTGTTTTGGGTCATATAAAAAGTGTGGGTAGTATGGGTACAGATAGACGAGGTTCCAGGTTCATTTGAAGGCGATCCGGTGTAATAGTTTGCTTACAAGAAGCATTTGGATTGATTTGAAGTATGTTGTGAGCAGTGTATGAGTGGTGGAATTTCAGGAGCATACCTAATGTTGGGAACGGATAGGGGTGGTTCCATAGTAGTAGACACGGGGTCAATGTTTACTGTGCAAAAGCAGGCGCACGCCTGATCTCACCCCTGCCAAATCGTTCAAGGGAGCAAACAAACAGGTCAAGGGGAGGATTTGGTGTTCCACTGAGCTAAGTAAGATGGCCACTCCCAGTACCTATTATCTACCAGCACGGCAGCTGGGACTAGCTCAGTTTGCACCCATGAACCATCACAACACTAAATGGGGTAGACAATGGCACTTTTGTACAGAGGGTAGAGGAGTCGTTAAGTAATCGGAGGTTGCGAGTTCGATCCCCTACTTCTCCTTACCAAGTGTGTAAGTGTCCTTGAGCAAGACACCGAACCCCTAAACAGCTCCTGATGTATAAATGCAATTTCCTTGTAAGATAATTTGGATAAAAGAGTCTGAGAAATGACAATGATTTCCATTTTATGGTGTAAGGTCGTCTTTTGTGTCTTCCTTTTTTTTTTAAAAAGTGTGCTAATGCTTATGAGCTGAGAACTGTAACCTTTAAGATACAAGTGCTGCTGGTTTAGGTGGAAAGGAAGGGGCCAGTGTGGACTTGTACTCTTACTGATTTCAATGACCCTGGGTTCAGCGGCCAGTGTGAGCTAGCTCAATGTTATCTGTGTCCACGAACTCTCCTCTGCCAGTAAGTGGTCGAGTCTGTTTTTCTTTTTCTTCCACTTCCTCATGGAAAGCTTCTGCTTTCCCTCAGACCTCTTGCAATGCTAGCAGGTGGACAGGAAAGAAGCCATTCCTCTGATATGACGAGTGTGACTAATGAACGAACACCCAAAGGGGAAAGGAAAGTATTTGAAGGGGGGAAGTGGAGGGAAAGCACTGTCTTTCCTGTAAACAGTGTTGAAGGAAACTACCCTGATTTTCTTTGTCAGTGGTTCTTTCCCTGTTCTTCGTTTTGGGAAGACGCCTGTGATTTTTGTCCTGCTAGTTCCGTCTGTCTGGTCAACCCGCTGCCCTTTTCACATTGCCCTCCATTCCACAGAAGACAACACTCAGATACTACCTCTGCCTGAGAGGAGCCAAGGGTAGAAGTCTCTTCCCCCCCCCCCCAGGTCAAACCAACCCTCTTAATTTTCAAATTCTCTTCTTTGTTTTTGCCTCGATGACCAGACATTGACTTGGATGTTTGTGAGCAAATATTAACAACAACAACAACAGATGCTGCAAAGTGGCTGAGTGGGAGACGTCAACGGCAGCCTGGCGGGGACAAAAATAATTTGCTTATTTTTTTATTTATTAACTCTGCTGGGTTTTTTGAGCTCGCCACGAGCAGTGCAGGGGTGATAAGTGGCTGTTTTGGTGGCGGGCCAGACTGCAGCAGGGAATGTCTGACAGATTTGGCTGAGAGAGCGAGACTGAGAGCGAGAGAGATGGAGAAAGAACGTGAGCGAGCAAGCAGATGGGAGGAGGTAGGGGGGGGGGGGGGGGGGTGTTTAGGCTGGGGAGCTGGGGCGTGTGTGTGTGGGTGCAAAATGCACAGATGTGCCCAGCCAGTGCCACCCATTCATCATGCCCGCTCTAATCAAGCCCCAATATCACTTCCCACCCGCACTCACTGCAGGGGCCTGGAGAGTCAGGGAGCCACGTCACCCTTTGATCACCGCAGAGCCAGAATACCCCTCAGCTTACCCTGCCTGCCTGCCAGTCGGTGGAATTGCTGTGGCATTGTGTGCTCCCAGAACGACTCTTCAGGGGGCGAGAGAGCTTAGCAGGGTCATTAGTACCAGCGACAGCGATGATTTTCCACCTAATGGCTTGCAATGTTTTTTTGGGTGCCGGCAATGTTTCTGTGTGGGTTTATTTCAAGGGGATCAGGTGGGGTGGGTACTGGGTGGATGGGTATAGGATTTGAGCTATGTTGCATATCAGTTTCAGAGACGTCAAGGCTCCTCCCCTGTTAAATGTTATCATTGTTGTCAGTGTCGGAACACTGCAAGTTATTCTGTTTTTGAAATAATCTGCTACATAACCTTTGGAGGTCTGTAATGAACCTGCATGTTCATGTAAATGGATTTGAATGTATGTCAGTGGTATAAACGACTTAAGATCGTGCACCGGAGTTAATACTACTGCTTCCCTTCCTGGCGTATTGTTTCTGCATATACGCAGACTAGGTGTTGTGTGGTGTTGCTATTTTTGTTGAAGGTGACTAAGACAAAACAAAGAAACGACATTTCCCTGCCCATTTCCGAACTGGATTGGCCCTCCGTGCTCATTGTCCTTGCCACGCCTCATGACGTATTGCCTCCTCTCTAGTTTGTGCTGCTGTAGCAGAGACTCCAAACTGGGTCAGACACTAAATGTAACCGTAATGAATATCACTGGTAAAGCATTTCCCTATCCCAACGAAATTGTGACCGGAGCTTCTGATCCTCATGTAATTCGGAGGCTTTTGCGCCGGCCGACCGACCGCCCTTCAGCCAGAGGCAGCAGGATGAGGCAGACTCCCCTCAGAGTCTCATTGCAGTAGACCCCAGACACAGCGCATGGACTCCTATTAGCTCATGTCTTTCAGCATGGCATCCGCTGGAAGTGTACAGCAGCCCCTCAAAGGGGCCTCCACAAGTCTCTTCGCACCAGCGGCCAGACAATAGCCAGATTACGTTTCATCCTTGAAAACTTGGAAGAGTTGTAGCCCCATCTGGTAGCTACAAAACAACCTATGTATCCTATGACACGTTTATTATCCTGCAGAAGTTGTCTAGGGTAGTCAAAAGTAACCATATGGACCATGGATATGGATCATAAACCAACTGCAGGAGTGTAATTTGTTTTGGACTGAGGACTTGGGGGAAATGGCCAACTGCTTCTCCAGCTGTTGGGGTTTCCGGCCATTTTTGTGCCCTGTTTTCCTGTCCGCTGTGGTGAGGAGGGGAAAGGACAGGGTGTGGTCGGTGAGTAGCCTGATCTCACCTTCCTCCCTCCCAGCTTGTCCCAACCCCCCCTGTCCCCCCCCCCCCCCCCCCCTCCTGAGTTTACCCTGAATGGACTTTCCTGCTCGTCAGAACTACAGAAGGGACTTTTCCCATTTTATTGTTCTTTTTATTTTTTCAGCATAGATAACTGTGTGTGTGTGTGTGTGTGTGTGTGTGTGTGTGTAAGTGTGTGTGTAAGAGATGTGTTCTTGCCATTACAGAGTAGTTAATTGTCTTTCAAACTGGTGAAAATCCATACAGCTGCTGTTGGCACCCTTCGATTTGAAGCACGTTATTGAACCACTGCCTGTGAATGGCCATTGTAAGTAAGTCTCTGGTGACATGAGTCTCTCTCCCTCTCACTCTCTCCCTGTGTCTCTCCTTTCCTCTCTCGCACAGGTATGGCTGCCATCCGGAAGAAGTTGGTGATTGTGGGTGATGGCGCGTGTGGAAAGACCTGTCTCCTCATCGTCTTCAGTAAGGACCAGTTCCCAGAGGTGTACGTGCCCACCGTGTTTGAGAACTACATCGCTGACATCGAAGTGGATGGCAAGCAGGTCAGTGTCACATCACTCGGGTCTCACCCGTCATTCATAGTTCGGTAAAGTTTTGGATAATTATATATATATATACAGCCGCGGAAAAAATTAAGAGACCATTTCAAAATTATCAGTTTCTCTGGTTTTACTATTTATTGGTATGTGTTAAAGTAAAATGTACATTTTTGTTTTATTCTATAACCTACTGGCAACATTCCTACCAAATTTCAAATAAAAATATTGTCATTTAGATCATTTATTTGCAGAAAAATGACAATTGGTCAAAATAGCAAAAAAGATGCAGTGTCTTCAGATCTCGAATAATGCAAAGAAAACAAGCTCATATTCATTTTTAAACTACACAATACTAATGCTTACACTTAGGAAGAGTTCAGAAATCAATATTTGGTGGAAAAACCTTGATTTGAAATCACAACTTTCATGTGTCTTGGCATGCTCTCCACCAGTCTTTCACATTGCCGTTGGGTGACTTTATGCTACTCCTGGCGCAAGAATTCAAGCAGCTCGGCTTCTTTTCATGGCTTGTGACCATCCATCTTCCTCTTGATCACATTTCAGAGGTTTTTGATGGGATTCAGGTCTCGAAATTGGGCTGGCCATGACAGGGTCCTGATCTGGTGGTACTCCATCCACACCTTTACTGGCCTGGCTGTGTGGCATGGAGCATTGCCCTGCTGGAAAAAACATTTCTCAGAGTTGGGGAACATTGTCAGAGCTAAAGGAAGCAAGTTTTTCTTCCGGGACAACGTTGTACTTTGCCTGGCTGAGGTTTGTAAAAGACCATAAGGATTGAAAAAAGCGGACTGGAGGGTCATCTAGTTCGTCTTCTCTGATGAGTCCAATTTTCAGCTTTGCCCAACACATGGTCGTCTGATGGTTAGACGGAGACCTGGAGAGGCCTACAAGCCAGAGAGTCTTGCACCTACTGTGAAATCGGACTCATCAGAGAAGACGAACTTAGAAGAACCTCCAGTCCGCTTTTTCAATCCTTATGGTCTTTTACAAACCTCAGCCAGGCAAAGTACAACGTTGTCCCGGAAGAAAAACTTGCTTCCTTTTGCTCTGACAATGTTCCCCAACTCTGAGAAGTGTTTTTTCCAGCAGGGCAATGCTCCATGCCACACAGCCAGGCCAGTAAAGGTGTGGATGGAGTACCACCAGATCAGGACCCTGTCATGGCCAGCCCAATTTCGAGACCTGAATCCCATAAAAAACCTCTGAAATGTGATCAAGAGGAAGATGGATGGTCACAAGCCATGAAAAGAAGCCGAGCTGCTTGAATTCTTGCGCCAGGAGTAGCATAAAGTCACCCAACGGCAATGTGAAAGACTGGTGGAGAGCATGCCAAGACACATGAAAGTTGTGATTTTAAATCAAGGTTATTCCACCAAATATTGATTTCTGAACTCTTCCTAAGTGTAAGCATTAGTATTGTGTAGTTTAAAAATGAATATGAGCTTGTTTTCTTTGCATTATTCGAGATCTGAAGACACTGCATCAATTTTGCTATTTTGACCAATTGTCATTTTTCTGCAAATAAATGATCTAAATGACAATATTTTTATTTGAAATTTGGTAGGAATGTTGCCAGTAGGTTATACAGTGCCACTTTAAAGTATGTGAACCCCTTGACCACTTAGGAGTTTTCTGTTGTTTTACCATGATTTTTCATTTTTTTCATCACCAATTTTCCATAGAAGGAATGTCAGGTTTATGTTTATCATTTGCATGTACTTTTTTTTAGAGGGAATTGTTTGAGTAGCCAAAAGACTGCATGAAACATGGAATTAGTCCATTTCAAAAGTAAGTGAACCCCCAGCTGAATTGGTAAAGTCAAGCAGGTAACAGATTCAGTGAAACTTATTTGGGTGCTTAATTAGTCAATTAAGCAAACCGATCATCTGAGACATCCTTAGGGAAAGGTTTGGGCAACACAGATTAAAAGAGGGAGGAAACCAACCAAACTACTGTAGTGCCAAGGTGTACCCACACAGATCAACAATGCCGAAAGGAAACGAGATATCCGAGAACATCAGGAAGAAGGTTCTGACAGCCCATCAGTCTTGGGAAAGCTATAAGACCATCTCCAAAAGATTCCAGCTCCATCCATCCATCCAAGACAAATAATTTAGAAATGGAGGGCATTCAACATGACCGCATCTCTGCCTAGAAGTGGACGCCCATCAAGACCATCACCAAGAAGCACCAGAAGAAGAATAAATCAGGTAAAAGTCAACCCACACATCACCTCTAAAGAGTTTCAGACCTCTCTGGCAGCATCTGGGATAAATGTACATGGGTCTACAATCAGACGAAAATTGAATATACATGACATTCATGATCGGGTTGCTAGAAGGAAGCCTCTGCTCTCAAGAAAGAACAAAACTGCCCGTTTCAACTTTGCCCGAGAGCACTTGGATAAACCAAAGGCCTTCTGGAAGTCCCTTCTTTAAACAGATGAGTCCGAGATAGAATTATTCTGTCACGATCAAAACCAACAATTTTCGTCTGATTGTAGACCCATGTACATTTACCCCAGATGCTGCCAGAGAGGTCCAAAACTCTTTAGAGGTGATGTGTGGGTTGACTTTTACCTGATTTATTCTTCTTCTGGTGCTTCTTGGTGATGGTCTTGATGGGCGTCCACTTCTAGGCAGAGATGCGGTCATGTTGAATGCCCTCCATTTCAAAATTATTTGTCTTGGATGGATGGATGGAGCTGGAATCTTTTGGAGATGGTCTTATAGCTTTCCCAAGACTGATGGGCTGTCAGTACCTTCTTCCTGATGTTCTCGGATATCTCGTTTCCTCTCGGCATTGTTGATCTGTGTGGGTACACCTTGGCACTACAGTAGTTTGGTTGGTTTCCTCTCTCTTTTAATCTGTGTTGCCCAAACCTTTCCCTAAGGATGTCTCAGATGATCGGTTTGCTCAATTGACTAATTATTCACCCAAATAAGTTTCACTGAATCTGTTACCTGCTTGACTTTATCAATTCAGCTGGGGGTTCACTTACTTTTGAAATGGTCTAATTCCATGTTTCATGTAGTTTTTCAGCTTCTCAAACAATTTCCTCTAAACAAGTACATGCAAATGATAAACATAAACCTGACATTTCATCTATGGATGGATCTATGGAAAAAATGAAAAATCATGGTAAAACAACAGAAAACGCTTAAGTGCTCAAGGGGTTCACATACTTTCAAGTGGCACTGTAGAATAAAACTAAAATGTACATTTTACTTTAACACATACCAATAAATAGTAAAACCAGAGAAACTGATAATTTTGAAGTGGTCTCTTAATTTTTTCCGCGGCTGTATATATATATATATATATATATATATATATATATATATATATATATAAAGCAGCTCACTGTGTGTATCACTACCCTGGATGGGTAAAATGCAGAGATCGAATTCAGAGTGTGTGTGTGTCACTATCTCTGCCATAACATAGTCCCTAGGGCTCATTTCATTTCCATAAGCTATTAAATGGTAAGGTGTTGAACAGCTGATATAGCACGCACACACACATACACGTTAGACATTGCCTGGGTGCCTCACCGTACCTTATAGCGTGTTTTTCTCAGAGCGTTCAGCAGCTCAGCTTGGGGCAGTTTTAGTAAAGCTTTGTCCTCCAATCTAATAGAAACTATAATCTGATGCAAGATCATAACTTTATCAAGCGAACTCCCCGACCCTCGCTCCTGAAACCGTGACGGATTTAGCCAATCAGCAGGAGCCATCAGGAGACTCCACTTTTGGCGAAAGGGTACGCCGATGACCACAGGGTTAGTCATGAGAACGGATCTGTGCTATGCTGCCATGACGATCTCCTTCAGATGGGCGTGGCAGATATTGCAGAGCCCAGCACCTTCCCCCCCCCCTCTTTAAAAAAGCCCCAACCCCCCCAACTGGACTGACCACCAAGTGCATCAAGGAGTCTGGTGAAAAACAGGAAATGGCCGCACTCTCCGGTTTCCTGTGTTCAAACTGGAAACATGGGATGTCTGGCCGTCCCCAGTTGCAGACTCCCCCTAACACCCCCACCCCCACTTGCCTTGATAAACGAGTCGTCTCATTTCCTCTCTGATGGGGGGGGGGGGGGAGGGCGGAGGGCGGAGGGCGGAGGGCGGAGGGAAAGCATTGTTTTTCATGTACAGGAAATGTTGAGCTAAGGATCCGAGCCCCGTCGCTATGGAACCCAGAATACACTGACGTCTCCCAAACCCGACCACCCCACTCCCAACGGGCCATACTCCTCCACAACTGCCTTGCTTCCAGGTTTATTTGATGCAGTTCAGTGAACTAGGCAATCTTTTCTACCCCACATCCCACATTTAGATACTGATACTTTTGAGGGGCTCTCATATTCTCATTCTCACACCTTCTGTGAGGCTGAAAAAAAAAGAGCTAAATATAAACTCCTTCATTTTCCATTTCCGTTCTTTTTCTCCCACAAAAGACACACACACACACACACGTTCACAAACATATGCACATCTGTGTGGGGGCTCTGTGTGGGTAGTGGCCCACGCTTTGTTAAACCCTGTGAACTTGTATTTGGGGAACATTGCGTAATACCTGCTTCTCGTGGTCCTGCATCTATCTCGACTAGCATCATCTCGTTGCGGCGTGAGGCTTGAGCTGTTTTCCCTGGAAAGCATTTATCAGGATCAGGATGACTCTCAAATCAGGCCCTGTAAGGTTCCCCTGAAGAGAGCGGTGATCACAAGGGAGGCAGAAAGGTATCTGGTGTTGTTTACCCCGTCCGCTCCCCCTAATCTAATTGAATCCATTACTTCTGTGATTGGATGACGCCGAGCCCTGTCCAAGTTTCCCGAGCTAATGTGGCAGAATGAGGCCCGAAAGTCCCAGAGGAGCGTGGGATCTCGCTGTAGCCCACAGCCTGCCGTCCGCTCGTTATGTCCAGTTTTGGCAAACGAGTCTTTTTAATGTGTTTATCAACACTGCTTTAAGAAGAGATTCTCTAGACAAAGTGTACATCAGTCCAAGAATAGGCAAGGCCGTGTCAAATACCGTTTTTTGCAGTATGTTTATGTATTTGTGTGTGGATGGGTGGGGGGGGGGGAGAGAGAGAGAGAGAGTCTGTTTCTAGATGATGAATCCCAAGGAAGAGCTCACATGGTTTCAATTCTCCATTTTAAGCCATGACTGTTCCCAGGATTTTTTTTCTCTGATGCTTTTTTTTTTTTTTTTTTTTTGCTTCCTCCTTTTGGTGTGGTGTTTATGTTGTACTCCCTGGGGGGACGTGTGTGTCGAAGGGTTCAAACCAGAGCACTTCTGTAATGATTTCCTCTCTCCCCCTTTTGAGTGTCCCTTCCGCAGACACACACTCACACATTTACACTCAGTCACATACATACACACACACACACACACACACACACACACACACACACACACAGTCACATACACACACACAGTCACATACACACACACACACACAGTCACATACACACACACAGTCACATACACACACACACACACAGTCACATACACAGTCACATACACACACACAGTCACATACACACACACAGTCACATACACACACACACACACTCACACACTCAGTCACATACGTACACACATACACTCAGTCGCGTACACTCACACACACAGTCACATACACACAAACGCACACAAACTCAGTCACACACACAGAGTTTATTAGTGTGATGACCAGAGAATGAAGATCTATAGATTATTGCTTGTGTGATAACCAGTGAATGAGGATCAGTAGATCATTATTAGTGTGATAACCAGCGATTGAGGATCAATAGATCATTATTAGTGTGATAACCAGTGAATGAAGATCAATAGATCATTATCAGTGTGATAACAACAAACAAGGCTGACTTCAGTCAGTTTTTATTCACAAACGACACATTGCAACACACGCGTTCATATATATATATAGTGGGGACAGGACACACACACACTCACATGCAGGCCTGAGTGAAGATCAATAGATCATTACTAGTGTGGTAACCAGTGAATGAAGATTAATAGATCATTATTCGTGTAGTAGCCAGTGAATGAAGATCGATTGATCATTTTACCAGTGATAAAACGTCCAGTTAGCATTAGCCATTAGCATAGACTAACATAGACTCCAGGAACTGCATACCTGCTTTTATTTGAGCCACATTGCCTAAATGAAAGTTCTGTGCAGTGGCTGCTCCGAGCCCTCGAGGTCTGTTTCTCTCGGCTAATTCAGATTGATGCTATACTTTCATCAGAGGATAAGCTGGCAAAGCTTTGCAGAGTAATTACTGATAACTGCTGGGGTGTTGCATTGAACTGACTATAAATATAAATATATATTTGTTGTTTGTTTTGGATGGATGTTTGATGGAACTAATACTCTGATGGCATTCATATCAAAGTGCATCATGGGCATTTGTTGAACCCTTATGAACCTTTCCTGTAAATCCATCTTTGCCTCATCATTAAGTTTGGTACGTTCTGTGTATAATGTTGTTGGTGTTGTGTGTTTATACCACTGTGTTGCATATTTCCAAGTTTGTAGTATGATGTGTGTTCCTCCATCATGTCTGAAATCGTGTGTGTGTGTCCGTCCCACAGGTGGAGCTGGCGTTGTGGGATACAGCAGGACAGGAAGACTATGACAGGCTGAGGCCCCTCTCCTACCCCGATACAGACGTCATCCTCATGTGCTTCTCCATTGACAGCCCTGACAGTTTAGGTGAGCGGATGTTCTAGAGATCTGTGCAGTGCACGGAGAGTGATGGGACCTGGGACGCTCTTCTTGCAATTTTAAGACTTTTATTATGGGTAATATATGTTCACTAATGGGCCGTGTGTGTGTGGGTGTGTGCAAGAGAGATGGAGGGGGAAAAAATGAGAGAAAGTCATTTTTAGATAAGAGAGGCGTTCATATGGAAAGCCCTTTGAAAATAACTGTAAGAAAATGGTGTCAGCTCGGCCCCAGTTTTCTTTGTGCTCCCTAAGAGTTGATGATAAGATGATAATGAACGTTCATATCCTCACATGCGAGGATGAACTCAGTTGATTTCTCATTTCTTTATGTCCAATTTCTCTGCTTCTGCCCTAAATTCGTACTAATCCCCCCCGAACCCAATCGCTTACTACTGAGCCGCACTGGTACAATACCAGGTTCTGTCAGTGCGTTTCTATAACCAGCGCGTTGAATAACCAGAGGCCCCCAGGAGGATTGGACTGTGTGCTTGGTCCCTAATCCAACACACTCAGCTCCTTCTTTATGGACATTGTGTAATCCACATTTTGAAACTACTTCAGATCATAATTTAAGCGTTTATTATGTAGTTTTAAATCAGCTGAATATGCACAGGACTGGTATGTAGGACTTAAATCAGAGATGGAGGAAAGACTGTAATGATGGCTTGTGCACATAAAATGGCCATGATTCATGTTTTGTATTTATGTAGTTTGAGAATGAATGTGCTTGCGTTTGGAATATTTTTGTGTTTGATCTGTTAATTGTATGCATGTGTGTTTGTGTGTGAATATTGATTGTGTGTTTGTGTGTGTGTGTGTGTGTGTGTGTGTGTGTGTGTGTGTGTGTGTGTGTGTGTGTGTGTGTGTGTGTAATATTTCAATGTGTGTTGTTCTCGTCATTGTAGAGAATATTCCGGAGAAGTGGACTCCTGAGGTGAAGCACTTCTGTCCCAACGTGCCCATCATCCTCGTGGGGAACAAGAAGGACCTGAGGAACGACGAGCACACGCGACGGGAGCTGGCCAAGATGAAACAGGTACGGACAGACTCTCTCTCACACACACACACACACACAAACACACACATATGAACGAACAAACTCACACACACACACACACACACACACACATAAACACACACAGAGACACACACACAGACAGAGCATCCCTGCCCAGTCACTCCACAGGTTTCCGGTCTTCTCTGTCCCCCATTCATCATCCAACTTGTCAGCATCCTACTGTCTTTAATTAAGAAAAAGCTGATCTCCAAGGGCTGTCTACCTCCCTGCTGGCAGCCTGTACACCTGCTTACTGTTTGCTCCTTAGCCTACGCTAACTCCCAACCACAGCCCTCTATCCACATCCTATTGTATGCTCCTTAGCACACGCTAACTCACAACCACAGCCCTGCTTACTGTACGCTTCTTAGCACACGCTAACTCACAACCACAGCCCTCTATCCACACACCTGCCTACTGTATGCTCTTTAGCACACACTAACTCACAACCACAGCCCTCTATCCACATCCTACTGTATGCTCTTTAGCACACGCTAACTCACAACCACAGCCCTCTATCCACATCCTACTGTATGCTCTTTAGCACACGCCAACTCACAACCACAGCCCTCTATCCACACACCTGCCTACTGTACGCTCCTTACCACACGCTAACTCACAACCACAGCCCTCTATCCACATCCTCCTGAATGCTCCTTAGCACATGCTAACTCACACCTCTTATCACGTGCTCAAACCCTTTCACCTCACTCCAGTTGTTAGCTTCTTTACTTTCTTTCTTTTTCTCTTGCTCTCTGTCTCCTTTCTTTCTTTCTTTCTTTCTTTCTTTCTTTCTTTCTTTTCTTGCTTTCTTGTCCTGACATGTGTACACACGCATTTACAATAGCAGACGGTGATGGGCGGATGGACCCTAGCCCCCTCCAGTCCAGTCAGTGGAATGCCGCCGCCGCTGCTGATGTAGAGACCCTCATTAAAACACACACTGACTGCAGAGCATCGCCGCGTGAAGGGGACTCAGCGGGCTCACACAGGCCATGCATAGCAATCAGCTCTGCAGCAGGGGAGGGATGGGGGGAGGGATGGGGGGAGGGATGGGGGGAGGGAGGGAGGGATGGGGGGAGGGAGGGAGGGAGGGAGAGAGAGAGATGGATGAATGAATGAATGAATGAATGGAGGAAGGAAGGAAGGAAGGAATGGAGGAAGAGGAGGAGATGGAGGTGAGAAGGCAGGAGGAGGGAAGGGAGAGAGGGGGGACAGAGTGGTGGAGGGAGAAAGAAAGAGGAGGAGGAGGTGAGGAGGACAAGGGCAAAAGGAAGAGTTGATGGCAACAATCTCTTTGCTCTCTCTCTCTCTCTCTCTCTCTCTCTGTCTCTCTTTCTCCTTCTGTTCCTCTCCCTCCCTCTCTCGCTCTCTCTTTATTCTCCTCTATTTCTGCTCCTCTCTATCTCGCTCAGTGAACATGAAGTGAGTGAGTGTGGGAGAGCAAAGACAGCTGACCAAAAAGAGGGTTAGGGAGTGAAAGAGATTATACAACCTGAATGAGTGGTTGAATTAAGTCACAGAGCAGTCCATTCCTACTACTACTTCTACCATGATTGACTACTTCTGACGTAAAGAGATTCTCCAGGTAGCTGTGTTGACATTGGCTGGCCTGTGTGTGTGTGTGTGTGTGTGTGTGTGTGACTCCTGAGGGTCTTTCCTGTGACGAACTTGAAGAAACCCAGCTCTCCAAACCGCTTTAATTATCCCGTCTCGTGACGGAGCATTGTATTACAGCGGACCCCGGGGCGCAGGCGATGTGCGGACGCGGCAGGATTAGGTGTGATATTAACGGAAGGGCATCCCACAGAGTGCTGACCCACCTTCCAGCCGCCTCAGTCATTAGCAGGGGAAGACTAACAGCAGGAAGTCTTTAACAATGTGTGTCAGAGGGCCGACGCAGGAACTCAGGATGAGGGGGTCGAGGGCGGGGCGGCTAGTACTAGGAACTCTTGGGTAATTTATAGTGTGGATTACAGAGCTCGACTGATATTTGAGTTTTCAAACAGAAGATTGGGGGGGGTGGTCTTTCAGTAGATAAACTGGCGGTGGAAGGTGCTAGCAACCCAAAGTCATGGGTTCAATACCTAGGGCACACATACTGTTAGAAAGTATCTGCACAGTATCACACAATAGAAAAAAATCTGTACAATAATATCTGGCATTGTGTCTCCCAGGAGCCAGTGAAGCCAGAGGAGGGTCGGGACATGGCCAACCGTATCAGCGCCTTCGGCTACCTGGAGTGCTCGGCCAAGACCAAGGATGGCGTGCGTGACGTGTTCGAGATGGCCACAAGGGCGGCGCTGCAGGTGCGCAAGCGCAAGAAGAGGAGTGGATGCCTCCTTTTGTGAGGAGGGGGGAATCCCTGCGGTTGTAACTCCCCTTACCTCCCCCTATATCCCCGATATATATATATATATCTATATATATATATACCCCACCTCTTCACCATATCCGTGCACCACCAACTGACAGAAGATGAAAAAGAAAAAAAATGGAAGAAACGCAGGAGGGAGGTCTTTACCAAACAGCATCCATGTACTGTATGTCACATTTCACGCCAACCAGAGGAGGACCATGAGCGCAAGTGCAAGAAAAAAAAAAAGTAAACAAAAAAGGAAACATGCATTTATAAAAATAAAAAAAGCAACCCAGACTGGGCTGTAGCACAGATTAGATATAACACTTTCCTCTTTTTTTTTGCCTTGATTTATTTCTCTCTGTCAGCACAATGGGTCTTTTGTGTTTTTATGTTCGTTGTGCAGTAAGGAAAAGGTAGTTGGTGTCTGTGTTGGTACCCTGGTCTTGCCCCCTCGTCATTGTGAAATGTGGACTTTCATTGTCACCGGCCAAAGGACCACTCCCACCTATCACACACACACACCCAGCTGATATTCAACTCAACAGTATGGACTTCAGTTGGCGTCATGTTTGTTTCAGTCTGAGGGTTAAGCAGTAGATTCAGTGCCTTTTGGGTGCACAGGTTGAAGTATCTTTTCACTCAGGAGGAAATCAGCCTCTTTCCACGTACTTTGTTCACGGGTAGTGTAGTTTGGGCCTTCTCCTGTTCCTTCTCCACACAGTAGAGCAAAGGGTGCTGCTGACTGTTGCTCACTGAAAAAAACACCAGTGACCCTAAACACCACCCCAAACCCTAACCCCACGCCCCTGACGCAGGGGCCCTCACACGAGGCCCTCAGGGCTTTGACGGCAGGTCAGAGAGACAGCAGAAAGTCAGGTGGTGGTTGCTCAGTGCCTTCCCAACGTGATTGACAGGCGACCTGTGTGCCTTCTGTTCCACGGTAGAGATGACAGACTAGATAACTAGATGCTAAATTAGTACACAGATTCAGATAGCTGGTCAGCATGTCAGTCAGAAGCACATTGCTGTGAAGGAACCATGTTTTATATGAAATGGCTTTGTATTGGTTGAGAGTTCTCTGCAAGACCATGACTAGGCGATTAAATGTCCAGAAGCCGGTGAAGGTTCACCATATATATTGCTTTAGGGGGAACTCCACAGAGGTGTTTGTTGCCGGTTGCAGAATGGTTGGAATGTTGTCAGATTCAGGCAACCAGAGAAGCAGATGGGTAGAGCAATCAGAGGACACACATTTCCCCAGTTTTCACTCTGCCAGTCTGTTCTACTCAGTCACTGTCGCCACAGTTTGTCCTCCCTCGGATTTAAAAACACTAATCGAGGAATAATGCCCCGAGATTAAACTTCCCACAACGCATCGCAGAAGGTCAGTGGCATTTAGATGACCTTACCCAGGTATTCGGGTTGACCTTAGCTGTTGCTTGTGCTGTGTCATTTGTGTTGATAAATGTGCCACCACTAGAGCAGCGAGCGTGATTGTAATGAAGGGGGACTTCAGCGTTTGATGAATTGGCTTCTACGAGACGTAATTTACCAAACCGTGGTGGGCTCTGGAACTCATCAGGCCCGTATCCGGCCCAGATTCAACCGTTTCCAGAGTCGGCGTCTAACTGGGTTTACTGCTATGCCTATTAATCATGTGCTCTTTTCACGCGTGCATGATATTTCCTCATAGGCCAAAGGAGTGTACGAGAGAAAGCAATGCAAGATCCCTGTGTGTGTGACTGAGATTAGAACACAGATACTGAACTCCTCTGTATCTATCCAGTTCAGGCTTCAGCCTAGAGTCTCTAAGGGGTGTCGCCTCCTTGTTGCTTGAGTGCAGGAATTCCCCTGAGCGTGTCTCCCACGGTTAAAGCTAATGACACTTAGCAGAAACACACCTCCTTTTGTTTACGCGCGCTCTATCGGTCAGCAGCGCGAAGTGTCCCCAGCTCCCTGAAACCAGGCTAAGAGTGTATAAGATTACAGTGTTGCTAAAGCAGAGGTGTGTGTGTGTGTGTGTGTGTGTGTGTCTTGTGAGGACTTGTGTGTGTGTGTGTGTGTGTGTGTGTGTGTGTGTGAGAGCTAGTCACATGATCCCTTCTCCCGTGTGGCATGTGATCTTTAAGAGATGGTGGTGATTACCACTGCGATTACCAGTAAAGATGACTAAGACGTGGGAGTGACACCTGTTCTGATTGGTTGGTTGGTTGGCCCGGGTTACAATGTCATGTGACCCCTCACACACACACCACTGTATTTGGATAAGTGTACGCCCTCTGGGGGTAAGGTGAGGTCTGTGTCAGATCCACAGGTTGTCCTCGGCTCACTGGAACCCGTTTGATTTGGCTGACTTCTGCACGGAAAACAAGTCCCCACCTCCTTTTAATATACTCAAGAATGTCTTTGCGGTCCACGTGTGTTGTGGTTTGATGGTATCATAAAAACAACAACATGCCAGTGTCATGTTATTACCTCTTTTGTTGTGGGTGGGGACTGTGGTTCCCCGGCTTCAACACCATTTATCTTGGAATGGCAACGTCACACAGCTTGCTTTGCACACAGACTGCTTTGCACACAGACAGACAGACAAACAGACAGACTGTAGTATGGACCATGTAACCATTCCCCCATGTTTACAACTTGCCAAGGAATTCTGGATAATCAGGAGGGGTATGGTGGAAGCACACAGGTGAACAGCACAATGATACCACAGTATGTAACCACACAGCATAAACCCCTCATAGTAGAAGTGACCCAATTACATATCGGATGAAGCCGTGGTAAAATCCCAACAGCATGACCATTGGTTGTGTTTTATTCTTCATGCTTGGGGGGTTGACCACGCCCCCTTGTGTCAGAAACGCACTAGCTATAAGCAGACCTGTAAAACACGAGCATGTCAACATGAGCTCAGCGTGACCCTTGACCCTTCACAGCCTCCATCTCTTCCATGGGAACAAGTCCTGCTAAGTTTTTTTTCTTTTCTTTGTTATCTTCCTTTTTTCTGGAAGTATTAAAAGACACTATTATCCAGATTTATACAAAAGCTCATTGTTATAATGCTTTGTAAACCGAATTAGTGCCGTAGTGGATGTTTTTGATTTAGGTGAAACCAACCAATGTTAATAAACTATTTTTGAGAGAAGAAAATTCAGTTTTGCCTTGCATGCATTTTGTCACTCGATCTACATCAGCATAAACCCCTCTCATTTAATATGATTGTTTGTTTACTGACCCTGTGAGTGTTTACAGTCGAGAAATAATAACAACCAGTAATCCACAAAAGGGGCACGGCACAAATCCACACAACTCAACTTTATTGCTTTTCTAGTTCCATAACAGCAGAACTTTTTTTTTTATCGAAGGAATGGTTCTGAAAATACGATCCCATTTAAGCTTCAACCAGATAACAGCCTGTTTTGGAGACTGACGCCGGCCCAGATGGGGTTCTGTTCAGCATCACACGACCAAGTGGGTTCCAGGGGCATGAACTGTCCAGCTTCAAGTGGGTTCAAAAGTATTCTCTTATCATTTGTAAACTCACAGCATCCCTACAAGAGTGGAAAGTCTCTCTTGTATACATTGAAACACAAAAAAATATTATTGGAAAAGGTTCTCAATTGCAGTGCTTTTTGTTCAACTAAAATCTGTAATAAAGTAACGACTGCGGTTGAAGTAGTCTGTAGTTCTTTCTGAGGAAAACATAATGCAAGTAGTAGAAATGGTCTAGAGTAGACTATAGGATTCTTACAGATAAAGCTCCTGAAAGGCCTTCTGATAAAGTGTTCTTCAATAAACCACTACTGGGTCATATTGTTATAAAAATAAATGCATTTTCTTAGTGGTATCTCCTCATAGCAAATATATGATTGTACTAAATACTAAATTGGGAGTGTCTTTGATACGACTAAGCGTTGGTGTAAATCTAAAGGTGAAAGCAAATATGACATGTTTGGAAGAATTTAATGTATACTTCTTGGTCTTTGGTCTTCATAAAAAAAAAAAACAGGTTATGGAGGCAGCATAGATGACTGTTCTAGAACATACTACAGGGGAACGCGCCTGAGTGTATGGAAGTATATAAACTGAAACAGAACACAACCATGCTGCTTTTCTGCCTAAGCAGTTGTATGGGTGGAAGGGCTCGGGAGAGTTGGGGGCTAGTTGATTGTCTTGGCAGAGAGTGAGTGCAGTCTGTTGTTAGGCAGCCCAGTTAGTAGCGGAGTCTGGTGCACATCAGGGCCAGGTCTGGGCCAGGTCTGGCTTCTATGCAGGCAGCTCATTGTTCATTCCTCCACTCGGGATGAACCTGTTGTTGGACAGCACTCTCCTCCATATCTGTACAGACATTTAGGCAAAAGCAGTAGATATAGAGAGAAACGTGAGTGTATAAAACACAGATCATGTTTGTACACTTGCACTTGGCATTCCCACACATCTTATTGGAAACATCACTGAGAAGGAACAAAAATCTCAGACAACAGAGACAACATTAATAGCTGAACATCAATGCATTTTATTTTATAAGTAATATAAAGAGCATTACTTTTACTATATCAACATCACTAGCTGGCAACTATCCCATTCCCTAATAGACATTATAATAATTTCATCATTATATTGCTTCAAATGACAGAGAGGATGGTCTAATACCCTAACACTGGTTGGGTGGCTATTATGAAAACACCCAGCCCTCAGCTTTAAAGCACCTACCCTCAGACTCCAGGTTGATATTGAGGGCGGCGAGTCTGGTCACCACGTCGTCCTCGCCCTCTGCATCGCTGTAGTCAAAGCCAGTGTAGCCTCCCTCCTCCTCACAGTACTGGATAAACCTGCACACACACACACACACACACACGCACACACACGCACACGCACACACGCACACACAAACACACAAACACACACACCTCTTACTTATTTCACTGGAATACAATGAGCTGAACCAAAGGAATTATCAAATTCAACATAAAACAACATGAATTATCACATTGGTGTTAGTTTCTTAATGGGTGCTTTGAAGAAAACTATCATTAAAAAAAGTGACGGTACTTCCTTTCAGGTTTGTCTCTCGGAAAAAAAAGAGTGTTATTGCTAAAATAAAAACTTAAAATGATAATTTTAATAATGTAAAACCAAAAGCATAAACGAGCAGCAATAGATGGCCGATGTGCCCCCTCACCTTTCCCAGGTAGGATTCTTCTTGAGGATAACAGGGTTTCCCACCACAACCAGCAGGGATTTGGATCGGGTCATGGCCACATTAAATCTCTATGAAAAGACACAGAAGTCTCAGAATGGAACGGCAACACAAACAATGTTGCTTTGCGCTGTTCTGAGCATACATACCTAACAGACAACCCAGTGATCTAACTTTTAGGTTTTAAACAAATCAAAACAGTTTGTGACACAGTTTCTTAAAGTTTAACCAGAACCCCAGAGCACTGAGGATTTAACCAATTGCTATATTATATGACCTCAGCTGTAAAATAGCCCTAATAACAAAAATAAACCCACACAGGATTATTAAAGCACTCCCGGATCTCCTCTGAGCGCTCAGAAGCCCTTTACAACCTAAGCCTCCCTCATACATTCAGCCTCCGACAGTGAAAGCAGCCAAGCAAGGCGCCAAACAGCTCACTGGCTGCAGCAGGTGAGTGCCTTGCTGAAGGACACTACAACATGAAGTAAGAGATGGCCTGTGGCTACCAGACAACCACCCTACCACTGTGAGCTTTAGCCCGCATGTGGGAAACACTGGCTACATGCTGTATGCTACAGGCAGACAATGTCAGACAACACAGTCCACCAACATTTTAATGGGCCACCATAAATGATCACCAAAGTGCCAATTGACACTCTCTTGACAATAAGGAATACAAATCAATTTGGGGTTAGGTTGATACGGTTAGGTTAAGTTTGCAGCTAGCATATATATATATATATATATATATATATGGGTGTAGTTCACAATTATGTTACATGTATATAGTTGTTTGTTGATCAATTATTGAACCATTAAAAGAAAATATGTTCTCTATGCAACAGAAACCCAGCCTTGGTACCTTCACGTTGGTAAGGAAGCCGATGTTGAAGTCTTGGTCCATCTTGACGTAGTTGATACTGCTGCGGACAGTGGACACCATGACGACCAGTCTCTCCTGTCCCTGGAACTCTTCCACTGAGCCCACCTACAGTAGCAGGATATATTTGATTTGATTTGAATTACCAACATTTCCATTTATAATGTATATTTCTGTATTTATTGACTTGTCTGTGTTTGTGATTACTTTTTAAGTAATTTTTTATTAATACAAAAATGTATTAATTCAATTAATTAATGATTCATTTTTAACACTTTTTATTTAGTTTCTGTATGGAAATATGGAAATGACCTCGGTCTCTCATCAGAAAGGTGCTGTGTAATTATGATGATGGAGGATACCATGACAGTGCATTGAGCTGAGAAATACCACTCTCTTTTACTGACGTGGGCATCAATCAACATTGTGATTCATCGTTAACACACTGGCACAGCCCTCTTAGCAAACACACTGGCACTGTACCAACCTTAATGTCACTCCACTGGTTTAGATCTTTGACAGATCTCAGGGCCTTCTGAATTTTCTCCACCTGTTGAAAAGACAAAGAGTTCTTGTCCAACCCCAAATCCAAACACACAGAACGAAATTGGAGAGGTATAATCATATAATCATCGAGTATTCATAACATGATTCATAAAAAACTAAAAAATCTCATTTCACGCTGAGTGTCCAAGCCAATCAATTCACTGTCCACCAGGGTTCATCTGAAGTTCTGTAAATCCTTTTATCATTCACACTGTATAACTGATTTGGGCGGTTGGGTTGAGGGTACATCCTAGAGTTTGTGTTTTTAGTACTTGTCAAAGTCAGTTAAAAGAACACCTTGAGGCTGGAAAGTGGCAATAAAAGAATCATCTGTTTTTTTTTTTAGTTTTTAGCGTGAGGCTTTTTAAAAACTGAAGTGTCAGTTTACTTGTTTCCTGTAGGGGGCGATGATTCCGATGTCCGTAGAGGTGAGTTTGGGAATGCCCCTCTTGCCCTGAGTGAGCTTGAGCTTGATGAGGTAGCTGATGAGGGTCTCCACCTCAGTCACGTTGAAGAAGGAAGGGCTGTTGGCCTCCCTCTCGTCTTTCCCCATCACCCCATGGAATACCACTGGGAACCCCTGCAGACAGGAGCAAGCGCGCACACAATCAATCAGTCCTAATCAAACACACACACAATCAATCAGTCGAAACCAATCACACACCGCACAGCCCTGAACTTATGAACAACACTGAGGGCATGTAAGTGGCTTTGAAATAAAAGCATCTTCTAAATAAAAAAAAACATTCACACAAACAAAGCCTCTATGTGAACTCTTTCTTATAATCACTTTTAACCTGTCCTGCAGTGGAGTCAAGTGTTATGATTAGTAACGTCAATTACTTTTGTTTGGATAAGTTTTATGAGTTTTGCATTTGTCACAGCAAATGCATTCTACTGTGGAGGTTGTCTTGACTTTGACAGTGGTCCTGGCAACTCAAAACATAGTATGATACTCCCATCCTCTAGAAATTCAGCCACACCATCTTCAAACAGCAAGATGAATATTTATGTTAACATATACAGTACGTCTTGTCTGGCCACACCAACAACTTCCAACTCAGTCAACCAGCAAGACTTACCTCATACCCTTCCACAGGGCTCAGCTAAATCTCTTTAAGCCCACTTAACAAAGCTCCGGACAATTGAAAATTCATGCTAATCTCAACAACGGCCTAACTACACACCCAGGGACCCAACTGAGAGAGCGAAGTAAGACATTCATCTCTATGGCCAAGTTGCCTTGACTACTGCATTGTTTATATCCATCAGCATCATCATCCACCCTGCTTTTAGATTTATTTCATGTTGTCAGATAATTGCTAAATCTAGCTTTCGTTCCTTGAATCGGTAATATAGCTCAACCGCAAATGTAATTACTCCCACAGTAACCGTAGAGGAGTATTCCATATGGGCTTGTAGTTGCTTGGTTGAAATCTTATTAAATATCTTTTGCCCGTGTTAATTAGTGCTTTCAGAGGTGTGTGTTAAGCAGAGGGAATAGGGGTGCATGGCCTACACACACACACACACACACACACACTCACACACACACACACACACACACACACACACACACACA
This sequence comes from Sprattus sprattus, assembly GCF_963457725.1. Lineage (NCBI taxonomy): Eukaryota > Metazoa > Chordata > Actinopteri > Clupeiformes > Clupeidae > Sprattus > Sprattus sprattus. Next base: position 6,453,083 of record NC_137908.1, on the reverse strand, counting down.
CACACTCACGCACACGCACACGCACACACACACACACACACACATACACACACACTCTCACACGCACACGCACACGCACACGCACACACACACAATTACAGAGAGGGCTGACCTGAATCTTAGATAGAACTAATACAGACATGAGAGAACATATGCACACCGCTGCATTCAAATGCCTGTGCCCTCGCTGGTCTTAATGCCACAGCCAGAACAAAAAGGATTCAGCAAAAAATAGGGAAACAGTGGTTCACACTTGCACCTGCATTTAAATAGGTTATTAACCGACGAAGAAAAATGTCTACCCTGTACAGCACTGCACATGGGGTGTGCCGGTAAGTCATTTGAACAAACCTTTTTGGGCAGGTGCTCCCAGTTGCAGAAGGCTTCACGGTCCATTTTGTTGGCAAACACCTGCAGCTCGTTGTCATAGAAAAGCTCATTAGGCACCTTCAGGATGGCTGGGTGGGATCTGTGATGAATGGGGTGTCAGGCAGGGAGAGAGAGAGAGAGAGAGAGAGAGAGAGAGAGAGGCGGGGGGAAAGAGAGAGAGAGAGAGAGATAGGAGGGGGAGAGAGGGAGGGGGGAGAGGGAGAGAGGGGGGGGGGGAGAGAGAGAGGGGGGGAGAGAGAGAGGAGGGGGAGAGAAAGAGGGGGGGAGAGAGACAGAGGGAGAGGGAGAGGGAGAGGGACAGAGAGAAGAGGAGAGATAAGGCACTGGAAATAGTAATGTTGCATAGGACAGCACAAGTTGCTGAGAGATTTTACGTGTGCGTGTGTTTATGTTGTGTGCATATATGTGTGAGTTGTTGCATGAGTTTTTGTATGTACTGTTCAGTGTATGCATGCATGCATGCATGTATGTACTGGTCAGTGTATTGATGCATGCATGTATGCATGAGTTTTTGTAATGACTGGCCAGTCTATGCATACATGGTTGTGCCACCAGTTGTGTGTATATGCCGGTGTATGCATACATGCATGTTGGGCAGCAAAGAAGAATCCCAAAATGTGTACATTCTGTCTCTGTCAGTGTCACTGTGAGTGTTAATCAATCAATAAATCAATATATTTATCTGTATGTATCTGTAAGTATGTGTGTGTGTGTGTGTTCGCCCCACCTGTAGTTGCGTAGCAGCTTGGTGACAAAGTGGCCATCGTACTGGTATGTGTCTGTGCTCTTCTGGTAGAGTGGGTTATCTCTCATCAGCCTCTCCAGCAGAGACAGGCCTGGTGTAGGAACATCTACAAGGTCAGCCCTGAAGCACTGGAGACCACACACACACAAACACACACACTCTCTCTCACACCCACACACACACACACACAGACTCTCTCTCTCTCTCACACACACACACACACACAAACACACACACTCTCTCTCTCACACACACACCCATAGAGACTCTCTCTCACACACACACACAAACACACACACACTCTCTCTCTCTCTCACACACACCCACCCCCACAAAGACTCTCTCTCTCACTCTCTCTCTCACACACACACACACACACACACACACACACACACACACACACTCACACACTCACACACTCACACACTCACTCATGACTTCAGGGAGCACTGCTCCCCAGTCTGAGTTATCATCAAATACTTAAGAGATAAAGTCTTTCAAATGACATAAGGATATCTGCATAAAGACTTTTCAGACAGCTGACTGTGCAGCATATCTTTAGGGAATGCTATTGACCTTGTCTATTTATTATTTCAATACAGTCGGTCTAGGCCTTGTGGTACAGCAGTCGATAAGAGAAGAACACAGAGGAACATGTCGAGTAAGCAAATGTACTCTTTGGCTGTAAGCAGCACAGAAACAGAGATATGAGCCCGTTTTTGTTATGCTTCCATTTCAGGCTGACATTTACTTTTAACTACATAGCCAAAAGTTAAAGGCTATATACAGTATGTAAGTCTCCAATGGGGAATTTCTCCTTGGGTGAGCAAGGCTCGGATTGCAGTTGATGTGCACGCGTACAACATACTCTTACCATCCTCTCGCTCATTTATACAAATATTAGTCATTTCTAATATTTTTTTAGCTTGTTGTGTTATACCAACCAGTAATACAATTTCAAGTACCAGTACCAGTACGTAAGAATTGAAAATAAATCTGTATTCATTATACAATGTAAAAGGATTCCAATCAATTGGTTGTACACCAACAAAAAATATAAATACAATGTGCATAAAATAAAAACATACTATGCACATATTATAGGAATTTCAATCGATAGGTTTCATAAACAATAACATAATGAAGGTGCATGAGCATTAATAATACAGGTATATACTCTAAAATGTAAATGGTATTCCATCCAATGGGTTCTATACACAATACAACCTGTGTTGTGTGTCTTTGCTGTGTACTTTCCCGTGCTGTGTGTGTCTGCTTTGCATTTTCCCGTGCTGTGTGTGTCTGCTGTGTATTTTCCTGTGCTGTGTACTGTCCTGTGCTGTGTGTGTTTGCTGTGTATTTTCCTGTGCTGTGTGTGTTTGCTGTGTACTGTCCTGTGCTGTGTGTGTTTGCTGTGTACTGTCCTGTGCTGTGTGTGTTTGCTGTGTACTGTCCTGTGCTGTGTGTGTTTGCCGTGTACTGTCCTGTGCTGTGTGTGTTTGCTGTGTACTGTCCTGTGCTGTGTGTGTTTGCTGTGTACTGTCCTGTGCTGTGTGTGTTTGCTGTGTACTGTCCTGTGCTGTGTGTGTTTGCTGTGTACTGTCCTGTGCTGTGTGTGTTTGCTGTGTACTGTCCTGTGTTGCGTGTAGGATACGGTGGGGAGGGGAGACTCACCCAGTCCATGCCGCAGAGCCAGGGGGGACCGGAGGATGGGCCCCAGCTGCTCAGGGTCTCCTGCCAGCACCAACTGGCCCTTCTGTGGATGCAGCAAGCCTGGCACACACACACACCGCACACACACACACACACACACACACACACACACACACACACAACACACCACACACCACACACACACACACGTGTAAGGTGAAAATGCTGAAAAAGTACATACTTTCTCTGTAGAGCATGTGGGCACAGGAAAATGAAGAATGCATCTTTGTAAATAAGCCATTTAACGGATAGCAGTTGGCTGCTAATGACCCCACATGCAAATATATAAATGACATGCTTCTTTGTTTGTTTGATATGTTACTGCCCTTGCATGTCATTAACTGCATTACAGCACTGGTCAAACTATATGAAGGTGGCACAACAGGTCATCAGTCACCCCACTACGGATCGTCATCAGCAACAACGCAATGAACATGACATGAATATGACCACAGACCTATAATTAACTAATCAATAAATGAATGTACTGAAGATGTTGACAATTTTGGCTCTGTGTCTGAATGCAGGAATTAATCTATATAGTCAAGTCAAGTCAAGTCAAAGTGTTTATTGTCACATTCACCAAATAGCTTAGTGTCATCTGAGCAGTCTTATGACCTGGCAGGCAACATCTCGAGTAGACGGGCATAAAAGATAAAAAATAACATATAACAAGTGATACCAATGTACTGTGTTCTGTGTTCTACCTGCAATCCCAATGATGCACTCTGGCTCCACGGCTTGTCCGGCCTCGTCCACAAAGATGTGCGTGAAGTGGCCAACAGGGATCCCCCCAGAGACCAGCCTGCGTGGACAAGCAGCCGTTAGACCCAACTCTTCAGAGAGCACATCCCTTTCTAACTGCCACTTCGACTAGTGCTTAACTTGCACTTACAGCAGTTTCTTTACTTTTGTTTTTCTATTTCTTATGTAAAGTAGTATTCATTGTGACACTAGGTCTCTATTGCTCGTAGGAAAAAGCGTCTGCTAAATGTAAGTCTTCTGCATGCAACTTATTTATTAACTTATTTATTACTATAATAATTATTATTTATTTACTTTTTTATTACTTAAACATAATTTATTTTTGATTTATTGTCTGATTTTGATGTATACGTAAATGCCTATTTTTTAGGTTGTATAGCCTTTTTCACTCTGGCAGGGGGACTGCCAATGGAAACTAGCCTTTTGGCTATAATTGAGTGCATTAACATCTTAATGTTCATTAATGTACACTGTCACTCTTGATCAAATAAACAAATTGATTGATTGATTGATTGAAGTGTAAGCTCAAGAGCATCTCAGACTGACCACTGTCAACGCTATAAAGTGTCTACACATTCTGCATCACAGTCAGTCCTACCTTCCAGTGGTGACCAGAGTGGCGGCGATGACCTTGTACTTCATCAGAGTCTCTCTGGCGGGGAAGACGAAGCTGTCCTGACGCTCGTCCCAGTTGCTGTGTTTCTATAAGTGAGACAGACGTGACCTAGTCAGAGAGGGCGGTGTGACGGTGTGTGTGGTGGTCATCAGCCAATAACAGTACGTGTGGGACCTGTGTACCAATCTCTCTCTCTGAGCCTGATCAAACCCCAGGCAGAGGAAACAGACAGCAGTAAGGAGCCAAAGTCATGGACGCTCTCTCTGGCACTATAAGCCAAAGTCATGGACGCTCTTTCTGGCACTATAAGCCAAAGTCATGGACGCTCTTTCTGGCACTATAAGCCAAAGTCATGGACGCTCTTTCTGGCACTATAAGCCAAAGTCATGGACGCTCTCTCTGGCACTATAAGCCAAAGTCATGGAAGCTCTCTCTGGCACTATAAGCCAAAGTCATGGAAGCTCTCTCTGGCACTATAAGCCAAAGTCATGGACGCTCTCTCTGGCACTAGGAGCCAAAGTCATGGAAGCTCTCTCTGGCACTATAAGCCAAAGTCATGGACGCTCTCTCTGGCACTAGGAGCCAAAGTCATGGAAGCTCTCTCTGGCACTATAAGCCAAAGTCATGGAAGCTCTCTCTGGCACTATAAGCCAAAGTCATGGAAGCTCTCTCTGGCACTAGGAGCTGAGGTCATGGACGCTCTCTCTGGCACTAGGAGCTGAAGTCATGGACGCTCTCTCTGGCACTAGGAGCCAAAGTCATGGACGCTCTCTCTGGCACTAGGAGCTGAAGTCATGGAAGCTCTCTCTGGCACTAGGAGTCAGTCATGGACGCTCTCTCTGGCACTAGGAGCTGAAGTCATGGACACTCTCTCTGGCACTAGGAGCTGAAGTCATGGACGCTCTCTCTGACACTATAAGCCAAAGTCATGGACGCTCTCTCTGGCACTAGGAGCCAAAGTCATGGACGCTCTCTCTGGCACTAGGAGCTGAAGTCATGGATGCTCTCTCTGGCACTAGAAGCTGAGGTCATGGACGCTTGCTATGGCACTAGGAGTCAGAGTCATGGACGCTCTCTCTGGCACTAGAAACCCGCTGAATGTTTGAGAGGATACGACTAACAGCTCTGTATCTCATTGCCTCCAAAGTGACTTGCTGGAAGCCATGAGTATAATAAACACACACGTAACATTGATAAATGTGCACAAATAGTTTCCATTTTTTAGATGTTATTTGGTTGTCACAAGTAATTTAAATCAACAGTCTTCTTCACACAGTGAATGAGGAGTTGTTGTACTCTTGTCTGTAGAGATTTGGCTGTCTTTGGCTGTAGGAGTATGCAGGAAAGCTGCATTGTATTTTTCGTCATACTGCCATCTAGTGGTTCAAGACACACAAATAAAACCTGAGAAACATTATTTCCTCCATGAAGAAGCTTATGTTTTTGTTACCATTTGTTGTTGTGATTTTTGTTTTTGCTTGTTGGTTTGTCTGTCCTATTTGTCAGAAGGACTGATTTTCATGAAACTTGTTGGAAGGGTGTGGCATGGACTAAAGAGGAACCCATTACATTTTGGATCTGTGGATTTGGCTCAAGGGGTGGATCCAGGAATTTTCTTTTTCCACTTCATGCATCACTGCTATATAGGCCATTTAACCTTGAGGGAGGTCTGTGCTCCCCGAGTGCCCTTCTAGTTCTGACCTGTTATTAACACTGCCTTTAGATCGTCTCTGCTAATGGTATATATTCATGCTAACTAATACTGTTAATAATGTTCAAGAAGGGATCCTGAGTCTTAAACACAGCCTCTTTAGCCTGAACCCTGCAATAGTGCTCTGGCAGCATAGTGTTCATGTCTGCTGTGCTGTCTGCTTTAAGTGCCGGACTGCGAGGCTCTCCGATAATGGAACTGGTCGGAAGAATCATATTTCAGGCACTCGTGCGTGGAGCAGGAGGGGTCAGGAGGATCGTTTCAAATGGCCTGCGTTCACTTCAGATTTTTCAAAAAGCCCCAGAGTGGTGTGAAGATACTGACTCAACACTCTCCTGTTCTGGGCCACTTTACTTCCAGCCTTGTTGTTCCGATGGGATAATGGGGTTGGGTCCGGAGGAGGGGGGGAAACACCTCAATGTCACAAGAGACTCATAAACAAACAAAATGGTGCTTCAAAACAAATGCTGCACTGATTCAATTCACCACGGAAGCGACCAAAGGGAGTTGTACTGTTCATCAATACCAGGGTATGACAAGTAAAATACGTAGTCCTAGTACATATGTCAATCAGAGAGCATTAACAGTACAGCAACTACAAAAGAAAATCACTTAATCTGAAATCTAAATAATAAAAAATAAAATCTGTATTGGCATGTCATGTTCCTGGGCCCCCTGAATTGTTTAATTGTAGGGTGACTCTCACCAGTAGTTTGGGGGGTACGGTCCTGGGGTCACGGCTGCTGGCATAGAGGCGATAGAGCTGGTGTCCGTCCACGTGGCCCAGCAGACGCTCACACAGCAGGTCCGAGGCGCTGTTGGACGGGGCACAGGCCACTATGTGGGCAGAGGGGTGCGATCTGATGATCTACAACAGAAATCAAACAAAGACATGTTATCCACCGCAGTCCCGTGTAGGTGGGGTGACGGAGGGTTTGATATCGTGTGTTATTTGCATTGTTACATTCTGTAGATCATTGACTTCAGCTTGCTGTACAAATCACCATAGAGGGGACCAATGATCACACAATACAATACCTTGTGTATGTAAACAGCATTGTGGTAGTGTAGCAGTCTGTTGTGTGTATTGTGTTCTTGTGTGAATGAGAATCTGAACACACAAAAAAAAAGAGAGAAAGAGTTCCTGAACCTGATTGATGGCCTCCACCAGAGTGACTGTCTTTCCGGTTCCTGGGGGGCCAAAGACTAGGTAAGGAGCCGGCTTGGATGCTCCCACCAAGATCCGCTGGATAGCGGCATTCTGCTCCGGATTGCACTCCAAGTCCTGGTTGGACATCCTAGGGGAAACAAAAGCCGCACCTGTAAACTTCGCCATCATTTCAATTTGCAGTAAATGTCAATTAAAACTTAACTGTGTATCAAACCATCAGTTCCAAAGTGTTAACGTTTTATAAAAGGTTCACCTGGAGAGCGGTGCGATCTAACGGAAGAGTGTAAATCTGTGTTGTAAAATCTGGGAGCGTGGTAATTGAACTATAAGTGAGAATAGATTCATAGCTTTATCGCATCTGTCAGGTGATTCTCTCTCAGGCCCTAGGGAGAGCCGCCGGCCTGTGATAAGAATATAGATTTCCTCAATCCAGATAGCAGGAAGCTTGAGCGGACCCGGGCCAGATCAGGGCCAGATCAGGGCCAGCTATGCTATCTGGAGTAGTCACAATGTGAGAACGTGTCGCAGAACAGCCAGTCCCTGACGTCATTAACAAGGACTGTAACAGGAGGAGTGCCATCGGTGTGTAAGTGTGTGTGTGTGTGTGAATGTGAATGTGTGTGTGTGTGTGTGTGTGTGTGTGTGTGTGTGCTTTTGAGTGATAAATCCAGAGTGATTGTATGTGTGTTTGTCATACATAAACAAATAATATAAATCCAAGCAACACAAATTGAATCAGGCACAAGGCAAATGACAACACAAACATGAACAGATAAAATAAAACATGGCTATGTATGCAAAAATACCACTTGTGCAACTATTCCTTTTATGACCACATTAAGGGTCACTAATATTCTCACTTGTCTGTTTCCAAAAGCATCAAGAACTTATCAGCTTTAAACCCCTGATTGCCCAGCCCAGTTGGGGGGCTCGCTTGAGACCCTCATATTAATGCGATTCTAATCTTTGACTTTGTCAAATTTAGCAAATAGCTTCTCAGTACTCTAGCGATCTGTTTAATGTTTGCACTTAAAACAAAAGGTTCGTACACAATCCTGGCTCTTAAATGGGAAACAAACAAAGTGGCTCAGACCGAGCCATAAACAATCTCAGCCAATCAACATGGTGCTTCAGGAGCATGGAAGGGAGTGGTGTAATTTGATTGGCTGTTGAGCTTAAATATCAACCTCACATGCAAAACCGACTGTGCCTTAAAGGTCCATCTCTATTCTGACACCTAGCATCTCCCTGCGTATGTGTGTATTGAGAGCAGTGTGTGGGTACCCACCTTAGGCGAGGTGGGGTTTTGTGAGTGCCTGGTGAGCCCGTGGGAAACAGCACGTCCCCCAGCTGGTGCTGGGCGGCCAACTCCACCGCCCGATGCTGAAGCTTCAGCGGGAACCGGTTGATGGTGAACTCCACGTCAAACTTCATGTTACTGACGAAGCTCTGCAACAACCTGTAAATACGACACACACACATACACATCATGTCTGTCATCACATGGACACACTACACTGTGGATATGAGTCTGTCCGTGACTGCATCACAGTTATACAGTAGATTGTCTGACACATAACAGTATTTTTAACACACTTTAATTTCAATAACAGAGGCATTCAACTTTTTTAATACCTCAGATGTAAAGTACATTTAAGTGTATTTACTGATAGGCTCTATGTGGACGTTTTGACATCAAATGTTACAAAGTATATGTACAGAATATATAATACTGATCATAAGTAATGCCAGTCAGGTCTGAAGAATCAATTGGGCATTTAGCAACAATATCAATATCCGGACATTTTCAAGGACCCCTTTCACCACAGTCCTAAATGTGGACTGATTTCTTGGCAGTGAGTCTCCAAAACTCAAAACTGTCATTTAACGAACATAAAGCCCTCTGCTCCGTAGATTAGCTCCTTATGTGTCAGTCAGTGAATATTAATGTATTCAGAAAAAGCCTTCATTTACCATATTTCACTGCAATTTTAAGAATACTGACAGATCTCTGGTGGAGTCTACTAAAACCCTCCCTCAAATAGCTCAGTGTGTGTGTGTCAATGTGTGTGTGTGTCAGTAACGTCAGGTGGTAAAGGTGTACACACTTTCTGGAGAAGCCCAGTTTGACGCTATCCAGCTCGACTCGGTGAACGTAGCCCTTGTAGACGGTGAGCGGCTGCGTCATGTCGTCAGTCTTGGAGGCCTTCAGGTAGTCCCCTCTCAGGACTGACGGACGGTTCTCCGCCACCCCGGGCACCTGAGTGAGGAGGTGAAGAGTGAGGAGGTGGTACACACACACACGTCTCACTGCACAATATAGCCTGGCTCTGCGTTTAGTATCATTATTATTATGTTCATTTATTAATTCGTTTATTTTCATTATTTACCACAAATACAAACTGTTCGAAATATTCACAAAATGGATGTCTTATAAAACCATAAAGCCATAAAAACCATGTAATGGTCCACTGTATTGAACAGAACTGGGATGTGGAATATGAGCTGACCACAGTACAATTGAACATTTAAACTATTGTTCGTCAAATTTGACACGTTTATTTAGGTGTAACATTATGTTTGACAAATGCAAACCCCATCATAAATTACTATCCTGAAAATAAAAATATATCTTCTCTTTTGTCCAGTCTCTTTATCTCTTTTGTACCGCTGGTGAATACAATGACAGCACGGCTTGCCTGATTATTATACTTGAGTAGGTTTCATTCAGCCTTTTCAGATCTTGTAACTCCAGTTCTGCCTGTAATGCAACAAAGGAAAGGACAAAGTGAATGTTCCCTTACTTTAAGGATGAGTAGCTTCTTGTTGCTCTTGTCCTGGGTCATGGTCTGCCTGTGCATGTCGTAGTTCTTGATGTCCCACTCCATCTGGATCTCCTCCAGGTACAGCAGCAGGTGAAAGCACCTGGCGTAGCTCTTCATGCACAGGGGGGAGTCCAGCACTGCCCTAAAAATGACAAACAAACAAACAAATAATTTAACAAACAAACAAACAAACAAATGAATGAACCACTCTCTGAGGTCAGCAGGGCAATGGCATGTGGCACAGATGACCTGCATATGTTCCACACACACAGTACAAACTGACTGAACATGGATAAAGAATGGCCTTGTTATACATGGCCCATTCCTCTAAGCACATCAAGTTATTATGAATGGTTCCTCTGTGTTCTGTTTTTCATCTCCCTCGTGCTTCAACAGTACAATCAATTAAGAGTCTCAGTAAATATAATCTGAATGTCCCAGTTGATTTTATTTGTGACATAAAAATAATGACTTTGACCTGAGAACAGAGACCTGAGGACTCCACGTTAGTTAAATGTGTGATTACATTCCATAGGGTGCATCGCCAGAGGTTGTTCCGTTACATTAATGACATGACTCCATTTCTTATATGCAATCCTATCCTCATCCGCCTTTTAAGAGGTCTCCATGCTTAGCTCTTCATAATGTTTAATAAAGACCCCATGGCACCCGGCTGCCAAGCATTTACTGCGGTCTCATTCATCGCAATACTGTTGATGACCCCCCCCCCCCCCCCCCCCCCAGTCATGGACAGTTTAACATAATTTAATATCTCTTCTACTCTTGAGGTACCTGAGGCTGCAAGGGGTCCTGGTCCTCTTATTAATTCCAGCGACTTGTCATAGAAATATGGCCTACGGGGGGACGGGGGCTATGTGTGTTATGGCCCCATAAATTACAGCAATTCACTCCGTGTGATGGGAATAAAGGAGCCCAGAGTGTGAGGCATTTTATTTAGATTAATCACAAACGCCTCTGAGTCAAATCACCTTCATTTAACTCCGGCCCGGGGTGTCTATTATGACGGCCCTTTTATTAGGTAGGTCAACTCAGGACGCGTTCCCTCAGAAGCAATTGCGTTAGTGTCACGTCGATACATTATAGCACCCTGTGTTTGGCAATCTCTTTCAAACATGTTCCAAAAAGCAGAGTAACTACATAGGGAGCTGTAATTAATCAAATGCAATGTCACCCAATTCAGTTCCATTTCTACATGGTTGTGATTTCGACCCTAGACACCAATGGTCAGTTCTGATTATTTTGTACATTCTGTCCATGGGTTTGCCCATGAACTGGGTAGGGCTCAACGGCATTTATTTTACTTCTCACCAGAATTGTGTGTATGTTGGCGTGTCGTGTGTGGGGTGCTGGTGTGTAGTGTGTGGGATGCGTGTAGTGTGTGGGGTGCTAGCGTGTAGAGTGTGTAGTGTGTGGGGTGTGTGTAGTGTGGGATTCTTGCATGTAGTGTGTGGGGCACTAGTGGGTAGTGTGTGGGATGCTAGCGTGTCGTGTGATAGTGTATAGTGTGTAGTGTGTGGGGTGCTCGCGTGTAGTGTGTGGGGTGCTAGCGTGTCGCGTGATAGTGTGTGGTGTGAAGTGTGTGGGATGCTGGCATGTAGTGTGTGGGCTGCTCGCATGTAATGTGGGATGCTAGCGTGTAGTGTGGGGGGCACTAGCGTGTAGTGTGTGGGATGCTTGCGTGTAGTGTGTGGGGCACTAGCGTGTCGCGTGATAGTGTGTAGTGTGTGGGATGCTTGCGTGTAGTGTGTGAGGCACTAGCGTGTAGTGTGTGGGGTGCTAGCGTGTCGCATGATAGTGTGTAGTGTGTGGGATGCTTGCGTGTAGTGTGTGGGGCACTAGCGTGTAGTGTGTGGGGCACTAGCGTGTCGCGTGATAGTGTGTAGTGTGTGGGATGCTTGCGTGTAGTGTGTGAGGCACTAGCGTGTAGTGTGTGGGGTGCTAGCGTGTCGCATGATAGTGTGTAGTGTGTGGGATGCTGGCGTGTGGGATGCTGGCGTGTAGTGGGTGGGATGCTGGCGTGTAGTGTGGGATGCTAGCGTGTAGTGTGTGGGATGCTAGCGTGTAGTGTGTGGGGCACTAGCGTGTAGTGTGTGGGGCACTAGCGTGTAGTGTGTGGGATGCTAGCGTGTAGTGTGTGGGATGCTAGCATGTCGCGTGATAGTGTGTAGTGTGTGGTGTGTGGGGTGCTCGCGTGTAACGTGTGTTTGCTGGTGAGGGGAGTCTGTGGTACACTCACCTCACCCCTTGAAGTTGCTGTCTAGCAGCAGGAGACAGATACTCTGAATCCTCCAGCCTCTGATTGGCCAAGTCCTTGAGGTACAGAGGGTATTTGTATTCCTTCAGCTTCACAACAGATGGCAGGGAGTGGTGGACAGAACTGTTTAATAGTGAAAGGAAAATGTGAAATTAGAAAGGCATATCAAGAAAATCTATTTTTCGTCATGAATACTTAAAACCTAATTGAAACAGCATAAGCCACTATGTTTCCAGATTGCCTATATGAATATTTCAAATGTGATAAAAAGTAATCTCATTACCGCACTCAGTAATGGCAGCACTGAGTGTGAAAATGTGAGAAGCCACAATCAGGAACACTCTGACAAAGAGACATTTTCAGCATTTCTCAGCGTATGATTTTTGCCTTTAAGTAATTTGCCTCACAATTTTTTTTAAAGTCAATGCGGCCTTCATCACCTTTCACTGGAGATCATCCCAAAACACAAGATGACTATGGAGCAGACCTGGCTCCGATGTGGAGCAGATTCAGTACTGAGGGTGTCAACCTGCAGTAGCAGGCATTTCCCAACCAAAATAGAATCTCTGTAGTCCTTTTTCCATCACATATGTCGCACTAACTTTTGATGCGCATCATTTTAAAGCGCATTATCTTTTTGATGGAAAAAGGACTTGTGTTCACCTACCTCTCTGGAGGCTCTCCCTCTTCGACCACTGTGTTCCGGGCCCTGAGCTTGGCCTGCTTTTTGGGGCAGTAGGGGGCCACGGGCCCTAGGTCCACAGCCAGCTGAGTCATGGCCACTGCCTCCAGCTCCCGCACAATGCAGAAGGGCTTGGAAGAGGAGGGGGGGTCCGCACAGAACTCAAAGTACATGGAGGCGGGGAAGTGGCCATAGTGGTTGAGCTGGTAGTGCACCTCCACCACATAGCTGTCACCTGCGGGGGTGAGGGTTCAGAAGTGTTATGTGTGGATGCGGATGGATGCCAGAGGTACTGACGTGTTTAAAGATAAAGTACACGATTCTAGCAAGAGGCTCTTGATATTTGACCTCAACAGCCAATCACATTACACCCCTCCCCTCCATGCTCCTGTCGATTGGCTGGAATTGTTTTTTAACTCTGTCTGATCCACTAGGTTTGTGTCCTATTTACAGAGCCAGGACAACATTTGACCAGACGGTATGTGATGTTGTAACTGAAGGTGCATTCTGATAGTAAATACAAAAGAGGTTCAACTGTTTTTTGACGTTGTGTGTCTTGTTTGTTTTTAGGACTTCTTCCGAGACTGACACAAGGCCAGACAGACAAAGTCAATTTATAGGTCATTACTGAACTCCACACTTGTGTAAAAGCAGGCTCCTCTCAGATCCCCATGCTTAAAATCTTTTTCCTCTCATCTACAGGTCTCAAAACTGACGCATCTGAATACATGCACAGATATACAATCAAAAGTGTCAGGAATAAAGCACACAGAACTCAAATCTAGTTAATTTCTTGTTGTCAGCTAGTCTTATTTCTCCCACTGTGGCCACCTTCCAATGAGACCTGGACGTGGAGAATGACCAACTCTGCTTCGAGCTCTAGTATTGAACTTTAGGGTTCATAAAAAGCAGTACTGGACAGAAGAGTACCACGTCAAACATGTCCTTTAGCTCAGGGTCACTCGAGGTCAAGAAAGTGCTAGTTCCCGTCTTTCTTTTTCTCAGATCAGATTTTGTTGTTTCATGAGATTCAAGAAGTTACTTTTTACTTTCTATTCTAAGTTCTAAAATCGTAGAGAAAGTCACGATAACCAATCTGGGGCCAGTGTGAGAGTGAGGAGGAATACTTTCACACCTGCGCGGGTGTTTGCCGGCGACCTCACCTGGACAGAGGAGGAGAGGAGAGATTCGGGTGACTCTTTTCTCATCCACCAGAGAGAAGCAGCGAATCCGATGGAGAGCGGTGTAGTAGTTGAAATAGATGGACTTTGTCCCCGTGCTTTGGATGTGGAACTTGACAATAAAGACTTTCTTGATGTTCTGGATGTTGAGGTGAACCTTGCCACTGGTTGCAACTGGATCTGAGGAGATCTGGATGCCACCTTTGTCAGCGATCAACTTTGCCCTGTAACAGAAATACAATAAGCTAAAACCAGCAAACCTCGGAGAGGCTCTCGTACGGGATAGTTAGAAAAATTAGGAGGCGCACAACAGCCAATCCGAGGTGCTCGGAGAGGGCTCGGAGAGAACGATTAAAATCGGAGAGGTGTTCCCTGTGTCCATCTCAGAAATCTGAGTAGCATAAATTTCACTTTGCACTTCAGAGGGTGTCCAACTCCAGGTCCCGACAGTGCCAGACACCTTAAAGGATCAGGATCGAACCAGTCCAGACTGGGACTGGCCTTAGGGACTGACCCTCTGTAACTAGGCTACTGACTGTGCAACCATCTCAGCAATTAAACAATTGTAAAGAACAGGTCAAACTGTCCCCTCTAAAAAATACTTTCATATCTTCCTTTTGTTAAATTTGAAAACTGTCATGTACTTGAGTAGTCAAAATACAAGACTAAGTTAATTTATAGCAGGCTCACCTGTTCACCTTGAGTTTGTGAACTACTTCTTTAGCAAGCTTCTTTTTGGGCGTCAGGACAGGGTTCGCCATGGCGGGAGATGCGATGTGGGTGGGGTGGGGGAAAGAGGGCGCTGCACTGGCCCCGCTGTCAGCAGCGTTCCCACCTGGCTTAGCCGGCCTCCTCCACTGGTCACAGTAGTAGACTCTCACCTTATAAACATAAAGCAAGGCGATCCTAACATTTGTACAGAGACACGGCCTAGATGCAGGCTTTATAGCTGCTGAGGGTTATTGTTGTCTTACCTGGGGTTTTACATTTAGAAATATTTTGTCTTGCTTTATGGTGGCTTTGTTGAATTTCTGTAAGGCGTAGACAACACTGGAGAACTGAGGATCTTTGGCTCCATCTCTACAAATAAGACATATCACCAAATTATATGGTTGTATACTAGGAAAATTGCATATCATCAATACACGATAACATTTGCTTTCCAGCGGACTGCAGTTGCACGGTAGCCTACTGTAGACTCAGGACTAGTTTCACTAGTGTAAGTTACAGCATACAGCTCCAGACTACTTGTGGGTTATAATACAATGTGCCCAGTTGCACATCAGATGACAACTGTCTCGTCTGCTAACAGGAACATATGCTACCACAACATGGCAAAGCGATCGAAACCACCTTTTGAATTCCTTATTGAAAATATCCTTCAGTTGCTTTTTATTTGTTTCCGACTTCCTCTCTCCCAAGAATTCTACAAAGTCCAGTCCGGTCTCTAGCAGCGCTTTGAGGGCAGGCATCACGGTCTAATGCGCCGTAACTACGTTGTAAATATACACGAAATTAGTATGCCGATTTGATTTGAACCCCCTATGGACCAAATTCACATGCTTTCAGGCGAACTATAGCATAGTCTCCTACAGTTCCGCTCAGCCCTTTAGACCTATAATCAGGCCTCTGCAGGACGAACTGACGCAAAAGTACGAATGTTTTGACAAAACGGAAGTAAGGTAGAGGCAAGCAAAGATATGAATGCAAAAATATTTAAATACAAAACTTTATCCGTTTTTGAAATCTAAGATTGTGTGCTCTTGCACAACTTTACAAAGTTTCATATCCCAAATCACTCTCCCGTAAAGAGTGGTGAAGTGCTACTTGTTTAAAACTGTGAGTTTGTACACACTCCCTTAGCTATTACATAAGGTCTCTCCACAAGTTGCTCGGATGCGGAAGGGGTGTCTAATTTGTGCAATTGAATAGCATACACAAACATTGCACAAATGACAAATGGACAACATGGGTTAATTTCTGCAATATGCATTAATATTTATTTAACGATTTGCATTGCAGTTTGAGGTAATAATGGAGAGGGGCAAACTTCTTGCCAGCTAGACTATGAAAATACTGAATACATAGTCCTCTTTAATTAAAAAAGAAAAACATGTCCCTCTTTAGAAATTCATGAAGGATAAAGACTACATATTTGGGGGGGAAAGGCAAAGCAAAAAAAATGACATTTTACAAACTCAATGCCCTTTCGCTTGGCCCTACATTCCGATAAACGTAATGGTCTGTTAGTAGCGAATAGTCAATTTCTCAAATTATTGACAAATATCAATATGAAACACCTAAGTTATCTACGTGGTCTGATATCAGTAGAAATAGAAAAAAAAAAGGCTAGCGTATACCCTCCTAATTCCTAGATAGCCTACTTACCTGTAACTGATTTTATTGTTAGTTTTTACTTCTTTCTCTCTCTTTCTCGTTTTTTGAAGCTGGTGTGGTACTATATACTCTATGAAGTTGATTTGACATGTGATTTTCCTTGCCTTTGCCTATTTGAGTCGAAATATTTAAGACAGTAGAAAAAAGGCTAAATGATGGCAATAGGCCGAGTTGTGATTTTATGAAAATATATGCAGAATTGAATGCTGTTCATTTCAATTGTGTCAGAATGTAATCAAATACATTTCGATTAAATAAAAAGTCAATGTCAAACTAAAAATAGTTAAAATAGGTAAAATAGTTTTCGCCATGAATTCCAGGCATTGACAGGTTTCCCATGATGCACTGTAACTGGGTTTGCCCAGATGAGCCAAGATGGCCGACTTTGAGGAGCAGCTTACTGATGATGAAAAGGTATGAGACCGTTTAGCGGAATTAAATTAAAGTTTTGAAGGACCGTTGTTGTATTCGTTTTGGTGTCATTAATATAACTTATGTGTGTTTGTAATGTACTGGGGAAATTATCTCGTTGACTTTAATAAATGTTGTTAGTTGGTTGTAAGTTAGCTTGCTAGCGTCATTACCATTTCCAATTGATTGAACTGACGTTAGCAATGCAGGCTAACTACTGTAAGGCTGGAGGCGAGCAGCGCAAAAAATAATATGCCTTTAGTTTTCATTAAATTACTCCTGTACCGTTTCTTTTTTAAAGAATTCACGTCTGATGCGGCAATTCATATAGTGTCCTGATGGACTATTCACTCTTACTTGGTTAACGTTAGTTCTCAAATTCCAAACAAGTTTACCAGCCCTGTCAATTTGGTCAGCTTACTGCGTGTTGATATGGAAATATCGTCATTTCAGCTATATTAAACACTGTTGAGCATGCCTTCATTTGTCATAGTTTTGTAGTGGCGTTTGACTCGCATTTCGATGTTTTCTCAATGAAGCAAATTGGTTGTGTGACGTTGGCTAGGAGTCTACTTGTGGAATAACCAACAACAACAACGTTATGTCGATTCATACGCATTCAGTAGGCAGTTCATATTTGTAAATTTGCTGTCAAACGATGGTTAAGTCGAGTGGCACTTCATGTAAGGAATTATCTTTACCTACATGTCATATTCCCGATGAGCTACTAATGTCTATAACGTGGTGTTTAGGTTATGTGTATTTAATATGTTTAAAAGAGTATTATTTAGTTATTCATAACTATTCATTCATGTGGCAGGGTATCCCACCCTGCTAGATCCTTTGAGTGTTTTGTTTGGGACAGCGCCCTTGAATAGTTAAGTCCGTTGTTTCTCGGCTGTGTTATGACCGACCCAGCAATCTTCATGTTCGTACATGTGTGAGACTCTGGTGGTCCCACCTTAATCCTCTGGTCAAGTCGCAGCGTGTGCAGACAGACAGTCAGTTTGTGTGTAGGTATTTGAAAAATGCTAGATGGATGAAGAACTGCAGTTAGCCCAAAGGAAGAAGAAATACATTTCGTTGCTTGCAGCCCTACAGTCAGATATGTCTCAAGGTTTTAAATTGGTTATAGAAGACAGGCAAGTTGCATATGTAGTCACTGTGATTTACATCCGTGGCAGCTGGTAGTGCATGTCAGTTATTGCCTAGCGGAGTTTAATAGGTCTCCATTAACATTCTTCTGTGACGTGAGGTCCTCTTTCATGGCTGTGTGATTACTGAAGAATACCAGCTATATAACTGGTTTGGCGGCATGCGTGAATAATCTGTTATGCACGTGCCACCCCTGTTAACATCCACTTTATGATTCTGCATCTGAATTGTTTTTCTAGTTTCCTTTGTAGTGTGTCAATGGTATTCTGTTCTAGGTCATACTCGTTGGAAAACTGAGTTGAGACAAATGTTACAGGTGCTATGTGGTTGTCTATGAGGCCCTGAATCAGCAATGGGGCCAGTCGACTGCATGGTGGCTCTTAGTTTTGCATAGTCGCAGTATCTTTAGTGTTGTTGTTGCATGTGAACCCACTCTTTTTGACTACTTATTAGGTAATGCTGTTGGAGAGAAGTTCCTAATAGGTGATGCGAATGTCTTCACCATAAAAAGTCAGTTTAGCACACTTGGCAGTTCCCTTTCCATTCAGCTTGAGCGGCTGCATTGTTTCCTCTTTCAATACGGAAGTGCTCTGGTTTTTCTAACTGTGCACCAGTGACTTCCTGCCTCTCAATGCACAGCGCTATCTCGTGCCACACTGTTTGCCACACAAGCACAAGCGAGAAAACTCCCTTTATCAGTGCATGTCACCACCATGAGTCAGATTTGCCAGGGATACTGATCAAATGAACGCTTTACTTGTAGGGTAAGTTACTCGGGGTAAGAGTGTCTGCTGAAGTACCAGGTCGATGTAAAGTGTAAATGAATAGAATGCTGTAGTAGACAGACCATAGGCCTCTGTGGGTCCAGTCCAGTCTCTCTGCCAGGCTGGCTGTGTTGCCTCATGCTTAGATAGGCGCTGCTAAGAAAAGACCAGGGGTGCGGTGCCTCTCCTCTCCTCTTCTCTCCTTGCTTCGCCTGCCTTCTAAGGAGTGGCCTGCGCCCAGCCAACTCTGCTGAGGAGATCGCTGCTCAGTTTCCATTCACACACGCACACACAACCACACACACACACACGCACACACACAACCACACACACACACACACACACACACAAACACACACAAACACACACATGGACCGACGCACTGTCGCGCACCCACACTTAACCCCCACCCACACCCATCCACCCAAACACACACGCACACACAAACACACACATGGACCGACGCGCTGTCCCGCACTCACACTTAACCCCCACACCCAACCAAACACACACACACACTGTGTTTTTGATATTTTATCTTTCTTCCCCCTCTCTATCTGTGCCTCTGTCTGTCTTTCTCTCTCAGCTATCTCTTTCTCTCTCCCTCTTTCTTTCGTTCTCTCTTGCACTTAGTCCCGACATCTGCATTATTCAGCATAAGGGGTTGGCTCCATTGAAGAACAGTAGAACAGTAGACATGTGTAAAGCTTGTGGCACAGGCAGTCAGCATTTGAGGATTTCCCCCTTAGCATTTGTTACTCACACAAACACACAAGAGGGAAGTCTGATTACCATATTTGTCCACAGTTTAGTCTGGCTCAGTTCAGTAGCAGTTGACAGTTCATTGACTTTTGACAGTGCTGATTGTGTTAATAAACCAACGAATTTCATTGGCAGGCTCCCGTTGTTTTTGTCATTGCCGTTTCCTCTTTGTGCAAAGTGAATAGCGATTAAATTACGGGAATATTGGCTGCCATGCATTTATTTCAATTTACACATAACAACGTTGAACGTTCATTTTTTTCCAAACTTGTATTTTCTTTTAAGATGATATCTCAGGCCTAAACATTTCTGCTAATTTCTATGGATTGGCTGCACCAAATTTATCAAATGTGCACTTATTTGAAAGATAACTGTATATTCAACAACTGTATTTAGAATATCCAATAAAACAACTTTTCATTCAGTTGAGCCATAGAACTAATGAATATCAGTTCCATACCCCCTAATGTCATCGTCCACCTCAAACAACGTAAACATTGTCAGCTGCCAACTTGGTAGACATCACCCAACCCAGACGGCACACAATCAGGGAAGATAGGCCCATGAAGACAAAAATCTCCAAGCACTAATAGAGTTCAGTATACAGTGATTAATAGAGAACATAATGTATTCTCTCCCGCTTGTTCTTATCTGTTACAGGTGCGTGTTGCTGCCAACTTCATCATCCACGCTCCTCCTGGGGAGTTCAACGAAGTCTTCAATGGTGAGGAAGAACGTTTCTGTCTCTGCAGCAGAATTTCAACCTTTTTATTCTCCTGAAACAAGCTGGAACTTAAACAAGTTTTACTACCAGTGCCTGTTTAAAAACATGAGCCAATAGTTTATGTGTGTTTAAAACCTAAGTCTGTGTTATTAAAGGGTCCTGTTTCATACAGGAGAGCACAGCAGTTCTGTAGCTTGTGGCATAGAAACCATAATTGTTAGACTGCCTTGTTGTGTGAAGTTAAGAATGTCTAGTGTGTAGGTGAAGAATCATCAGCCAGCACCAAACCATGGCAGAACCGATCAGAACCATGGCAGAAATGATGTTGCCCGTCATCATTTGTAGAGAAAACTGAAGTAGTACGGGTCAGCCCTGAGCATCAGTCAGAACCAACCATGGCAGAACAGGAAAAACTGCACGGATCTGCTTAATTAGTATGGGTCAGCCCTGAGCATCAGCCTTGAAGTTTAGTTACAGTACAAGGCAGTCTCTTACTGAATCTCCTCCTTCCTCCAATCAAGTGTTACTGCATGAGTGTCTAGAGTTTAGACTCTTCACAGCTGGCACTGGAACGGATCCTGGCCGTATGTGGCCCGGATGAGGGCCGGATCCGTTCTGGCGCCAGCGCCTGTGTTAGATGTGTCTAGTGCCCTGATGGCTAACTGTCTGCTCCTGGTCTCCAGATGTGCGGTTACTGCTCAACAATGACGGCATTCTCAGGGAGGGCGCGGCACAGTGAGTTCATTCTCTCTCTCTCTCACTCTGTCTCTTTCTCTCTCTCGCTCTTTCACACACTCACTCAATCTCTCGCTCTCTGTCTCTGTCTCTCTCTGTCGCTCACTCACTCACTCTTTCGCTCTCTGTCTCTTTCTCCCTCTCTCTGTCTCTCTCTCACTCACTCACTCACTCACTCCCTCCCCCTCTTCTTCTCTCTGTTTGAGCGCATGTCTGCTCCTTACTGCAGTGTTGTTTTTGTTTGTTTGTTTGTTAAATTGTTTGTTTGTGTATTTGCTTGTTTGTGTGTGTTGTTTGATAGCTCTCTGGGCACAGTGAGTCAGATACACTTCCATTGCAAAATGTCCTCTAATTGGGCGGAATCAAAGACAATCCAGCGAAGCGAGAAAAAGATGGCGAATCTCCAGCTTTATGCAAATCAGTTCAGCGTGTGATGTGTTTGATATGTGACGTTCTCTAGAGAGACGAGAGTAACCAAGAGTAACCAAGGCTACATTTGGCATAAAAACATTAACATGATTAAAAGATGTCTTGGTGACCTTAAGTGTCTGCATCAACACAGATTGTTGTCTACATACATGAACATAGTCCACTATTGATCTAGCACTTGGAACCTTTGAGCTAGCTGACTAATCGCAAGCCGCTAATGTTTTCAAAACACACACAACCCATCATGATTATACCACCCTTAATGGCAACTTGGTGACACCAACTGTGAGCAACTAGATAATATTATGCTAATTAGAATATAATAAACACTCAAAAATTATGTTGATGCAAGTTTAATACACTACAATATTAACTAAGGTGTGCAGGTATAATTGATGAGTATTGTATTTCAAACCTGAGATGATGACAAAATCAAGGCTATATGTTCAGCAAACCATGGCACAACTATAACATTAGGAAGGCAAGTTGACAATACAACACAAATTAAATGCTAGTTCTCTATAGATAATACACCCAAACACACACACACACTCACACACACACACGCGTGCAACCATGACAACTCGGAATTGACAAATTGTTAATACTAGATGAGCGAAACAGTGCAAACAGCCTCTCACGCGTGGTGCTCTAGGACACTAACTGCCTCGAGTCGATGCTAATCTCTTCATGCACTCAACGATTCTCTCGCACTTATATTACTGTGCTACAAGCTGGTCCTAGGCAGGTGTGTTCCTACACCTGGAACATTGACCTCAGTCGTGAGAATGCACCGTGTGGTTGTCTCTGCCAGATAGTGTGTTGGTGTCCGTCACGCCAACTTCAGCCTATACACACCTTGTGTGACGTGTTTCACTTTGCTTTACTCTCTTCTGCTAAGATGTGAGTGAGCCCGATTATGCATTTTGAATAAAGAGATACTCATACACAAGTCTTCGGCCTTGGATTTTGCGTTAGCTAAAGTTGGCTGGGTTATGGTTGTACACAACTTTCATCCATCCACTTACAAATTGTGGCCATCCAAAGAACGATCATTTTTCATTGTTGAATGAGTATAGATTCCTGAGAAAGACCGATTATATTGAGTTGGTCAATTGTACCTTTGGTAGACGTAGGGTGCTAAAATAATCCTTTGACATAGTGAAATCCAACGTTTTTAAGTAGCTACAGTTGGTTGTGCCGATTTCTTTCTCCTCCAGTGGGCTTGTTTTTGAGAGTATGACACGATGCACTCCGTCTCTATGCACCACGCCACAACTGCACCTGCCACTAACAGCATAGACAAAAGCACTTGCTGTTTTCGCGACCACACACTCAGAAATAAAAAAAAGTGATAAGCGAAATTCTCTGTGTGAAAGCTTAGTGTTAATGCCCAGACCCTATCACCTTCACTGTAACCGTCACCCTCGCACCCCCAAACTCCTGTCATCAGTGGACTTGTTTGTTTGTTTTCTTGTTTGTTGGTTTATTAGTTTGGAAGATTATATTTTTTCTAGAGCTCTCTTCATAAAATAAATTAAAATTAACTAATGGGATGTGGTCTTCGATGGGCCGCTCTAGACTCAACTTCCCTTGAGCTGTCAGTGCAGCAGAACTCTGTTACTGTCACGTCACACTGTCAGACAGTTACTGTCACGCCACGCTGTTTCAGGCATTATGACTCCGATTCAGCTTCTGGGTTTCACGGCTCAGGCCTCTTCCTCAATAGCATAATAGCTTGCTAGCCTATGAGTTGTTTTTGTTTATTCAGGTTTCTGCTCCTAGTTCCTCGTTCTGTTTTTAAGAAAAGTCTTTTGTCTGTTGCTTGTCTGCCTTGCCTCCTTCCTGTAAGAGTGTTGTAACTATGCCAACCACATCCACGAGTGTGCCCTGCTCCGTCTCGTAATGGTCTTGAGGGTTTACAATCTGGTGTATTTTGAACCAGTGCCATATCCTATTGTTGTAGTCAAGTTCAGACAAGCCTTTTCCACAAGAGTTAATGACCGGGCTATATAAACTGGTCCTTTGAAAAGCAAGAGGCTATTTTCAGTTGCTGTTGTCTTTGCCTCTTTCTCAACAGTGCCTTTGCCCAATACAACATGGATCAGTTCACCCCGGCCAAAATAGACGGGATCGAGGACCAGGTAAGGGAGGCTTTCCAAAGGAAACAGATACTTTGCAAGTGATCTTCAAGCACGCACACACACACACACACACACACACACACACACACACACACTGACACACACACTGACACACACACACATACACACACACAGACTGTAGTGCTTTTTACTGTAGTGCTTTTTGAGTCAGTAACATGAAGTCAGGTGTCGTATTTACAATAGTAACAGTAACATATCGGTAGATGTATTGAGCCCGCATTCACTTGGCAGGAGTATATTACCCAAGATTAGTAAATTTAACATGTCATAAGTAAGTGTGCCACGACAACAACCTGTCCATCCTGTCTCCCCTTCCGAAAGGTTTTGATCACAGAACATGGAGATCTGGGCAACGGGCGTTATTTTGACCCGCGGAACCGGCTCTCGTTTAAGTTTGACCACCTGAGGAAAGAGTCCAGTGACCCCCAGCCACATGAGGGGGAGAGTGGCCTCCGGGCCTGGAGAGATGCCTGTGACAACGCCCTCAAGGCCTACGTCAAGGAGCACTATCCCAGCGGATTCTGCACTGTACGGATATACACACGCACACACACACACACACACACACACATACACACATACAGACACACACATACAGACACACACATACAGACACACGTATACAGACACACATACACAGACACACACACACACACACAGACACACGTATACAGACACACGTATACAGACACACGTATACAGACACACGTATACAGACACACGTATACAAACACACATATACATACACACACACACACACACACACACACACACACACACACACACACACATACAGACACACACACATACAGACACACATATTCATATACACACAGACACATACACACACATTAAACCCAAGGCCTACATCAACAAGCACTACCGCAGCGGAGTCTGCACTGTACTGATACACACACACACACACGTATATACATACATACAGACATACACACACCTGCACAAACACTCTCAGAGCTTTTGTCAAACTGATGCCAGGAACTCTTGCATACATATGCAGACAGATAGAGATACAAATTCAAACACACTTTATTTTCTCTCTCTCATAGACACAAAGGCCTGTGTTCTGGTTGTTGTGTTGTGAGAGGCAGTCGGGCCTTCATGCCATATAACTACTGAGGATGGCATTTCCGACACCAGAGAGCTGAGGCTGAAACCAAAACTAGCGTCATTCTGATGTGTTTGGTTGCATGAAAGCTTTCTGAATACAAAGAGCAATGTCAACTTTTTTTGACGCAGGATGCAGTTCTTAAAAATGGTTTCTGTTTAGTCATGCTGTCTTCCTCCCATAGGTCTATGGAAAAACCATCGACGGGCAGCAGACCATAATTGCCTGCATCGAAGGCCATCAATTTCAACCAAAAAACTTCTGGTAAGGCATTTTTGTGTTTGAAGCAGTGTGTCGTTTCTTACTTCTTTCTTACTAGAGATTTAGATAAAATATATATATATATATTGGACTATTCTGAGCATGAGAAGGGCCTTTTTAAATTGTGTCTTAGTTTGTGGAATTGATCTGTCTGTTCTTCATCTGACCACTTTGACACTGTATCTCATTTATTTTTCCATCACATCTTTGACTGGGCTAGTTGAGACTTGTAAGCGTTAACTCCAAAATGGAGGATCAGAATCTTTAGATGACACCTTTAGATAATGTCACTGCCTCTCCCTGGAGCCGAGTGATGCTTGAGTTTGATTGACGCGACCTCTGACCTCTTGCAGGAATGGGCGTTGCCGGTCTGAGTGGAAGTTCACCGTCTCCCAGTCCTCGACCCAGGTGGTGGGGGTCCTGAAGATTCAGGTGGGCAGGCAGGGTCAGAGGGAAGAGAGAAGGGGTGAAGGGTGGGAGCCTAACTGCTGTTTACAGTGACTTGACTCTCAAAGTCACCACTTGTTCGTTGGTGTGGTAAGCTGGTTCAAGCTTGCTGGAGTCTAGGGATATCTCCAAGAATATAAAGAATAAAGCAATTGCCCTGTATTCAGTTAAGACAGTCAATTGTTAGGTAATTGGTTCAATGGGGCCACACTGATCAAAAGGGTATCTTCTCACATACGTCTGTGAGCTGATTTGGATAAGATCATCTGCTCTCTGAATACATCTAACTGAAACTAAGTCAGAAGATTCTTAATCCACGGCATAGTGAATGGATGCTTTGTTGTTGTTGGTGGTGGTGGTGGTAGGTTTTTTTTTTATTTGCAGGGGGGGGGGGGGGGGGTGTTTACAGAACAAGTGCTTCGAGAGGGAAGTGGCCAGCTATGCTTCAGCACCAAGTCCCATGCTTGCTTTTGTGGTTGTATTTTAGTCCAACCCTTAGACAATGCATCAGAAACCCCCCCTATGAACACCCAGACAATGTACTCGCAGCCTCCCTCGGCTCTAACCTGCGTCTCGTGTTCCTTAGGTGCATTATTATGAAGACGGAAATGTCCAGCTGGTCAGCCACAAGGACGTGGAGGAGACACTGAGCATGTCTGTGAGTAACTCTCTGGCTGCCACTGATTGGGCACTGAAAGGCACATGACATCACGTGAGAGCCAATTAGAATTAGAGAGAATAGAGTGGACACAAGCAACATTCTTCTTAATCTGCAACTTCCTGCTTTGCACAGGACCTCAATGACAATATTGTGGCTATGGATACTAGTAAGCCCAGAAAACTATCTTGATTTATTGAATGGTTTTGGAAGGATATTATATTGAACAAAATGAATAAGCACTGCCCCAATTGGTTCATTCACTTCCTGTTCCAGGTTCCACACACGGCCCCTTCTCTCCTTCCTGCTCTTCCTCTATAGGTCTTCATTTCTTTTTTTCTTGTCTCTTTTCTTCTCTCTCTCTCTTTCTCTCTCTCTCTCTCTCGGCTGTTTTGCAGTCAGCTGCCTCACTTCCTCTCTGCCTGGGTAGCCTGAGAGGAAGTGAAGTGTGTTTGCAGGCTCCTGGTGGAGCCCAGAACAGTGTTCTACCTGTCACAAAGATCACAAACATCCTCATTTCCCCCCTACTGCGTCCCTCACAGCCCTGTTTTAGACTGGCCCTTCAGACGTTCCTCTTTCTCCCACTCCTGTAGTCATGTGTGGGAAACTGTCTGATTCTCTCTCTGTGTGTGTGTGTGTGTGTGTGTGTGTGTGTGTGTGTGTGTGTGTGTGTGTGTGGTTGTTTGCTTGTCTGTTTTGACAGAATGAGGCACAAACAGCCAAGGAATTTGTCAAGATCATTGAAAATGCAGAGAATGAGTACCAGGTTTGTATCCTATGTTAAGGTTTTCTCTTACAGATCACAAATGTGACTGGACTTGCTGCTATACTTTTATGAAGAATAACCTGCCTGGCTTTAATGCCAAATATAGGGTTAGATTTGGTTTTGGTAGAGGTGGATAGAGGTGGATAGAATGAATTTAGCAGTTTATGAATAAAATTCTGCTAAAGTCGACAAAACTCTGGGAAGACTTCTCTCCAAACTTCCATTATTTTCTTCCTCCTCCAACTCCTCCATTTTTTAACCCCTCTATACTTCCTCCCCATCTTTTGTGTCCCTTCTGCATTTATTTTCCATCTCTGACTCGTGTGTGTGTGTGTGTGTGTGTGCGTGTGTGTGTGTGTGTGTGTGTGTGTGTGTGTGTCAATCCTCTCCAGACGGCCATCAGTGAAAACTACCAGACCATGTCAGACACCACCTTCAAAGCCTTACGGCGTCAGCTCCCAGTCACACGCACCAAGATCGACTGGAACAAGATCCTCAGCTACAAGATCGGCAAGGAGATGCAGAACGCTTAGAGTTGGCCTCCTGATCAGCTGAGGGGCCTGCTTGTGTTACACGGTCGAGTGGCAAGCGTCGTCGAGCTGAGGGGGGGGGGGGGGGGGGGGGGGGGGGGGGGGGGGGGGCAGCTTCTCAGCCAAAGCTCACTGTTCCCCTGCTGTGCTGTGCTGTGCTGTGCTCTCACTTCACCTCACATGGAAGAGTGCTATGTGTTTGTTATTCTTTTTAGTTTGGCCTGTTTTATTTTCTATGAAAGCCAAGGTTTTTTTGTTGTTGTTTTTATTGTTTGTTATTATTATTGTAGCACCTTTGTCTCGACTGGCTGAGCTGACGAATCCTTTTTCAGTATGAACATAATTTGCAACACTCAAACACCACCCCAACCCCTCCACGCCCCCCCCCCCACTCACACACATACACAAGACAAGACTCTCATGCACACACATACATGCACACACACATCCACACACACACACCTTAATAAACGCACATAGACACACAGGTACACTGGGAAGCCAGGTCATCCCATTTCTCGCCCTCCTAATCGTAGTGCTTAGTGGGATCTAAAATGTCGCCATTAGGTGTTTGAATCCCACTCTCATGTCATGACATCCCTGGCTTAGCCTTAGAAGTCTGCAGCATTAGTCCCACTGCTGTCTTTAAATTGTTTATGAGAGAGTTTCCACCCTCTGAACATCCTGTCTGCTCATGTGCGTCGCACTCCCTGACACGACTTGCTGTCCCACTGACGCTAAAAGATCAGCACTGTGCTTTCTTCGGTCTTTCCCATGGTAAAGGAAATACAGCTGTGTTACTGACAAATCAAAAAGTATTTCTTGCTGCCACACAGCTTTCACGCAAAGGCATCACATGGCTCCACTCACAAGCAGATGTTGTTATTCATTATTAAAGGGAGAATTTAGTCACAGTTGTCCCTGCTTCACATCAGTTTGTGCACTATAGTGTTGATCTTTTTTTTCCATCGTCTAAGCAGTACTGTTTTTTGCTTTCCATTTGTGTCAAAAAGGTGTTTTAAGTCGTGACACAACCCCCTCCCCTCACATCACCATCTTCTTTACTTAGCGATTTTAGCTATTTTTTACTAAATGTATGAAAAAAAAACATGTATAAATCAAAAGGAATAAAGGATTTGCACCAAATGATGTGGAAGTGTGTTTGTCTGGGGGTTTAATCATTGCAGTAGTAGTTTCTGTTAACTATTTGGGAGTATGGTTCTTTGCCCATGTCATTTGCAGTTGTTAGAATGTATAATTACTTAATTATACAGTCACTGTAAAAATGTGGAATTACAGTAATGATACGAACTGACCAACATACTTATTTAAAAAAAAAAAACTTGGTTTATGCCTTGCTAGGTTTGGTTTTGAGTAACTGGTATTGGGACAGGCGTAGGTCCTCTCTCTGCAAGTGAAACGTGTCTAAAGCATGTTCATTGCGCCACCGTGTGGTGAGAAGCGACGTCACCGACGCAAAGAACACAAACCTCCAGTATCCCAACATTCTTGTGTTTATAACCAACGGGTGAAAATGGCGGACACCAGTAGCAGTAATCCTCAGTCACTGGGATTTACAGAGAAATTAAAATCCTGGCTGTCTTGGTCATGGACCTATGTGTGTGCCGTATGGTTTGCCATGGTTCTAACTATGATATACGTGCTACGAAGTCCTCTGAAACTGCAGGAAACGGTCACAGCAGGTACATTGTGAGAAGTATTTCCAGCTAGCCATTAGCTAGCTAGTCGGCTAATGGATACATAAATGAGGCTAATGAAGCCTCCAGTATTCTTTGACAACTTGCTTCGTTACCACCAGATAGGCTAAGTATTTGAAAGATGGCATGCAGCTAGATGTGCTGTTTAGTGCGAAAGACTTGGCTGTGAAGTGTTCTGCAATATGCTGCCTCGTAGAAAGACGTTATGTGTTGTGACAGACACATAGCCATTCTTTCCATTGATAGACCATTAAGTCTCGCGTGTAATATGACATCAGCGTATGTATTTATCTAGACTTCTGAAGATAGAATTGTTCACGAGGTAATTCGAAGTAGTACTCGTGTCCATTTTAGCTTCTGAAGAACAAGTTCTGTTACGTCTGTGAAGTTACTGCCAGTATCTTACAGTTACATTGTTTGAATGACAGAGAGTCCGGTGCATAGGTCTTCGATATCACATCCATTTGGGCTGCCGTTGTTGTTAAGCTATATGTACTATAAGCGTAGTGTTTTGAAAGATAGGGAAATGTTGGGACTGATTTGGGGGGCGGCGGCTAATTCATGTACTTGTTCTTTTGCAGCTTCGGTATTTTTGAACACCCTGACGCCCAAGTTCTATGTAGCGCTTACTGGAACATCCTCACTCATCTCTGGCCTTATCCTGGTGAGTGGGGAAATGATTTTGGTGATGCAGGGGAATTGCCAAAGATGTAGTGTGCATGTGTGTTCATAAACGGTGTTGCAGCCTCTTGCAGAAATCTGACACGTGGTTGAGAGCAGATGTTAAACATGCATTTGAGTGTGACGATTATATAATGATATAGAAAGTACAATGTCCTCAGCCAGGTATATAAGCCTAATGCATTGATAATCTGAGGATTTTGTAAGAAAAGGTTAAGCTATTAAGGAAGTAAAATATCGCCATCGTATGGAACATTTGACAGTGCATGATACATTTGAGCTCTTTTAATGTCTCACACACACCTGTATGCCCTCTCTTGTTCTGGCCAGATCTTTGAGTGGTGGTACTTCAGGAAGTATGGCACATCCTTTATTGAGCAGGTGTCAGTGAGCCACCTGCGCCCTCTGCTGGGGGGAGTGGAGAACAGCAGCTCCTCAGGAGGCCTCTTCTCCCCTGTCAATGGATCTGCTGAACCCAGGCCCAGTGTGTCAGGTACAGCTCCTATAACACTATCCTTGTTAGTTGCACTACTCTCAACGCTGTACACTTTCTGTTCCAGGTACACCTCTGGCAACGCTATCACTGTTTTAAATGCTACAGTGTTATATTTTTAAAATGTTAGATACTCCAATACATCTGCCACAAATACATCCTGTATCCTGTTTATATGCTACACTGCAGATTCATTCAAAGCCCTTATCATGTGCTGCTTTCCTGCACATCACTGATATACTCCGGAGCATCAGAGTGCTTTTGCATTATCAGTTTGCCTTGGACGTAATGATGACGTGCTATTGATTTCTCTTGGCTAACATGATGGTACTTTAAATAAATTCCATCTTTTTTGCCTCTGCAGAGTGCAAAGTGTGGCGAAATCCACTGAACCTATTCAGGGGAGCAGAGTATAACAGGTGAGAGACTGAGGAATTTTGATTGACCGATTTACTGATTGATGAAGCCACGGTGACACTTGACTCACCTGCAGCGTCTGTGCCGTGTCTTTCTTGTGTGGAATTCCAGGTACACCTGGGTGACCGGTAAAGAGCCGCTGACGTACTACGACATGAACCTGTCTGCTCAGGACCATCAGACTTTCTTTAGCGTAGACACCCAGCAGCTTAGACCAGAGGACGCAGGTCAGTGCGTGGGTATGCTGGCTCTTATGCATTTACTATTTATAGCTGAAAGTGTAATTTGTATAACATAATTGCCAGTACTGCCATAATCGCACCCCTATTTTGAAGATGCAAGAAGGAGCATTGCCTTAAACCTGTAAGTGGTGAGATTTAATGAAAGGAAAGAGTACTAAGTACTGAACGTATAGAAAAAGTGTAGTATCTGTCATTTGGCCAGAATTTAACAGGATCTGATTTATTCTGAAGAGGTGGTTCATGCTAGTCGTTTCTTGAGGAAACTGTTACTTTTTATATCCTTTTTTCTTAAAAATAATGCTGCCTTTGCCATTTTTAAACTCAAATCCCACTCATCTTCCTTACTTTCTCAATTGCTATTGTGGTCAGATGTGTAGTCGTGGTGATGTTCTGAGTGCTCTGCTTGACTTCCTGCCCCCACAGTGATGCAGAAAGCCTGGAGGGAGAGGAACCCACAGGCCCGCATCCGAGCCGCCTACCAGGCCATCGAGCTGAACCCAGAGTGAGTGGCACCTCTGTCTTCCTGCCTGTCTGTCTGTCTATTGGCCTCTCTGTTTGTTTGCCTGTCGTCCTGTCTGCCTGTCTGTCTGTCTGTTTGTCTGTCTGCCTGTCTGCCTGCCTGTCAGTCTGTTTGTCTGCCTGCCTGTCTGTCTGTCTGTCTGTCTGTCTGCCTGCCTGTCTGTCTGCTTGCCTGTCTGTCTGTCTGTCTGTCTGACTGTCTGTCTGCCTGTCTGCTTGCCTGTCTGTCTGCTTGCCTGTCTGTCTGTCTGTCTGTTTGTCTGCTTTTCTGTCTGTCTGACTGTCTGTCTGTGTCTGTCTGTCTGACTGTCTGTCTGGATGTTCACCACACCAGCTGAGAGAATGTTTGAATGAGCACACTATAATGCTGGGAGATTGTCTGGAAGTCTGTGGTTATTGGTATTGCTTATGCCAGAGTGTAGATTGCTAGTGCACGTCTACTTCATATACATGTGTAGGAAACAGAGTGTAGAGTGCTAGTGCGCGTCTACTTCATATACATGTGTAGGGAACAGAGGTATTTCTCCCTTTCTCCTACAGACAGATCTTAGACTCGCTTTGTGCTGTCAGTATATGATTAATTGACGTCTAAGGCCAAACTGTTTTTATTGGGTGTGCTTAACAAGACCCTGGCCGGGCTTTCTTTGATTGATTAACAAGTCTCTGACACTACGTCTGTCTCTTGTGCTTGATTGATTTCCTGGGTGTGGATGACGGGTCTCTTTGATTTATAACACTGTCTCTCAGACCGTTTCCAATACTTGACTGACAAGCCTCTGAGACAAACTGTGTTGTCACTGCAGTACAGTAATTAAGTGTGTAGCTCTCTTTTTTTTCCTCGTGGATCTCTCTTTCTTTTATTCGACTGTTGATTGCCAGACATCTGACAGATGTCCTCCGTGTTTGATTGACAGTTGTGCGGCAGCCTACGTGCTCCTGGCAGAAGAGGAGGCCACCACAATCACAGAGGCAGAGCGACTCTTCAAACAGGCACTC
This sequence comes from Sprattus sprattus, assembly GCF_963457725.1. Lineage (NCBI taxonomy): Eukaryota > Metazoa > Chordata > Actinopteri > Clupeiformes > Clupeidae > Sprattus > Sprattus sprattus. The sequence continues at coordinate 6,420,613 of NC_137908.1, read as the reverse complement.
AAGAGTGGTGAGAGACACACACACACACCACACACACTCATGCACACACTTACTATGATACAGGAAGTGTGCCTTTTCAAATAAGCACTCAAGAGTGGTGAGAAGGACACACACACACACACACACACACACACACACACACTAACAGAGGAACAGTGTCCCTTCAAATAAGCACTTGAGGGGTGTGAGACACATGCACATACACTTCCCCCAAATGGCGGTGTGCATGCACAAACACCTTTAACACAGAGAGACACATGTATGGAAACAAACTGCACACTAACTTGCATGCTCACACTTACATCTCTAAACACCCCCCCCCCACACACACACACACGCAGAATGCCGCTTCAAATAACACTCAAAGAGTGGAGAGAGGGAAGCATAGCTGTTCACACACACACTCACACACTCACACACTTATTCGGGACGTTCGCATACGCTCATACACACACACACACATGCATTCATTCACTCTTAAGTACGCTCATACACACACACACACACACACACACACACACACACGTACACACACTCATTCAGACTCTCACATACCCTCATATACTGTATACACACTCACACACACACACACACACACACACACACAAATATGCTACTGCAGAAGCAACAACACACTCAGGAAGGAACACACATGCACATACACACACTTACATGCCAAGGCACAAAATGGTTTACACAGAGAGTGATGCACAGACAGAGTAAAGTGGAAAGTACCAACTCAAACAGACCCACACACACGCCTACGAATACTGTGATGTTTCGTTCAAGAAAGAACTTAAATTCACATTGCACCCCTTAGCACTGATGGTGTATTTGGGCCACGGTAATATTAAATATTATACCCACTTGATTAAGGCCAGGCTAAACAAAACTGTCCCAAGCCTCTAGATGAAACAGCCTTTATTTGAACTGCTTCATGACTTGTTACGTGACGCTTGTGCCAGACACACTGAGGACAAATGGAACATTGAGACTAATGCCACAGCCTTTATGTTACCTCTCTCTGATGTTGGGACTGTATGTGTGTGTGTGTGTGGTTTGTCTGTGAATCTATTTGGTTTGTGTGTGTGTGTGTGTGTGTGTTTGTCACTGACGTGTATGTTTGTCACTGACGTGTATGTGTTATCACTCTCCCCCCCACCCACACACACACACTATAGCTGGCAGAGACACCAACCTCCTGGTATACATCAAGCGGCGGCTCGCCATGTGCGCCCGCAAGCTGGGCCGCATCAAAGAAGCCGTCAAGATGATGAGAGACGTGAGTACGACCCCGCCGCGTCGCCACCCACACCCACAGGGTCTGACCACCCCCGCACCACACACACACACACACACACACACACACACACACACGCACGCAGCAAAGAAGCCGTCAAGATGATGAGAGACGTGAGTACGACGCACACCCACAGGGTCTGACCACCCCCGCCCCTTCAAAGTCTCTCCCCCTTCCCTCATCCACACTCTCCCCCTCATACTGTTTACCTGAAAACCACGGCTTTAGTGAAACACTCAGAAACCAGTCCCCCACCCCACCCCACCCCCACCCCCTTGCGTCTCTGGTTTCCTCAGATTAAATAAATGTTCGGCCCGGTCGCTGGGTTTAGTCGGATGGTGGCGCTGACGACAGGAAATGGTTCCCCTCAATGACCCCGGCCCCCTTTTTCTCTCCGCCACAGCTAATGAAAGAGTTTCCATTATTGGGGATGTTAAATATCCACGAGAACCTTCTAGAATCTCTGCTGGAACTCCAGGCATACGCTGACGTGCAAGCAGTACTGGCAAAATATGATGGTGAGTGACATAAGCCTTTGCTGCACCCCCTTCTTTCTTTCCCTCTACATTTCATTTATAAACCAATGATTTCAAATAACTAAATGCTCTTCCATGTGATTTATAGATTTAGATTCATAGATAGATCTAGACTTATAGCTTATAGATTTAGCAGACGCTTATATTTAAGGATAATAATACTACTGTAGGTTTTTTTCATTTCATTATAAACCAATCATTTAAAATAACTAAATGCTCTTCCATGTGATTTATAGATTTAGATTCATAGATAGATCGAGACTTATAACTTATAGATTTAGCAGACGCTTATATTTAAGGATAATAATACTACTGTAGGTTTTTTTCATTTCATTATAAACCAATCATTTAAAATAATTAAATGCTCTTCCATGTGATTTATAGATTTAGATTCATAGATAGATCTAGACTTATAGCTTATAGATTTAGCAGACGCTTATATTTAAGGATAATAATACTACTGTAGGTTTTTTTTTCTCCCCAGTGTAAATATGTTAACGTCTTGTCTTACGTCTTTTCAGACATAAGTTTGCCAAAATCAGCGACGATATGTTACACATCAGCGCTGCTCAAAGCACGGGCAGTATCAGATAAGTACGTACTCACCCAGAGATCTATAGCTGTCGCGCATTACAGATGTTTGTGCTTTGCTGATATTGGTACTTTATGCACAGGGCCACCAGTACATATTTTGTGTGTGTGTGTGTGTGTGTTTGAGAGAGGGGGGGGTGGTGGTTGGTGTTTGTGCGTGTGTGTGGGGGGGGTGGTAGTGTGTGTGTGTGTGTCTGTTTTTGAGAGAGGGGGTGGTGGTTGGTGTGTGTGTGTGTGTG
>NC_137908.1:6407947-6412947 GCF_963457725.1 Sprattus sprattus | reverse complement strand
GAGGGGATAGACATGGACATTTGCATGGACTAGGTGAACCTAGCCAAACCATAGGGATCATGGGGATCCAGGGACACTGTCCCAACTCCTTTTCACACATTGTCTCACTCCTACGGCTGCAGCAGCCCGCTTACGTCTTCAGTGGGGGGCAGAAAAGTGTCCCCCCTGGCAGATGTCTCCGCTATTTTAGAGCGGTGTTTCCACCCGTTGTGCTAAAAACCGCTATCGGAAATGATGATGTGAGGAAGAAGCAGGTACATTAGCGTGGATCCCAGGCTCTTAACAAACGACCCCATTTCCTCCCCCCCTGTCTGACGTCCAGACTCGGCTCCCTGCACACCGCCTCTGTACAGGGGAAGGAAGTGCCCTGTGTCCTTGTCTCACAACCTCACCCCTCCAGCCTTCAGCCCTGAACCCCTTGGTATTCCCAGGGTTTTTTCCTGAACGGGGGTGGGGGGATCTAGTGGTATGGAATGGGCAAACCTGAGGATTGTGAAAAAGAGTCTGAATGAGTCAATTTTGTTAATTTGTATATATGAAGTGTTAAAGATGTGGCTTGAATGAACATGTCTGTGCCAGTTTCGTCAGGGTTTGTGTTTTTAAGGGGGGGACACTTGTACCCCATGGCTTTTTCTGAAGAATCTTGGGTAGGAAAGGGAAAAAAAAAAGTCAAAAGTACTCAGAAAGTTTACCCATTTCTTTTGTTTGTATTGTTTGTTATTTTTCTTTTCTTTATGTAGAGAAAAGCAGTGTTAAAGACGTGGCTTAAATGAACGTGTCTGTGCCAGTCTGACCAGCATGTGTGGCACCTGTACCCTCCAGTCTCATCGGTCACCATGATAGCTCTGGTAGTTGTAGCAAACACACACACACACACACACACTCTCTCTCTCACACACACACACACAGACACACACAAACACACACAAACACACACACAAACACAGTTAAAGGCTGAACATAAAAGCCAGATGGAGGGCTTAGGAGCGCTGCTTGGGCTTACGAGTGTCCCCCAAGATAAAAGGGGACATGGCTGCGTGAAACACGACCCACCCATCAAAGGGGTGTCCGGGGGGAGGGAAGGTTGGGGTACAGGAGTGGCGAGGTGCGAGTCTCTCATGCCAGGGGATGCCAGTGGGGACAGCTGCCAGTCAGATACCAGCAGTAATCACCAGCTCATCCACACAGGCATACACACATGTACACACATGCATACACACACACACACACACACACACACACATGCATACACACACACATGTACATACATGCATACAAACACACACACACACACTCACTCATACATACACATATATACCCACACATATACACATACATACAGACTCATACACACAGGCATACACACATGCATACACACGCGCACACACACGCATTCATACATATATACACACACATTAACACACATGCATACACACTCATACACACATGCATACACGCGCACACACACACATTCATACTTATACACACACACACACACACACACATTTACCCACATGCTTACACAAATGCATACACGCGCACACACACACATTCAAACATACATACACACACATTTACACACATGCATACACACATGTACACACACGCACACACACGCACACATTCATAGTACACATTCATACACAGGCATACACACATGTACACACCGACACACACACATTTATACATATACACACACACACATGTACACACACATACATACACATTCATACACACATGCATACACGCACACACATGTACACACACATACATACACATTCATACACACATGCATACACGCACACACATATTCATACATATACATATATACACACACACACACACACATATAGAGTGAAGCAAAACAAAGACAAGAAGAGATATAATGTAAAGTAAGAAAGTAAAACCCATTAGGGGAAACGGGGAGCACAGTGTGAGACGATGGATGAGGACGAGGGAAGGGTGATTAGAGCACAGCGCATGGAGAGGAGAGGAGAGGAGAGGAGTGTCTGACACAAAGAGAGAGAGAGACAGAGAGATGAAGAAAAAGAGTGATACAGAAATAGAGAGGGAAAGAGAGACAGAGCAAGATAGAAAGAAAATTGGAGAGATAGTGATCCCCGTGGGGCATGTGTCCCCCCCCCCCACCACCACCACCACCCCTTCAGCAGGCCCCCAGGGTCATCCCTGACTGGGCCTCTGGGCCCTGAGCCCCTGACTGTGGGGGGGATTAGCCAGGATTAGCTGCGGGGTAACCTTCCAAACGCGCCCGTCTGAAGCCTTCCCCACACACCCCGCTCCATGCATGCACACACACACTCACACACTCACACACACACACACACACACACACACACACACACACACACACACACACACTCACACACATACACACTCACACACAAACACACACACACACACACACACACACACACACACATACACATACACACACACTCACTCACACACACACCCCGTTCCATGCATACACACACACCAAAAATCACACACACACACACACACACACACAGAACGCTGGCCGCCTTGTCTCGCCCAGGGCCGCCCGGGATTCCTCTGCTCTGGTTCCTCAAACCAGATTAAACACACACATTGTGTGTGTGTGTGTGTGTGTGTGTGTGTGTGTGTGTGTGTGTGTGTGTGTGTGTGTGTGTGTGTGTGTTATCCTTCAGGCCAGGACAGCCAAGTTGACCCCGACCCCAACCCTGACCGTGGCCTCCCTTTGAAAGGGCTGTTTGACGTAACTGTGGCTTTTTTTCTCTCTCCTCTTTCTTACCTCTCTTCCTCCCCACCCCTCCTCTTTCCCCATGACTCTCTCTCTCTCTTTCTCATCCACTTTCCTCCCTTTGACCCATTCTCTGACTCCCTCAATCTCCCTTTCCCCCCTCCCTCTCTCTCTCACTCCATCTATAACCTCCATCCTGCCTCCTCTTTGCCCTCTTCCGGTACCTCTCATCCCCTTTTTTCTCATCACTCTCTCTTTCCTCTCCTCTCACTGCCGCTCCTCCTTTCTCTTATTCTTCTCTCCTTCCTCCCAATATGGCTCTCCTCTTCTCCCTCCATACCCCCTGTCTCTCTACTCTTTCCTTCCTGTCTCTGTCTTTCTCCTCTCTCTCCTACTCCCCCCCTCTCTCTCTCTCCTACTCCCCCCTCTCCCTCCCTCTCTCTCTCTCTGTCCCACTCTCTCTTCTCCCCCCTCCCTCTCCCCCCCCTCCTTCCGTCTCTCTCTCCCTCTCTCCCTCTGTAGTATTTATTAGAGATGAAGAGTCTGATCCTGCCTCCAGAGCACATCCTGAAGCGGGGGGACAGTGAGGCGGTGGCCTACGCCTTCTTCCACCTGCAGCACTGGAAGCGGGCAGAGGGAGCCTTAAACCTGCTGCACTGCACCTGGGAGGGAAGTACGTACCAGGCCTCCGCCTCATCCATCCTCAGCCTATCACAGGGACAGCTCACCGCTAACCACTAACCGCTAACCGCTAACACAGAATAGACAGGGCAGTGTGTAAAGAGATGTTTTAAAGGAGCACAACGGATAAATTGCTAATCGCTAATGAGATGCTAGGGGCCAAAACTAGCGAAACCTCTTGAAATATGCTTACTTTGACACTATAACAAACTAGTTAGTCAACAACTGTCCTAACAGAGTCAAACATCAAGCAAGTGCAACACAAGACAAAGCAAGACGGCAAAACTAGCTACTTACTAGTTAGGCAGACAGTAGAAATCGGGTGGCTTCAGGCAAAACTACAGAACGAAGTTATATGTCTACGGACCCTGGTATGGCAATGGCACGGAGGCGATTCTTCATATTAAAAGTCATTGTAGCGCCCCAATTTTATTGAAGCTGTTATTTTAAGGTTAAACTGCTGATCCTAACCCTTACCCTGAAGTTCAATTACTGCATAATGCTACTTTAAAAAGGGGAGATTCCAGTCTTCGGGGGGTGAAGACGCACAATGGCCAAGAGGAGACCAGAGGCTCTTCTGTTTGAATGGGGAAAGTTTCTCAGCGCCCTGAACTATTTTTTGAAAACAATTTGGTTTCATATCGATTAGTCTTATCCATAGATTAGCAAATTATGACGCCACCTGCTAAGCTCTAAAATGAAAGAATGAGCATTATGAGACACAAGTGACAGTTGGAGGTGTTGTGTCAGATGGAACCCATTTGGGGCTCTACATTCTGTCATGTATTATATGTGCACAACATTATAGCCTACTAAAAATAAATTGTATAATATATTGCATACTGAGACTGTCAGCTCTTTAATTTGATTCTGACATCAACATTAAACATAAGCTTGCCAGCTCTGAAGTATTGCCTAACTTCATATCCATCTGTGGCAGTCCGGGTTTTTTAAGTACAATAACCACAAAGTACAAACATGGGTGGAAATAAGCAGACAGACGCACAAAATCAACATAGTTCAAAATAACCAAATTCACTACTAGCCACAACTCATGAGCTCAACGATTAAAGAATCTGCTCTGCTGTACCACAAGAATAACAGTTGTAATGTTAGGAGAATGTTGCGTGATGTCAGAGAACTCCTAAAGTTAAAGTAGCTAAAGCTAGTTAGCCGTTGCGCTTTCGTCAATGGGAAACTCCTAAGATTGCCATCTCCTCCTTTCAGGTCGTCTCTGGTATGTACCAGGCCTCTGTCTATCACTGCATAGCTTGCAGCTGTCAATCACACAGCTGCAATTCACTGAAAGGATAAGAATTGATCCTAATTAACGGAGACTCAGTCAAGTGAATATGGAATGTCAAGATTCAGGTTTAATCTTACAATGATGATCACCAGAGGAGGGAGAGACAAGACCAGGCTGCACTAAAAGATAGTTTCACCTAGGTTGTTTTCACTAACTAACTGAAGAGAGGTCTCCTGTATTTAACCTATACAACATGTTGGAGTGGGTGGTTACCAGAATGCTAATATTTGAGAATATAAGAGACAGGAGGGCTAGGAACTCTATATTTAA
>NC_137908.1:6372947-6402947 GCF_963457725.1 Sprattus sprattus | reverse complement strand
CACTAAAACTGTCGTGCTGTTTCGCTGCACGTTAAGCCCTGTTCAATAACAAAGAAAAGGACGTGCATGTAACCCTATATTCGTACAATATCTGATATTGTCATATCCACACCCACTAATAGGCGAGAGCAATTCCAAAGAGATGCGGTGGCTTGGCACTTCTCCCCCCATAATAAACATATCTATTTTTCTTGTGAACGTGAGGATTAGACTTTTTTTGCGTGTTACCGTTTTGTGTCGTGTGGTTTGTGGTCCCGTTATACGCATGAAGTCATGACTTAAGACACGAGCGACTCCTAACTTAAGACTGTGGGGTTCTGTTAGTGGACGTTGGGTTCTGGGAGTGGACGTTGGGTTCTGGGAGTGGACCGTTGGGTTCTGTTAGTGGACGTTGGGTTCTGGGAGTGGACCGTGGGGTTCTGTTAGTGGACGTTGGGTTCTGGGAGTGGACCGTGGGGTTCTGTTAGTGGACGTTGGGTTCTGGGAGTGGACCGTGGGGTTCTGGGAGTGGACCGTGGGGTTCTGGGAGTGGAGCACAGCCACCTGTCCATCCAGTGTAGTTTAGAGGCACCGACACAGACACACAGTATGGACTGTTTGGATTTGCACTTCAGCACTTTGATTTGAAATGAAACATGAAACGATGCTTATTGAAGGTTTAAGTGGCAACGTTTAGATTTGGCCAGGACCTCTTTTACGTCTTCGTTGATGGATTATTGACTTCCGTTTACACAAGTGTACGCTTTGCATCACATCTTTGTGTTGTTCTCTGACTATTAGTTGCTATCTTAGAAACCCAAAAGGTCCACATTTGCCAAATGTCCATTCAGTCCAGGGTCCGGAACAGTGACGGTCGAAATCCAAAAACATAATTCCAACAAAAACATTTGACTTTTGCACAAAAGGAGATGTGGTCTGGCCTTATTTGTGTGAAAGGTTTTTTGTGGTTTAAACTTGGGCATAAAAGGTGTGAAGGCCAGGCGGAGGCACTGATGTAAGTGTTCATTAGTGAGTGTGCTCCAGTATTTGTTTTTTACCATATTCATGGTTGAAAAGGCAGACTCACAACAGTATGTTGAGGAATGCACTCTGTTGTTGTGTGACTGATCTAACTATTACACTGCATGTTGCTTGGTATGATGATTGCAGTTGGTTTATTTTTCTGGCCCTTACCTCAGACTTCTGGGGGTAATTTTGTTCGAAGTGTGCATGCTTTGTTTCATAGTGACGTTTCACGTTACCACTTTCGACAAGGCCAACCGTCTCGTTGCAGATTAAACACATCGGTTTTGTGCTCCCCACAGGCAGCAAAAATGCATACTTGTCAGTCGACTTGGTCTTAAATTCGGGATTTTTGGAATCAACTTTTCGTTTTTTGTCAGGTTTAAAGCACGCCATGATTTTTGTTTGCTGAGAAACAGATACTGTTCGACAAATCGATCTCCCCGCGTTGTTGACACACAACCTGCGTGCCCCACAACCTGCGTGCCCCACAGAGCTCACGGCCAACATTGAGTGAGTGAGTTGTCAAAGTGATGTTGTTATTACAGCTCTTCTTTGGACCTCTGGATTGGACACGGAAGATAGAAACCACATCGAGTAGGAAAAAAATAAAGGCCTATAGCGCGAAATCACACACTAATGAAAACTCGTTCGGATCATGATTCAATTAGAATGTTGATTTTGGCTTCGGTCCAAATTTGATTGCTTCTGGGTCTGGAATCGGAAAGGAGTCCGCCTATTGAGTACCCCTGTCTTACTCTATCAGTGAACAGTGAACTAACTCTGGCTTCGCCACCCTTGGTGTGGTCTTTTCTCCTCTCCTCTCCTCTCCTCTCCTCTCCTCTCCTCTTAACTAATCTTCTCTCCTCAGCCTTCCTTTCCTTCTATCTTCCTCCCTGTCCTCTCCTCCTCTTCTATCCTCTCCTTCTCTCCTCTCCTCCTCTTCTATCCTTTCCTCCCTGTCCTCTCCTCCTCCTCTCCTCTTTTATCCTTTCCTCCCTGTCCTCTCCTCCTTCTCTCCTCTCCTCCTCTTCTATCCTTTCCACCCTGTCCTCTCCTCCTCCTCTCCTCTCCTTCTCTCCTCTCCTCCTCTTTTATCCTTTACTCCCTGTCCTCTCCTCTCCTCCTTTCCTCTTCTATCCTTTACTCCCTCTCCTCTCCTCCTCTTCTATCCTTTCCTCCCTGTCCTCCTCTCCTCTTCTTTTCTTCTATCATTTCCTCCCTGTCCTCTCCTCCTCCTCTCCTTCTCTTCTATCCTTTCCTCCCTGTCCTCTCCTCCTCCTCTCCTCTCCTCCTCTTCTATCATTTCCTCCCTGTCCTCTCCTCCTTCTCTCCTCTCCTCCTCTTCTATCCTTTCCTCCCTGTCCTCTCCTCTCCTCCTCTTCTATCCTTTCCTCCCTGTCCTCTCCTCCTCCTCTCCTCTCCTCCTTTCTTCTTCTATCCTTCCTCCCTGTCCTCTCCTCTCCTCCTTTTCTATCCCACCCTTCATCTCTGCTCTCCATTCATCTCCCCTTTTTCTCCTCTCCCATCCTCTCTTCCCATCATTCCCCATCTCTTTCCCCCCCCCCCCCCCCCTCCCGTGGTCCTGGGCCTTGTTTGGACCTCCGTGGCGTTCCGTGGAGTGGGAGCGAGTGAACCGAGGACAAGTTAGCGTTAGGGCCCAGCCGCCGCTCTCTTAATCTCTCCATCTTGCGTCATGCGGCTGCTCCTATTTACTTTGCCTCTATCTCCTCCCTGTATCTGCTATGTGAAAATGGATGACACTCTCTCTCGCCTCAGACCTCTGGTCCTCATCTCCTCCCCCCCCCCCCCCCCCTTTTTTTTTTATCTCCTCCCGACTCCTTTCACGTCGTCCAGTTTGGCTCGCCGCTGTCTTGTCCCTGCGTCCTGTCCCGTCCTGTCATAAACATCTGCTCGGCCCGTGAAATGTATTGCTTCATAAACACATTAAAGTTTTGTTTATGGTCGCGTTTGAACGATGGGAGTTTAAACATTTTTCAGATGCGTGGTGGAGCGCCAAATTGAAGTGGCTGAGTTGGGGAGCGGCCAAAGCCTTTACCCCCCCCCCCCACCACCACCCCACACACACACACACACACACACAAACCCCTCGCTGACTGCTGTTTGTTTTGGAAAGGAACCTCTCAGCGTTTGACCCCACGAGAGTGGTGGTGATGCAAGCTGGGGCTATTCACAAGAATAGTGTCCATGGACACAAGAAGTGCCTTCTCAGAAATACTCACTCTCTCTCTTTCTCTCTCTCTCGTGTGTAAGGGGCCTTATCTGCCTGTGTCATCTGTGCTGCTGTTCAGTATGTTTGGGCCACCTCCCTGTCCTTTGTCCCATGCACCTGCCACTTACACACTTTCATCTAGTGTGTGTGTGTGTGTGTGTGTGTGTGTGTGTGTGTGTGTGGATGTACTATGAAGTACTTTGTGGTTCTGCTTTGTACGAAAAACTCATTGTTTAGACTGCTCAAGCAACGTAGCAGTAAAGTTCATGGCCTGTATCGTGCTGTATCGTAAGATCAGAACCTGCTGTTCTCTGCTGAATAGAGTTCTATTCACTGACTTGTTTTTTTCTCTTCTCTTCTGTTGTTCTCCGCAGTTCTTCAGCACTCTCTTCGCACCCCTGGGGTTCTTTGCTGACAAGATTGAAGGTTTCATGTTGACGCGGATTTGATGCCATTTGCCAGCTCCCCACACACACTCTCATACACCCTGACAGACACACACGCACGCACGCACGTGCAGAAAAAAAACAAACACTCCACTGAAATATGCCCTACAGAAATACAATACACACCAGACAACCTGTTGAAGGGGCCAAACCTCCCTCCGTGCACACAAACACACACACACACACACACACACACACACACACACACACACACACACACACTCACACACAGACAATATTTTGACTTCTGTCCTCTGTTTGCTGTGAAGCTGGTCTTGTATGTTTGCCGCCTCATCTACACATGAAAAGCCAGTCTTCTTCCTTGGGAGGATTTTACGAGAAAGAAAAAGGTAAAATAATTTCTCAGTGAGCCACAACTAGAACCCCATCCTGCATTCTCCAACTCCCCCTTTTGTTATGTTCAATAAGCATCCGAATGCTAAAAGCACAACACCAATAACACACACACAACACATGGGCATACTTCCACCCTCCTGGTCTACGAGGAAGCACTTTTCGCTTTTGATACGAAGGTAGCCGAACTCCAGCGAGAAGTAGAGACTGGAAAAGATCTGCTCCTCACCCAGGACCTTGTAGATCTGGTCCTGATCCTTGAGATGCAGTCTGGGAATGAAGAGGGCCCCACACAACCCCTCACACCCAGTGCCCACGTGTACACTGATAAGTCTTAAGCCCTCTCCATAAACCTGTGGGTCTGTTCCCTCTCCACCGCATTCCAGAGCAACGGTGTTCCTGTTAAAGGCCGCCGCAGCAGCTGAGGCGGGCACAGTGCAGGCCCACTTACGGACAGGACCAGAACCTGCTGTGTGGGAGGAGAAGAGAGTCAGCTGGAGCAGAAGCCCACAGACTCACACACACACACACACACACACACACACACACACACACACACTCACACACCCTTTCATGCTTTCTGAGACACAAGACACATCTTGCCCCCAAAGGCTCCAGCCAAGCCCGGCTCAACACGCTCGTTCGTGAGGTCCTCCGAAGAAACAAACTCTTGATTTACTATCCGTCTGGGCCGGCTGTGTATATACAACCTTCCGACCCGCTACCAGGGGTTGCCGTGGATTGATGCCTCGGTACTACGTCACCGTGGCAACCCGCCCTCGCGGCCACAGCACAGAAATGTAGACGAGGACCATCACTGGTCACGGAACAAGTGTCTGTAGGAATAGGGTTCCGCAGGCCCAAGTGAGGGACGGATCGGGCCCTCTACACGGGAAGTACCAGATCCCGGAACAAGGCGGCCATTTTGTGGTGTTGGGTCATGACCCATCACAACCCGATCAGATGCCAGATCAGGGGTGGATCCGTATGTCAGTTTGCTGTTTTCTAGGAGAACTGCCCTCACCCCTGAGCCACCAACAGCTCTGGAATTGGCTGAACTAAATGTCTCACGAGACGAGACGAGACGAGACGAGACGTGGGTATCTGTGGGGCAGAATGTAAAGAACCTCTTTGCCTCAGATGTGTCTCTGAAATCCCTCTAGACATGTGCCTTCCATCTCTGGCCCTGATTGGTCGGTTTTATTTATTTCCTCATTAAACCCCCACTGAGATTGTCATTTATTTATTCCAAACATTCCCAACAGGCCTTAAACTGGCACTATGATGCTGTTTTATACTGAGGACAGAAGTCAAACTATTGTAATTGTAGCATTGAAACATGTTAAAAACGAGGAATGGAGCTCTGATCAACTCGACTACTCAACTCCGAGAGGAAAATGTCTTACTGTCTGATGGCAGGCTAAACATCGACAGTCGTCGTAATCAATGGTATTGTTTGCTGAACAGCTGACAATAAAGTGGTGCTTAAAAAACAGTTGGAGTTTTTGCCTTGATTGTGGTTTTTTATTAAAAGCTTCGCAATCCACCGGCTCCCATTCTCGCTAGGCATATAAAAATGCAAGTCATGCGTGTGTGTGAAAGGTATGGTTCTTTGTGTGCATGTTTATTTGATCTTTGAGTGTGTTCAGAGTGGGGGGGCTGGTTGGAGTGATCTTGGAGTGCGTTCAGAGTGGGGGGGCTGGTTGGAGTGTGTTCAGAGTGGGGGGGCTGGTTGGAGTGGTGCACTAACGTAGCCCTCGCCTGCTCTCGTGTCGAGTCGAGGGTTGTTGCACTGCTGTATTTACGCTTCTGCATCCAAGAAGAGGCCCACGGGGACAGCTTCTCCTCAGGCTCCCTGAACTCACACTGACCCCCCCGAATGGACTCGGAGACCCCCGGGGACCACACAAATCAGCAGTGGCCTGACAGGGTTGGACTTACACGTCTGCGTCCCCGACTGCAGCGACTCCTGTTTTCCTTCTGTGCCCAAACAAGAGAGCGTGGCACTACCAAAGCCCAGGTTAGGGTTGCCGAGCACATCTGGCTAAAGTATTGCATGTAATACCAGATTACATATTAGCACAGAGTGCATTGTAAGTGTTATTTGAACACAAAAGTCATCAGTGTGACATAGCATATTGAAACTGGAATGATCCTAATCCTGAACCCAGTTTCATGTAAGTGCAAAGTATCAGTATTTAGTTACTTTACTTTAAATATCTTGCCACGCTCAGTTTTATGGTTACATTGTGCAAGTATGTGCATCCTATGTTGCCACATGTACAGTATGTGAAACATTTTCTGCAGATATCCAATCACTAATGTAAAAAATGCATTAAGCACTACCTCTTGCCAATTGGTAATATACTTGTTAGGACAAAAGATCTGTTTGTTTGCTGAAAAATGTAATGGTTCAAAAGAAAACCATATCTATATGAGGGTTCTCTGGTACATAAAACTATTAATGGATTTCACAGAAATTAAATAACATGAAATAAGAAGATGATGTATAGATAGAAGATCTTGAACCTTAACAGACTCTGAAGCCTAGATATTTGTCTGTACAGCACAGTTTTCGTTCACAAACCATGCTAAAATACAACGCTTTTCCATCTGACGAGGGTAGTGAAAGGGCGACCCGTGTGGCCCCACACTCAACCTCTGTACGTGTGAGATCTCACAGGGAACAAACTGTATTCCGTGTCTTGTTTACAAACATGCTCATGCTTCTGGAGGCGGAGGAGGAGGAGAAGCCGTGAATGCGAGCGACCCTCTGTCTATCACAGTCCCTGGGAACACAACCCCCCCCCCCCCCCCCCCCCCCCTGGTAAACAACAGAGCGGACTCAACAAGTGGCAGGGAGCTAGAGATCTGGGATTCAGTCTTACAACTCAAGGGTGAGGAGAACCAGCATACGCCTGTTGCTAGCACATTGACTTGGCTATCTAAGAGCAAAAGGCACTTGTTCCAATTGGCTCTATAGGCTCCTTGCCGAAATCTCATTTTGGATTGATTGTTTAAAGAAAAAGATGACGCAGAATTATTTAATTTACAGTTGTGACATTTTTTTATCATCCTCTAAACTGCTGACACAACAATCACTCAAGTGCCATGATTAAATCCACAATCTCCTTTGTTCCCTGGTCCCCTCAGTTGTTTTTGGTACTGAATTCTGGGCCGATGGATGGTCCTAGTTGTGGAGACGCTACTTTATCTTCTACTCAGTACCACCACACATGGAGAGGCCTATCACTGTGCTTTCTCTAGATGTGAGAAGTAATCCTTACAACACAAAGGGAGTCTTCATCCAGGTCATAGAGTAGAGTCTGAAGATTTGAGTGTTGAATCTCAAAGACGTAACGATTAAAGGCTTTCGTACGACACCATCCCTCTCCATCGACCCCTTCCCTGCTTCACACACAGCCCCCGTGGGCATTTGGGAGAGAGTCGCATTCTTGACAGCTGATTCACCAGATAAGGGTTTTTATGTGGTAATCCCCTGCAGCCAGCCTGGATATCTCAGTCCTGACAGAAGGCCTGGTAGTGCACCAGTCCAGGCCCTCCTGGGAGGCCTTCCATGCACGTCCCCAAGGGGGTTAAGTGTATACTGCACTAAACTCCGCTATAAATCTGCCCTATGGACCCCATTGAGATGCCGATGACCTTTCACCCCGGTGCTCTCTCACACTCACGAACAGGTAATGCCGTGCCGGTTCTCTCTTTCTCCCTCCTCTCTCTCTCTCTCTCAGTATGTGGCTCTGAATAGTTTTCTAACAGTGCTGGATGTGAGGAGGGTAAGTTGACTGTTGTGACCGCATGGCGGGAAAAAATGTTTGATTTACAGAGGCGGTGCATTGCATACAACTTCCAGTTTGTCAATCTCCCGGGAATTGTAGAATGAATATTTGTTTTTTTCTCTAACAGTCAGTCTGGCTCCACTGTTTTGAGTCTGGATGCTGTGTTGTGCAGGATGATTGTGGGGTATGAGTTGATAATTCATGACCTATTGTATGAGAGTGTTATAACTTTGGACCTTCTTAAATTAAACTTTGTTTGTCTAAATATGACTTCCAGCGGGGAGAGGCGGCCGGGCTCAAGCGGAAATAAATCCAACTTCATTAAAGTCATCGGGCAGACCACCCACAAAAATGAGAATTGGCTCGTCGTTCTCTGTCAAGACACATCATTGCTAATACACCCTATCTCACTAACGAGGAGTAATTGCTGTGGCCACTTGGCTCCGAAAGCTTGTGTTGTCTCATCCTGAACTCATGTCTCATCCTAAACGCTTGTGTTCAGAGCTCCAGGAAAGACCTTTGCAGTTCCTCCATAAATCCTTATCTTCGTTAATGGGGTCTCTACGAGGAAATGGAAAAATGAACGGAGCTGGCAGGACTCTTTCTGTGGGACCCCATCATTTTCAACACTAGACAGACGCTGCCTGGGGAGCCATTCGACAGCGCTCGCAAGTAAACATACACTTCTCCGAGTTTCTCCTTCACATCTCTGCAACATGGACCTTTGGCTTCGAGAGGTGTGAAACCAAAAAATGTCAAGAAAAAAAGACGTCTGACAAACTTTGGCTCCAAGGGTTTTCACAAGAGCTGCAGAATAAGCAGTTACGTCACATTTTAAGAGTCGGAAATATTTCCTTTTTGGATGCAAGCTTGAGAACAAAATTTAGCAACAATACATTCCCTCCCAGTCCCAATGTTTTTTAAGATGTTCTTCAGTCTCAAGTGCCAGACGTGTGTTACTTCAGAGTTAAGATTTGGCAAGAATCAGTTTCTAGAAAACTCTGAGCTAGGGCCTTCATGTTAAAGCCCTCATTAACACTTTCCCGATGCATTCTTGCACAATACACTACACTACCAGCAAAAAGCACTTGGTTCCTTAGTCAAATAATAGTTTCTAATTCTATAATTCATACATAAGGCTTTAGATAGTAACGATAAGCCAATATAGCCTAATAGGACTTCATAAAAGACGGTTTTGAGTATTTCATAATGTTGACCTGCAGTGTCATCCTGCACCTTTACCATAAGCAGTTTGAAGATGTGGTGGCATGCTATGATTGATGATCGCAGTCATACGCAGAGGCCATTGCAGTCATACGCAGTCCCATCTGGGCCTATGTGATCATCCGACCTTTTCACCCACTCGCTATAGCACTGTCTGTCTTTGCCTCTGACACTATTTTAGGAATTCAGGGCGGCCATTTTGTGACATCATGCTGGCTGTTGTGTTTCAAAATGAATAAAGGAGAATGCTAGTCATGGCCAACTGGCTATTTTTACCTCCTCAGTCTTTTGCGAGCACAACACCTTCATAGGTAACTTGCTGCTTGCGTGAGGATTTGACCACAACAGCAAGACCCTAAAAACAGCTTCAGAGAATAGATTTGTCATCTGAGGGAGTTTGTTTCCTGTATATCTTCCAGCCGTGTCAACTGGGGAGCATTTGAAGGGTCCCGTCACATGACTTGTATTTTTGTGTACAATGCCAAAGCAGTAGGCCTACCATCCAAATGATCGTCCTGAGATAGCAGATGACTATGATACTGACGTGTCCCTTTTCGTACACAGATCTGGTCCATAGTTATCAGTTATTTGGGTCACCTTAGTTATTTAAGCCATATAGCACGAGTGGGAGTGGGGTAGGCAAGGGATAATCCCACGGGTGGTGTTCGGCCGTAGCCATCGAGGCCGAAGGCCGAGTGGCGTAGGCAACAACACCCGTGGGATTATCCCTTACCTACCCCACTCCCACGAGTGCTATATTGCTTTTATAAAACAATTCTACCGTCAACAAATTAACATTTCAACACGAAGTTATTGATTAAAAATGGTTTATTTCGCCATTGTTTCTCCGCAACAAAAAATAGTTCCATTGTCAACGTCTTGGTTTGGAATTTTAAAAACTTTGAATTAACAGTTATCATCAATGCGAATGTTTCATCGCGGAGTGATTTATTTTTAGCTGTGAAAAGTCCCGTAACTGTAGCTATGTTGACGAATAACCTATAGCATGGAACGTCTCTCGTCCAATCAGAAACAGCTAAATTACGCGCTAGAACCCAATTGTTTTATAATTAATTATAAACCCACAAAACAGTCCCACAAAGAAAGTAATCGTGAATCCCCTCAACATAACAAATGAAACTTAACCCACCTGTTCATATAAAGCGCTTTTCTTCACAGTCATGATAAATATATAAATGTTTATACATATATATCATAATACATAATACATTTCAATCCAGTGACAAACAATTTTAATCATTAATTACATTTGATCGTTATTTTCAAAATCCAATCAAGGAGTTATCAATTGTAAGAAAGGGGTAAAAAATATAACAGTGCTCTTCATATTGTGATGTCAGAGATAGTGAATCAAGTGCTTTAGATATGCAGTGGTCTTACCTTCATCAAAATACAGTCACAAGACATATCACGGTGAACCCATAATAGACCTGCGTTAACTATATTCAGAGCACAGATACTATTTACAGAAAAACTCAGGGAAGACCTATCAACTTTACACAGTTGTATTGGTGATATATTGCTCTCTCGTGATTGTTTTGTGCTTTGAATGCACATTTAATATCTTCCCTTGTTTAGTTACATATGTTGGATTTATAGTGGTGGTTGGTTAAATCCTTTGTGGTTAAAGGGGAAATACATGAGTACCTTACAGCACAAATTATGACCTCTGCAATAAGCTTAATTCCTTGGTTCCGTTCCATTAATTCGAGAGTCACTAACTTTCCGTCCTGAAGTCGCAGGTTGGGCAGAGCCCACAGATGTACTCTGATCTGAAACCAAGTGGTCTCACAAATATGGATAAATCACCAAACACAAGTATCGCGTTTCACCATTCTACACACTTCAGTGTCCACTGGGGAAGTGTCTTCAGCACTCTGCAAGCAGAAAAACCCACGTCCTTATCTGAGATCAAAGTTTATACTTCCAAACCAGGAACCCCTTTGAGTTCCGTGGATTTCATCTCACCCTTCAAACCAAAACACTTTACTCAGACTTCAGAAAAAGGCCACTCCTGCACGCCATAACACCTACCTACACATCTCTCTCAAAGCACCCTCTTTTATCTAAACGAGCCCCCAGATGCTTTTTTTTCTTCTTTTCTTTCAGTGCTTAGTTAGGGGCAGTCAGAAAAAACAATGTGCCAAAGGCGTGCTAAGAGGTGCATGTTGGAGTCTGGAGGATTAGAGGTATAGACTACATATCCCAGAATGCATTGTCCCACTTTTGAAAACACAAATAAAAAGTCCTGAGAGAGAAAGAGAAGGGGGGACTGAAACTTTCGGGGAAGGTGAGCACTCAGGTGAGGTCCAGCCAGTCGGGGCGCTTGTGAGGCTTGCAGGTGTGGACGTCCACGACGTCCTCGCAGTCGTTGCACTCTACGGCGCAGCACCACTTGAACTTGCACTCGCACTTGGTGACGCTCTTCATCCTCGTCGTGTCGTACCCCCGACCGCAGCACATGACCTCACAGCCGTCCATCCCCCTGGAAGACTTGTTGCACACCCTTCCTGCTGTGCCCAGCGAACCTGCAACACAAGGGAAGAGCTCTTAAAGTGTCTCATAGCAACACAAGGGAAGAGCTCTTAAAGTGTCTCTTAGCAACACAAGGGAAGAGCTCTTAAAGTGTCTCTTAGCAACACACGGGAAGAGCTCTTAAAGTGTCTCTTAGCAACACAAGGGAAGAGCTCTTAAAGTGTCTCTTAGCAACACAAGGGAAGAGCTCTTAAAGTGTCTCTTAGCAACACAAGGGAAGAGCTCTTAAAGTGTCTCTTAGCAACACAAGGGAAGAGCTCTTAAAGTGTCTCTTAGCAACACAAGGGAAGAGCTCTTAAAGTGTCTCTTAGCAACACAAGGGAAGAGCTCTTAAAGTGTCTCTTAGCAACACAAGGGAAGAGCTCTTAAAGCGTCTCTTAGCAACACACGGGAAGAGCTCTTAAAGTGTCTCTTAGCAACACAACGGAAGAGCTCTTAAAGTGTCTCTTAGCAACACAACGGAAGAGCTCTTAAAGTGTCTCTTAGCAACACAAGGGAAGAGCTCTTAAAGTGTCTCTTAGCAACACAAGGGAAGAGCTCTTAAAGTGTCTCTTAGCAACACAAGGGAAGAGCTCTTAGAGTGTCTCTTAAAGTGCCAGTTCTGACAGGATGATGAGTACAGTCATGTAAGTCATTTGTTCCCAGGATTTGTCATTTCTTGATGGCAACAGGCGATCATAGTGCCAATTCCAGCTTCTCACCCTTAAACTTTTCTGCCTGCACTGAGCCGATGTTTTGTGTCTAAGCAATGGATCCAGTCATCTCCATCTATTCAATTCATTTAAAATAAATAAAATAATTTAGGTGTAATGAGGATTTATCATGTTACAGATTAGATTAACAAGACTCATTACACAGATATTCCTAGTTATTTAAAATTTCAGGGGTCAATTCTGAGTTCTGTTCCCAGAAAGCAGTGGACTACATATGAACGCTATGCAAACCTTTGCCAACCACTCAGGCTGCCTCAAATAAATGTGAGATAAATATGTAAAGGTTGTGGCTATTGTAAGAGGTTTAAACCTCCAGGACCCACATTGCACGAACATGAGTCCAGTCAGTGGCGCTTGTGACGGGCTCTTTCTACTTGGCCGACCCTATTCTCAGCCGGCCAGACAAGAGTTTACCGCTTTGTGACAGTACAACATCTGGAGACAACTAGTATAGAATTCTTATGGAAGCTAATGCTAACAAGGCTTGTTTTCCAGCCCATAACTTCTGAAACACTAGACTCACTTTCTTCTGCTTTCTGTATCTGTGCTATTATTTTTCGCCCCAGCCTCGTGATGCATTGGATAGGTTTGTTGTGTTTCAATCACACAACACGATGATGGTTCTCAACTACAAATTCTCCCTTGTGTCTCCAGGCTTATATTGTGGTATATATATCTGGCACCTCAAAGATAGCTTTGCTAAAACGGCAAGATCTGCTCCTCAGAGGTATCTTATCTAAGATGTCTTTTTCTCATGGGACAAATGACTTGAGATCACGTTAGCATTCATAATCTAAACACGTGGCAAAAGCAATTTCAATACATTTTTAACGCCTCAGATTAGGCGTGATCTTCTTGGGGGTGAGGTGTTTTGTGGATTGCACTGGACCTTCACAGCTCAGTCATTCACTCACCTGCTGCCCTGTCCAGTAGACAGTAATCCGGCGAGTGTTCCACGTACACCAAGTCATTTTTGGGGTTCCCCTTGAAGTCTTTGTCTGCTACCGTGAACCCTGTTCCGTCCTGGTTCATGGTGACCTCCACGGCCGTGTTGTACTTCTTCCTCAGGTAGTCTCCGGTGCGCCGAAAGTCAGACATGGTCAACCAGCACGTCCTGAGCGCACAGGACCCGCTCACCCCGTGGCATTTGCACTCCAGCTTCATGAAGCGTTTCACTGCCTGGAACACACACACACACACACACACACACACACACACACACGGTCTTCATTTAATGAGCTTCACACCAACACATGACATGACTTCTAACTGGAAATGACACCGTGGAGAACAGTGATTCAGCAAGGGAAATGTCTTTTGAAAGGAGTACAGTTGAGTACTAACATGACATTTATCCCATGACTCAGTCAACTGAGAGACACTCACACATCCTGACTGCCTACTCTGCCTGGTTGAATGATTGCTACCTTGTCCACATGACAACCCGCCACCACCAATGAAATGCCTCATAACTAGCTGTGTGACTTTAGTAAGCTCAAACTTACCATCCTTCCACAGCGGTTGTTGTGGAGATTCATCAGTGCCCGGGCATCTTTTACCATCCTCTCCCTGGCGTCCACGAAGGCCTTGGCGAACTTGATGCCGTAGTTGATGTTGTCACTGCAGCCGCCCCAGTCGAAGTCGCCCTTGTCGTCGCTAGCGCGGCCCCTCTTGTGAGAGTCACAGCTGCATATCTTTAACTCCCCCTGGCTGCAGGCTCGTGTAATGGCATAGACCACCCCGGCGGAAGAGATGGCGTACACGAACGCGGCCTCACGACTGCCTGGGTAGGACATTAAAGCAGAGCATGTCTGACTGCGTATAACGAGACACGGGTTGCTAAAACATGTACGCAGTGTTATGGTTGCCCGATGACTATGATCTGTCATCCCTCAAAACCCACTGACATTTGCTAATTTTAAAAACTGTTTAAATAAATACTGTCAGTCCAGTTAGTACTGTGAGTGCATGTGCGTTCTCTGCCAAGCGGACTTCCTTGTGAGAATAAACTTTATAATCTTAAGAGCCTTGGAAACACTGTAAGACAGAGTGGATGTAAGTTAGTTATTGCTGACATATCGTAATAACTCTCTTGTTACACAGTAGTACCAGTCGCTAATTTCACTGTGCGCCTCAACTGCAGATCATAGCTTTCAAATTCAGAGTAATATATTGTACGTGAACTATCTCTTTTAACTTTGTTTTTCATTTGGTGTGGTCCAGCTCTCACATGTGTTCTTCTGATCCTTTGTTGATCGCTTCATCGTATTGACTTATGACTTGTTAAAAAAAGACTAGACACGACGTTGGACCTCTCTCTCTTTCTCTCTCCATCTATTCCCACCTTTACCTTTCTCCCTCCCTCCCTCCCTCCCTCTCTCTCTCTCTCTCTCTCTCTCTCTCTCTCTCTCTCTCTCTCTCTCTCTCTCTCTCTCTCTCTCTCTCTCTCTCTCTCTCTCTCTCTCTCTCTCTCTCTCTCTCTCAGTCACAGGTTGGATGGATGTGTTTTCGGTTGGGGCCGTGGAGAAAGAGATTGAGGGTTATTAGGGCTGGCTCGGCTATCGGCCCTGTTTTCATTCACCCGCACGCAGCGAAGCAGAACACAGGCAATCTGTCAGGCAGTGGGGCTTTGTCAGTCCGCCAGAGACGTCTCCCCAAATATTTACATCTCCTATTACTGTTTATACATCAGCCCTGTAGATCCTTCTATCTGCTACTTGTATTTGGAGAATATCCACCCCTCGAAAAATCCCCCCCACCCTTCCAGGAAAGTTGAGACGAGAATTTAGTTTTTTTTTTCTCTCCTTCTTCTCGTTCACCCTTGACACCTTTTCTGATAGTACCGTCTCGTATCTTTAAAACGGCGCTACCTCCTCACTGCCACTGCACGATATTTACAGTCTTTCAGACTCGAGAACTTCTGGTTCCCGTCGTTAGACAGAGTGAATCAAATTGCATGTTAGGCTACCACCAAAGCACCCCCGAGGAATATTTAAAATGAAAGGAGAATGTTCTGGAGACTGTGCCTGCGTGGCCCAAAGAACTGCTGCATGTGTCAGCTCACATGTGCACAGGGAACAGACACACACACACACACACACACACACACACACACACACACACACACACACACACACACACACACACACACACACACACACACACACACAAACACAGAGAACAGAGGCACCATCCTGGCTTTGGCCTACAAATGAGCGTCTTTCTACTTTAGACTTTATACAGAATCAAGATTAATGGCGGAACATGTAGAACAAGTTTCAGTCCACAAAGCTCTAACCTTTTAACATTCTCACACACACACACACACAAACACACACACACACACACACATACACACACACACACACACACACACAGTCACAAACAGTCACAAACACACACACACACAGTCACAAACAGTCACAAACACTGTCACATACACACACACACTCACACACACACACACACACTCACACACACACTCACACACACACACACACACACACACACACACACACACACACAGTCACACACACACACACACACACACACCATCAGCCACACATACTTACTGCGTAGCATGACTCGGCCAAACACTGTGTGGTCTCGGTCGAGAGTGCTGCAGTTCCAGCGGTGGTGGCGGAACTGGTGCTGGCACTCGCGGATCCACTCCTTGGCGCCCTCCCCGATGGAGCGCATGAGGTCCGGGTGGCGCTGGCAGAGCTGCCGCTGCTTGTTCACCAGGCCCGGAATGTTGTCACATATCACCCGCGCCCCAAGAGCCCCGATGTACCTGCAGGAGGGGGGGGGGGGGGGGGGCACAATGTCACCATGTCACATTCTCAACAGGCACATTGTTTTTACCCCTCAAAACACCCCCGGGGTCTGACACAGGCTAATACTTTAAAAGGAAAAACCTCAATGTCAAATTGAGTCAGTTTTGTTATAGTGTTCCAGACGGCCCGGGCACAGAGGCAGTGACGGAGACAGCTCAGGGCTGTTTCAGTAACCCGTAAATGACCCAAAGACCAGCAGCCCCCCCCCCCCCCCTTCCCCTCTTTTCCATTGAAAGCCACTGTACCAAACGGGTGCGCCGACTGGAGCCATGGCGGCAGACGGTTTATGCCGTGCTCACAAAGCCTTGTCTCCTGCCGGCCGGATGTCATTATCCGCTCAATCGTGGCCACATTTCGTGTCACCGGCGGGTCCGACCGGGCCCACCGGCTGAAGCGGAGAGGGATCTCTTTCCACTCCTCTTATGGCCGTCCTCGGCCCAGTCTCCCTCCGGCACGACTCGTCCAGGGCAGGCAGCTATGCTGAGCAGGGGCGTTGTGTTTATTTTCCACGCACACACACACACACACACCAGCACACACACACACACAGACCAGCTCCTCAGGACCCCTTGCTTTTCAGCTTGTGTCGGCCCCAGCTGGGAGGGTCGGCCGTGCGGATGCCAAGAACTCAGAGCATAAATGATTGCAATGATGACAACAATCCATCCCCCTCAGCCCTTTAAGGCATAAATTACGATTATGGAAGTATTTGTCTCCCACACTCTGGCTATTGTAACCCTCTCAGCAGGGGCACTTTTGGGGCCAAACTGTCAGGTGGGGATATGTGAATCATATTTTTTAGGGGGCAAAAGGGGTGATGTAGTTGCTTCAACAGTTGCTAAGCAGAACATGGTCAATCACTCCAATTTATGCCAGCGCCTGTATTTTACACGGTTGGACGTAGACTCTCTCTCTGTGTGTGTGTGTGTGTGTGTGTGTGTGTGTGTGTGTGTGTGTGTGTGTGTGTGTGTGTGTGTGTGTGTGTGTGTGTGTGTGTGTGTGTGTGTGTGTGTGTGTGTGTCTGACAACCATGAAATTAATTGGACACAGTGACGTCATGACTATCACAACTGCACAGCCAAGTGTGATGGACTGTAGAGCTTCGGTGCAAGGGAGGGTTGGGGGTTGAGCAGTCAGTGGGTCAAAGCTGGTCAGATACCCTTGAAGACACTAGAGGTGGAGGTGGACTATAAGCTGCCTCCTGGGCACTAGGCTCCATTAGTGTAAGCCTTCTGCCTGTCTATAAAATACAACTGTGTGAGTCGGTGAAATACTATAATGTCAAATTCTACCACACAGAAATGTTCTTTATCAAGATTTCTCAACACCAAGAGAAAAGAAAGAAAGAAACCCGGAGACGTCTTTCCCGACTTATTGTAATTTTTTCAGAAATGCCTCCCGTCTGCTTATTATCAGAGGAAAGTGTCCAGTCTCCTGTATTTGTTTTTACGTGTGATTTATTAAGCGCCTACCACAGACTTGCGGTGCGGTGTGTTGGGTTTCAGTGGCTTGTTATTATTCTATGCCGGGATTGGCGGGATGTGAACCCTTACATGTCCTGACTAGTCCTATGGACTGTGCCCTGGAGAAATCACACAAGAGCACATCTGAACGCACCACAGCCCCTACCTGTCTTTCCCGCTTAGTGCGACTGGGAATGGAAAGCCCCGCTCACCATTAATCTTAATGAAGAAATATCCTCAAGGGTCCCCAGCGCCCGCTCTTGGTAACTCAACACGCTCGCTTCACTTACCGTGGAGCGGACTAATTTGATTTCTTGACTTGTTCTGTTTGATGTTTGCAAGAGCAACGTGGCTTTTTTTCTGATCACGCATCCCAATACTTCAGCCTTCCATAGCCTAATGAATTAGGGTCGATTTTTTTTTTTGTTCCAAACATTGTTTTTCTTTTTTTTTCATCCAACAACGTCTTGCTTATAAATGGTACTTGGAAAACCTTACTCATGGAAACAAAGCTAAGAGTACAAATAGTAATTATGTTTGTTGTAAGTGAAAATTAGGACTTAGGACTCTAGAATAATAATGTATGCAATTTTAACATCTAAAGAAATACTGTAAAGGTACAACATGTTTCATAGACGAGAAGCAGACATTGATATCTCTATAATCAAATCACTAACATCCTTTCAAGCATTTGCATTTTAAACTAATTTCTAGTTTGCAACAACTCGTAGCCTAATTGGCAATGATTTCATCCATACCGAAATAAAACATACGTCGACATGAAAGCATTCTTACCACCAAGATGAGTCCACTCTCGGCGTGAATATCAAAAGAAGTAGAATGAAATGTACGTATATCCTGGAGGTAGCAGGTGTAGAATTAGAAGCTATCCTCCTGTTTCGAGATGACGGTCTTAATTCCATCCGCCTCGAGGTGACCGATGGATTCCTCGTTGTCCTCTGGACTTTGGTGAACTCCATCACTTCGGTTTTGTTTTCCATTCAGTTTATACTTCCAGGTAAATAATCCGAATGACGTCTGGCAGGTTTTAAATAATTGAAGATTACGTTGTTCGAGTAGATGACGAGAAGATTTCACAGTTTTTAGAGCTGCTCCACTGTCATGTTAAGGACCGCTGCTTACCAAGTTATTTTACAACTCATAGTTGTTTTCAATCCGATTTCTTAATTTGGAACTATCACCTCATTACTTATATTTTTCAGTGCCACTTCTTCATTAGCAGCAATATAAAGTTGTCTCTCATGCGCGTTTGAAGTAAGAATCCAAACCCCATTCCTTGATGGCGCCCCTCTCCCCAATATATTTTATAGACTCAGTATTTCCTTTTAAGACTGGTGTGGGCTGAAATGCGGTTTATTAGAATAAACCACCGGCAGGGTAGAAGGGAGGAGGGGAGATTAAATTAATATCCCCCAGTTTCTGTCCTCTCATTGGATAAAGTCAGCAACTGTGAAGCCCCCGGGTGAATGGGAAAAGTTGTGCTCCGCGCCGCGCTGCAGTTTGGAATGAGGATGCGCCGGCAAATTCTACCTACTCTAGGTCACATGTTGGCTTTCATTGAGGTTGAAACTCCCGTTTGTGTTGTTTCCTACTAACCTCTACCGTTGGTAACAATGCGTGTGGCAAAGCCTCCTGCAATTAAATATCATTATCAGATGTTGCTTTGACCACAAAAGGTATCGGCGTTCCGAAACGCGATTACACAATCCTATTCTTAGCCCGATGAATACATACAGCTTGGATATAGCAACCGGTCGTAATTATTTTGGGAGGTGACATTGTCCGTGTACTGCACATAAGCGCACTGCTTATAACATGTGTTGCTGAAATTGCGAAATAAGTGCGGTCTGATTACCCGGCTCTCGCTGAGCTCCAGAACAATGTTCCACTAACCACCATGAGCCAGTTAAACTCAGGCATGTTAATGGATGAAGTGATGCGCTGGACATTACTCTTTGCAACTCACTGTGACCTCTTTGATATCCCTAATCTACCCATAGCCTTTCCCTCACATGTGATGCATTTCAATGACATGATGGGACGAATGAGCAGTGGCACGGACAGCTATAGACAGACATAATAAATCACACGATCATGTTTTGAACATTGATCATTAAACTACAGAAATATACAGCCAACTCAGGGGGGTTCAGTGTCCCATTCTTCTTGGGAGGCACTGTTGTAAAGTGTGTGTGTGTGTGTGTGTGTGTGTGTGTGTGTGTGTGTGTGTGTGTGCGTGCGTGCGTGCGTGCGTGCGTGTGCGCGTGTGCGTGCGGGTCAGACGCGGCAGGTCTGATAGCAGTTTGGGAATGAAGTGGTCCTGTATTCCAAGTACATCGTTCAAAAGCACAATTTAATAACAATAGCGACTGGCAAGAGCCTTTTTTCCTTTTAAACAGCCAGATAGTTGTGGCAGTTGTTCTAGTTTTGTCTGTCTTATTTAATGGCCTATTTAGTCAGTCAGTTTAACAAGAGCAACTGTCAAGAAGCTGTATCCTCTAAAACCACCAAATAGTTGTAGCAGTGTGTAGCCCATGTCTGTTTATCTGTTTGTCTGTGTCTGTCTGTCTGTCTGTCTGTTTTTTTGTATATGTATTGTTCCATGGCTAGTCCAAAGGCCTCTTTAGTCAGTGAGTTTATGATCCCCCATATCTCTAACCTGTCCAGTGTCTGCTTTGCTATCCTTAAGTGGCATGATATACATCTGTTGCTGCAGCATCTGACATTTGAATGTGCTGAGATCAACACCAGGGTTTGGCCTTTAGACAACTAGTGCTGAACCTATTCTGGAAACACATTCCCATCTCCATATTGTCTGTGTCCTTTACAGTTTTGATTTATTTGATAGAAACAGTCTAAATGCACAGATGCTCACTGCAGACGAACATCTTTTGAATAAAAAGATAAGAATGATCTCAGATGTGTATATAAATTCCCGTAGGGGGCATAGTGTATAGTTTGTGTACTCCCCCCTGTCAGTAATTCATTGAGTAAGCCGATTTCGCATGACTCGAAATCATGTTTTTCCTGATCCGAGAATTTCGTTTTTTGTTAGAGCTATGACACTTTGGTCAAATATATCATTGTCATTAGGGGGGGGGGGGGGGGGGATGTTTGTGTGTGTGTGTGCGGGGTGGGGTGGGGGGGGGGGGGGTGCGGTGGTGTTGTTGGCGGAGCACAACCACAGTCACTGATGGTGCGGGACTGGGTGTAATGGTCAAATAAACAAACACAGTCTGACCCACCGCTCATCTCCAGTCGACCTGTAGTTCCTGCTCCTAAGGGGGTGGGGGGGGGGGGGGGGGGGGGGGGGTGGTGGGGGGTACGTATACAGCAGAGGACAATGGAAATGCACGGGGGGACCGACAGCAAGGGGGACTGACAGTAACGAGGGCAAATCCCTGCATATTAGTCACAGCCATCAGAAAAGGTCAAAATAGCACACTTGGCTAAAAATAGTCCCGGCAGCTAAAAATGCCCATACCGTAACAAAGAAGGGCTGGATGACAGCTCCCCGCTGTTATGTGGTATTATAGTGTCAACCTTTGACAGGCCAGTTATAAGAGACATTTGCCTTGCTTTACGCATGCTCTGTCATTTATGAAGATCACGTCTAGGCCTTGTAGTTTTCCATCTGCAGTCACTAGAGAATGTATATGAACTGTATATATATATATATATATATACATACTGTGAAGTAGTCAGACAAGCCAACAATCCCAGCATACATGTACACATCCATAAAGTATGTATCCAGACACAGACAAGGCCACTGTGCGAACACACACACACAGTCACACAGACATATACACACACACACATACACACACACCCTCTCGCGTATGCGACCTGATCTTTCTCTGTCTGCGGAACAAGCTGTAGATTTTACAGTGACAACTCTATAACAAATTGTTTTGCTGGGGGGCCTGGGCGTGCAGACCAGTTAATTCCCAAAACAGGTGACAGGAGCGGGGACGGGGGACAGGGGACGGGGGACGGGGGACGGACCCAACTGGGCAGAAGGGGGCGGGATGAGGCGAGAGGGGATAGGACCTTGCTCCAGAATGCCCCAGCTGAGGAGGGTGAAGAGCTGTCACAGAGCTCCTATTCTGGGCCAGCGCGTGGCCAGGGCTAATTTCAGTCCCAGTCCGAACGTCAGGTCCCTGGAACAGAGGCAGGGGGAGCTCACCTCCAAGCCGTCTCCCCTGATGGGCCACTCCTTGCTTGGGGGGGGGGCTTCCCACCATCAGAGCACAGGGGTCGATGGACATTTTTGATCATCATTGGTCAGCTATTTCAAACTAATGTTGTAACTAACAATCAGTGTTGGGGAAGCAGACGTTGAAAGCAAGCTACTATTGACGCAGTGAAAAACCATTGAACTACATCAAAGTCACCCTATGGACAAATCTACTTAGTTCACTTAAGTTACTTAGAATAAGTGTTTACTTTGTAAAAAAAATAAAATAAATAAAGATAAAATTGACAATGTACATATTATATGAAATTATAACCAAGTATAACACAAACAAGTCACATGCCAGCAGTAAAGGCCTACTTCACAGCTCAAACATACACCCCTTAAAAATAAAGTACCCCACTATTAATGGGAAAGTGCAAGGAATGTCAGCTTTAGTTTTGTATACATAGTTGGTTCTGTATACAATGTTCATTAGTCAGACACTTGCCTTCCAAACACTGGAGCCCAGGTCACTCAGTTAGCCAGGTCAAATGTAGTAGGTCCTGTCAGCGGAGCGACATGTGTTTCCTTAGGTGTGGCCATGGTAATTCTTTAGGTGTGGCCATGGTGATTCTTTAGGTGTGGCCATGGTGATTCTTTCGGTGTGGCCATGGTGATTCCTTAGGTGTGGCCATAGTGATTTCTTAGGTGGTGCCATGGTGAATCCAAGGTGTGGCCATGGTGATTCTTTAGGTGTTGCCATGGTGATTCCTTAGATGTTGCCATAGTGATTTCTTAGGTGTTGCCATGGTGATTTCTAGGTGTGGCCATGGTGATTCCTTAGGTGTTGCCATGGTGATTCTTTAGGTGTTGCCATGGTGATTCCTTAGGTGTTGCCATGGTGATTCCTTAGGTGTGGCCATGGTGATTCTTTCTATGGATGAGAGTTGGGAGGTTCATTCATGATGATGTCGCTGTGTGAGCGCTGCGTGCCCTTCTGCACACGCAGGACACCAAGGTCAAGTGTGTGGAGGTGGCTGGTTTTCCGGGGCCCTTCACAGTGGTCAAGATGAAAGAAAAAGGGAGCAGGGCTGCTCAATGGGGGTCAATAACAGAACATGTCTACTGGTCAATTGTAACATGATAACCGAAAATCATTCCTTGCCTTTTATGGCCTCAAATTGTTTGCAGTGTAAGTAGCTAACTTCATCATATACTATGTAACTGTGAATGTAGCTGAACTACAGGCAGGCTCATAGTTAAACTACTATTTTAATTACATGTTGTTTACTACTCTCCAACACTAACAATACTCACCTAAATATAAGTGTTTTAGAGTTAAGCAACACCTGCACACATGCCTTCCTACCTGTGGGTTGAGTTTCGGTGTGTTTGCTATTTCTATAGATAGTCTGGAGTCAAGGGACCCGATTTAAACCTTTCAGATGTCTAGGCCTTCATGTTGAATTCAAGCATTTTGAAGCATATTCTGTGGGGCCTACTCTGTGTGTGATAAAGGCTCCACAACACACACACAGACACACACACACACACACACACACACACACACACACACACACACACACATGTTGAATTCAAGCATTTTGAAGCATATTCTGTGGGGCCTACTCTGTGTGTGATAAAGGCTCCACAACACACACACACACACACACACACACACACATGTTGAATTCAAGCATTTTGAAGCATATTCTGTGGGGCCTACTCTGTGTGTGATAAAGGCTCCGCAACATTAACAACCTATGAAGTAAGGTCATGTGCCTCTCATGTGTAACTTCCTGTCAGGCTCGGTAATCAAATAAAAAAGATGAAGCGCAAACATACAAAACACAAACAAAGAATTCCCATCATTCCTTGGGAACGCACACAAGGCTGTCCCATAGTTGCCAAGTTTCTGCAGTAGCAATTAGTTGATAATATGTTGAAACAACAAAGAGTAAAAAAAAAAAAAAATCTTAAACTGAACCACAAGAGCCTCAGCAAAATTCCCCGAACGCCTTGTTGTCATTTTTCCCAGTATTTTATTATAGAATTCCACAAAGCCTCAAATACGTTTGGGCTTTCACATTCAAATCTCTCCTCACTTATTTACTTGACATTCCACGTCCTGTGCAATGTTGCTCAATAATAATGGCGAGTGATGCGCAATGCCCTTCCTCATACTTTCCAACGGCTCTAGAGAGCGGGGCCTGCTGCCAGCCTCCCGTTGCCAGGCCCTGGGGGTTTATGGACGGCTCGACTGGTGGGCAGGCATGCGTCCCTGTTGGCCCGCGCAACCGGTCCCCGTCCACCGCTCGCTTCACAGGAATGTTGATGAGGTGACCCGCCGCCTCGGAGGAGGACACCGGCCGACAAATCCCGACAAATCCGGTCGGCGTGCCATAGTGACGGACTGAAGAATGTGAGCTTGAAGAAAAAAAAGTGCTCAATCAGCAACCACAATGAGGAACTTTACTGTATACTGCTTAGTGGTGACTGTCCCAGATGTAAAAAAAAAAAAAAAAAAAAAAACGGAATAGGCCGGCTATGTGTTTGGATTGATGGGATACCGTTGTGAACAGTTTGCCAAAAGAGAATATTGCACCATACTGAATAATACATATTTCATGCTACCCCGCTACTTGAGCCGCCTGAAGGCCGCACACAAACATAGACATACACTGGCATATATAATTGAATTAGGCTTTGAAAAGTGACCTCGCCCCATGAGTGCCCACGGCTACCGTGCCAGCCTTCCAAAACCACACTTCACCACGCTTATCCAGCTTTCACTTCCTGCTAACTCCAAGAAGTCAGCACAAAAATGAGTGATCAAAGAAATTACAGGAATATTGTGTTCCTCTAGCAGTGACATAACCAAGGTCCTGGTTTGGATACTCAGGGAGCAAACATACTGATAATAATGTATACCTGTATTGTTCTGTAAGCTGATTTGGATACAATCGTCTGCTGAATTTAATAAATGTAAATGTCTTTTTTTATTTCATCTTTTTCATTTATATAGCACCTCTAACATCATGGCGCTTTACCGAGGCCTGAGCCCAAGGCCAAACTTTGGACCAACAGGTACCATGTAGCTGTAATCAGAGAACAGTTGTTGTGTGATCTAGACCAGTGTTGCCTATAGATCGTAGCTTTCACAGTAGGCTCCTACTGTCACCGTTTGTTAACCTTTGGTAGCCTGGAGTGTCACACAACAGCGTCCAATTATGAAAACTAACACTTCACATAATTGGTGCATCACTTGATGTTGTTTTTAACTTCACATTTAACATTTGCATTCTTCTTTCTGTATAAATTGAATTGAAAGTTACTGTCAATCACACCTCTCGTATTAAGGGTTTTAAAGCTGCCAGGTCAGGTGGCACTGCACTGCACATCTGATGCAATGTTGTATCCTACACACACACACACTCACCTGGTGGATGCAGCTGCAAAATGATCTGAATGATGATCGATTAACATCTTTACAAAAACAAAAACTGATAATCTAGCATTTACATTTCATTTTGTTTTTACACAATAACTACTAAACAATGAAATCTGCCCGCTTCTCTCCAGTTGGGCAACCCAGCAGATATGCTCTATCAGTTTGTTAGCCTCATCACTGTGCTATGAGAACACTGCCCCCTGGTGGAGAAAACACACATGTACAGGGAGCCCAATTACATTTAAATGTCTTAGAACATTATTGAAACAAAGTTGAAGACTTTAAAGCAGTTTTTTTTCTTAGTATACAAGGGTTGTAATGTACATATGCCATCTGAGTGGTGTACAATGAAGCGTTGTTTGGTTTTTACTTTTGTACCTCAAGGATAAAAAAAATAAATGAGCTCCTTTCAATCTGAAGGAAAATAGATTTTCAAATGATTTTTGGATTTTATATGCAGTTTTATTAATTTGTTTTCACTCATTTATTTATGATGTAAGGTGGGTGGGGTAGGCTGGTTGTGTGTGTGTGTGTGTGTGTGTGTGTGTGTGTGTGCTGATCTGTTGATCTCTTCTCCCTTCTATATTTTGTCCTTCGTGAGCGGTAGACTGTTTTGGTGATTAAATAAAACAGGACACGGTATGAAAATTCATGTGAAAGTTTACATCATCCATTCTTAACATAATAATATTATTACAATCGACCACAACCTGTCCAGGCTTGCAACACGGTCCTCTTCTGCCACTCAAGCAGAAAATCAATCCCAACCGATTATCATGATTATCCAATAGAATACAGTGCTCACCTGCTGTGAATGACATTGAAAAATACTAGAAAACTGCTGGAAATACTAGCTGCTGACATTTCCATCAACACAACCTTGACTTAAACTGACCCGACATGTCTTTGAATTTGATCTAAAATGCACTTGATCATGGTGACATATGGACATCATTATACATAACTAATAATACCCTTCCCACAGACACTAGTAGACACTATGGTTACATTCCATATTATCAAAGCAACACAACCAATTTAAGAATGCATGTATATGCATTCAATTACTATAAATGCAAGAAGTTGAAACAAGCGTTTTGTCTGATTACAGTATATAAAAATGTGTTCTGAACTCTTCATCAAGGGTTGATGTTCATCTAATATCTATACATTTTCAAAATCTGCTGTGAAAAAAAAACATAGTTTAACATGCATTTCATTAAAATATACATTACAGTGTGTTCACTAAAGCCGTTCGATTTTTGAGTACATGGGAATCTACTGCATACGAATACAAATATTTGGTCAAATACTGGAAAGTAAATAAAGATATACTGTTGGAAGGAAACCTGGAAGGAAAGTGCCTTAAAACATTGGTTTTGGAACTGCATTTGCTGCTCCTAAGAAACAATTTTTGGCCCAGCAACCATAACCTGCTAGATACTGTACCCGTTGACTGCATGTCATCGCAGGTAGGAGACAAAACATCCCGACGCATGTAAGCACCAAGCTTTGGAATATACATTTTAAAATATACCAACAGTACAGTATAATCCATAACTAAGATGTAAGAGGCACTTGCACTTGATTTTATCTTTATCTAATTCAATAGGAAAGTTAATAAAGCTAGTCTTATACTGGCATAAGCTTAACAAGAGACGTACAAATGCAGCATAGGAAAAGGATTCATACAAAATCTTACACTAGTCAAGAATATTTTCAGTCCTATTTCGGTCCTGCACTCATGCTAGCTCATGCTAGGCTAGCTGGAATAGGTTTGAATGACAGTGTTTTGGTGCGCTGTGCTTTGACATGAGTATAACCACGCGTGTACGGAGCATAAGGAGCGACAAGTGGCAGGCACTAGGACCCTGGGTCAACCGCTGGACGACACCACCATGTCCAGCTCCTTGACTCCGTCCTGGCCGCTGGTGAGACCGCAGCTGGCCGGGGACAACTGCTCCGTGGTGAAGTGGTTGTGGTTGGCCCGCGGCACCGGTGCCGGTGACGGCGGGGCCTGGGCCAGGCCCGGTTTCTTGGGGGGGATGGGCGGCGGGATTCCGCGGTCGGCTCTGGGGATGGTGGGCGAGCGGATGCCAGGCGAGAGCATGCCGCTGGGGACCCGCGAGGAGGACAGGGAGGGCGAGCTGGGCGCCAGGTTGCGGTAGTCTGTGCCAAACGGGGAGCTGTTGGGAGTGGCGGCTGGTTTGGTGGCGCCCGGCTGCTGCTGCTGCTGCTGCTGCACGGTGAAGCGGGACAGAACCTGAGTCACGGTGCTCCGGGCCACCTGCCGAGCCGGACTGGTCTCGGGGGACGGGGTGCTGCAGGGGGACAGCGCCCGTGGGGAGCTGGGGGACGCCCCTCCTCTGCTGTTTGGGGAGCCTATCACAGCTGTGTGAGGCTGGGGCTGGGGCTGGGGCTGGGGCTGGGGCTGGGGCTGGGGCTGAGACTGCGGCTGAGGCTGGGGCTCTGGGCTGGGGCTGGAGTTGGGGTTACCCTGGAACTTGTGGCGGGCAGCGTGGAAGCGCTGGTGGATGCCCGCCTGGTAGGAGGACTGCATGCTGGCAGAGTTGCCGCTGCTGGGGGACGCACTGGACGTGGCGGTGGTGCTGGGGGTGGAGGGAGACGGGGGTGCTTGGCTCGCCCGTTTAGCCAACATGGGAGAGGAGCAGGGGGAGGCCGTGAGCGAAGACAGACCCAGGCTCTGCTGGGGGTGGACGGGGTGTGGATTCAGACAGGAGTGGTTCTCCAGGTCCCCATCCTCAGGAACTCCGTTCTCCTTCTCCTCCTCCTCCTCCTCCTCCTCTTCCTCTTTCTGTGCAGGGTGGTGGCCATTCATCTTGGGCACCTCCTCTTCCTCCTCCTCCCCCTGCTGCTGCAAGCTTGCGTCCATCTGTGTGGTAACAGACCTCATTATCGGCCTCCTCTCCTCCTCCTCCATCTCCCCCCTCCCCGTCTCTCCTCCTCCACCTCCTCCCTGCAGTGCCTCCTCCAGCTCCCCCTTCAGCCTCTCCAGCTCCTGCTGCAGTGCCCGGCCTTGCGCCTCCTCCCTGCGGAGGCGCGCACGCAGCTGCTCCCTCTCCGTGTCCACCTCGGCCAGCTGCTCCTCTGCGCGCGCCTCCGTCTGCAGAGCGCGCCTCTTCTCGGCCTCCAGCTGCGTGCGGAGGCTCTGGGTGGCTCCGCGCTCCCGATCGAGGCGCCGCGAGGCCTCCGCCGCCCGCTGGCTCTCCTCCTGGGCGCGGGCGGAGGCGCGTTGGCACTCGCGGGCCAGGGCGGACGCCAGCTGCTTGTGCTGGGCACGCTCCTCGTCCAGCTGCTCCTGGAGGCGCCGGTGCTCTCGCTCCAGGCGACGGGACTGACCACGCTCAAACTCCAGCTGTGGGGGAAACATAACAAACATTAAAACAAAATAAAACATATACAGCAAGCACACACACACACACACACACACACACACACACGCACACATGACACAGACACATACAGACACACACACAACCACACACACACACACACACACAGACGCACACAGACACACAACCGCACACAGACACACACAAACACAGACACACACAAACACAGACACACACAAACACAGACACACAACCACACAGACACACAACCACACAGACACACACAGACACACACACACACACACACAGACACAGACACAGACACACACACACACACACAAACCACACACCCGCAACCAGACAGACTGAATTCATCTTTTATTCATAAATCACTGATGCTCAGGAAGTGACTGATTCTCTTAGCCTGTCCGCCTCCAAACCCTCTCACAGAGTAAAAGTTCAGATGGGTCATCGATCAATGAATACAGAGCCTCTGGTTTCACTTTTCCCCTCAAAAAAATCGCTAACTGGATACACTCCCTAACAGGTGAGGTTTCACTGAATTTCTTACTGATGTTTTTCTGATATTTCTTTGTACAGATACACACTAAAAAGTTCACAACCCTGATCTGAATGCTTGACCCAGGTCAGCTGTGTAGTGCTGCTGAGAGGCATGAGTCAGTGCCTGAGTAGCTTTGGTCTGGGCCAGAATGCCAGGCAGTCGTTTTAGTTAGCCAGGAGGAGAGCGCTACCTCTGGCGTGGTTTGTTCCTTTGGAGTGGTGTGTGTAATGTAATAGCACTAGTTGATGTGCGGCGCGCAACGCGCATTGATACATGTATGAATACTGATAACGTAGTATATGTGACCTACGTCAGTTGATGAGTTGACAAGTTGATGAACGAGCTGCAAGTTGGTGCTCTTATATGATTTGACGATTTACTTTATAGACCAGTCTAAAGAAATAACCCCTGCTTATTATCCACGTTCGTTAATTCTACAGTGTGTACATCTGCCGTGGTGCGCTACCTCGGGCGTGGTGTCTTACCTGCTGTTGGAGGCGCTCCCTCTCCTTCTCCAATATGCACGTGACGTCGTCGCCCTCGGCCGTGTCCTCCGCGTGCCGCCGCTTCTCCTCCTCCAGGTCCGCAATGACCTGCCATAGCCACACGGGGGCGACAGAGAGACATCAGACAGACAGCTCAGACCTCCCGTCTCAGACAGATTAGCCTGTGCGGCTGCTACGTCATCACGCTAAAACGGACACAGTACACATGGCCCTCCTCTTGACCCAGGCTGGGGGGGGGAGGGGGGGGGGGGGCAGAGATGTCTGTGAGTGTGCATCTCGGACAGGATTAAGGGTAAGGGTGGT
>NC_137908.1:6335447-6367947 GCF_963457725.1 Sprattus sprattus | reverse complement strand
AATGTGTGTAGGCTACACAACCACCTCCTCCTCCTCAGAGTGTGTAGGCTACACAACCACCTCCTCCTCAGAGTGTGTAGGCCACACAACCACCTCCTCCTGAATGTGTGTAGGCTACACAACCACCTCCTCCTCAGAGTGTGTAGGCTACACAACCACCTCCTCCTCAGACTACACAACCACCTCCTCCTCAGAGTGTGTAGGCTACACAACCACCTCCTCCTCAGAGTGTGTAGGCTACACAACCACCTCCTCCTCAGAGTGTGTAGGCTACACAACCACCGCCTCCTCAGAGTGTGTAGGCTATAGCTGCAGCTCAGGCTACCCTCACAGAGGGCAAAGGGCCTCCCTTATTGATGGTTAATCTCCAACAGAGAGAGAGAGAGAGAGAGAAAGAGAGAGAGAGAAAGAGAGAGAGAGAAAGAGAGAAAAAGACTACGTGTATATCGTAGTGCAAACTGGACCAGTGGAACAGGCCACGCACAAAAGGGAGTCTGTTTGCCTGGCTAGGCTACCCCCCTCTCCTCTCTCTCCTCCTCTTCTCCCCCTCCTCCTCCTCCTCTTCTCCCCCTCCTCCTCCTCCTCTTCTCCCCCTCCTCCTCCTCCTCCTCTTCTCTCCTCCTCCTCCACGCATCTGCTGATGAGTGTTTGTGTGTGGAAGTGGGAGAGTGAGGATGAGGCCAGCTGCCTGCCTGCTCTTGCATTCCTCTCATGATTGCCTTTTTAAAAGATGCAGGAGAGATAGAGAGATAGAGAGAGAGAGAGAGAGAGAGAGAGAGAGAGAGAGAGAGAGAGAGAGAGAGAGAGAGAGAGAGAGGGAGAGTGAAACCGTCCCCCTTCTTAGGCCTTAAGTTGGGACCTTTCTGAAGAGCTCCATGTGTGTTGAGCTGTTACTGGTGATTAAGCCGGCTGCACAGGGACAAAATGCACAGCTCATTCCTTATGCCAGATGAAATCTAGCATTCCTATTTTTTTGCAAATCTAATTTACCTCCTTAAATTCCTGGACACGCTTGTAAAGAATTCGAAATGGACTGTTGCTTCTCAGGATTTCCGGATACATTCCATAAACACTCCATAACTTTCCGTCAACAGCATGACATTTCCATAAAACATAAAAAGAACCACAATGTACGAGACTAATATGTAAGGCATCTGTCTCATGTGGGAAGAATCAGGAATTTTCAATCTTTCATCTTGGACTCCCATATAGCAGCTGATTGGGGAACAGATGAGGCCCTGACCTGGATTTGCTGCAGACCCAGGTGTTGTGTGGTCTAGCGGGACCAAGACAAGACCAGAGAGATGGAACCAGATAGCAGTGCGCTATGGAGCGGATCCAGTGGGGAGCCGGCATTGACCGGGCGCGCATCACACAGATACATTTCATTTCATCCAACATCTCGTCCTCAACGCGTGAGCTCCCTGGATATCGAACCTGTTGCCCTGGTGATCTTTGCACCTGGCTCTACTACGTGAAGCTACAGAAAGACAGCAAATCTACTCCAGGGTCAGATTTGTTCTACAACCACAGGTGCTAGCTGAGCTGGGGAAACCAGACGGCTCTTGGACTGAATTCATAAAGATAGAACCAGGACCACAGCTGACCCCGGAACAGTTCTGGCACAGATTCTGTAGAACCTTCTAAGCTCTAGGACCCGATTCCTTTACCATCAGGTAGAATTTGGGTAAAAGGGTACAGACAAAACCAGAAAGGATTAATTGAAGAGAGAACCAAGACAGCCGCTGACTGTACCAATGCTGCCTTCAAGAGAGAAATGATCTCCAGATTTAGCAGTGGCATCCCTTACTTCCTTGGGAATGAACCAAATGAGAAGCCCAATGACATTAGCGCCTCCCCCCCGCAACCGCTGGCCCACGCGCGCCACCACACATGACCTGCGGCTTCAGAGTTCTACTCGGGTCAACAGCGGAGCGCTGGAGGAGGAGGAGGAGGAGGAGGGAATGGGTGTTTTGGGAACGCTAGAACATTCTTCTGTGCTCGAGCGAATATCTTTGACTTCAAGCAGAAACCCGATGAGGTCTGATTACTCCAGAGACTCCAGAGTGAAGTAGAGGGGAGGGGGGGGGGTGTCTGTATTACGTCTGATGGCAGCAGCACAAAGGTGTGGGAAAGATAAACCATGCTGCAGTACTTATATACCCAAAACAAAAAATGTGGCGTCACATCTCACTCTAGACTGCTGTGAATAACTCATTAGTCCTGGTTTAAAACGATTCTTCACACTGGGGAATTCTGGAAATAGGCCGTCCTGTTTCATGCACATTCTCAAAAAGAGCTAAAAGCCTAGGAAAAGGTTTAGTAATTGTTATACAGTACCTGTTAAAGGTTTGGACACACCTTCTCATTTTTTTAGTTTTTTCTTTAGTTACTTTACTGTAGATAACACTTTTTTTGTTTAGAACATCATTGCTTTTGTAGTTTAAATGTCTTCAGTATTAATCTACAATGTAGAAAATAATAAAAGTAAAGAAATTAAAGGTGTGTCCAAACTTTTGACTGGTACTGTATATGGTCAAAAGTACCATGAGAGAAGAACAATATCCTACAGTGGGTTTACTGATTGGTCAACCATGGTTAATAATTTTACCCTGAAGCCCTTCTCTGCATACCACTATAAGAGCTGTGTTTGCCGTGTGTGGCAGGAGATAGTCCAAACCAGAACCATAAAACTTGATCAGCTCGACTGCAAGTGGTTCGCACACGTCAGGATACACACACTAAAACAGAAGCTGCTGTGGTAATAAGGCTATACTGACAGTTACGTTAACTGTAGTATTGATTATGAAGCACAGAGGATCATGGAACTTTGTGATCCATATTACACAACCGCCAGAGGCCAGGGCTCGCTAAAATTGCAAACCCGACATCTCAGGACGATCAAGTTTTCCTGTCGGGCTACCAAAGTGTTTTCTGTTCTTCAGACTCTAAGTGAATGAGTTGTTCATCATGATGGAAGTGTACGTGTTAATCAGTAAGGTACTAGTCTGAACGATCAAGTTTTCCTGTCGAGCTACCAAAGTGTTTTCTGTTCTTCAGACTCTTTCCGCTATTTGGAGGAAAACCACAGAACTGAGTGAATGAGTTGTTCATCATGATGGAAGTGTGTGTGTTGATCAGTAAGGTACTAGTCAGGTTGTGTTGGATGAGAGAGTCCTCTGCCATATCAGCATTCCATGGCAAATAGTGCACCAGAAAAGCTAGGATCAATACGGTTCTGCACACACATGCTGGATGAACGTGTGTATTGCATAACAGCATTCACACCACAAGATGAACATGAACATGAATTTGGATTTAATTGAAGTTTAAATCAGACCTTTATCCTTTTGTTCTTCCGCAAAACATATTCCCACGGTCCACAGTCATTGGCACACCCAAGACGTGTATATGCCCGGTGAAGGAAACTTTAGACTTCTGGTGATTTATTTGATATCAAACTGATGTGCAATATGCACACCTTAACAAAACAGTTAAGGTCATTTTCAGGTTTGTAACAGTGATATATTTACAGAGAATAACTATGTAAATGCGTTTTTTGATATTTTTCTAAGATGCATAATGATATTTATGATTGTTGCAGTATGTGCTTGGTAAATAAATTGCTTTTTAGAATATATATACCTTTCTACATATTTTTTTTATTTGGGCTAGTCTAATTCAATTTGGGCAACCAAAATCTGCAGAATGCCTGGCCAAAGGGATACTGCCAAATGAGTCTACTGCCAAAATGTTGACAGAATGTCAAAGTGATCTCATTGAAAAGACAGAAATGCACGGGCACACAATTCTCTATGTACTTTTTCTAATTATTTTTAAATCATTCCTGTTCTTTTCCCAGACATTTATTTTAGTGCATCGGTAATGTTCAGCATATTATATGCACATTCACATTTTACAGTTAGGAACCATGTATTTATGTGTTTTATGACTCCCTATTTCTGATTTTGTCATCAAGTTCTTAAACGTTTTGCGGTGGTACAATGTAACAACAAACTTTTAAAAAAACGTTTGTCTCAAGGAAAAATATGTCAGAACCTAGTGAACAATCTAGCTTTTCTGCTTCATAATACAATTCCACGAATCACAACTTCTGGCACAAAGTCTCTCCACATTGCCAGGATCCCACCACTGCCAATGCCTCTGTTGACCCGGGAGTCTAGTCTCCATCTCCGCCAGTGTAAGAGGCTCGTGGCGACACAGATCTACTGATGGTGCTCTGATGGCCATCATTGTTTGGTCTCTAACTGGCCAGTTACAGCTCTGGGCATTCTGGAGTAGAGGAGTAATCTCCCCGCAGCATTGTCACATGCCAGGTAGCAACAGACAGATTAGCACCAGAACAGGACCAGAACAGGGCCAGAACAGGGCCATATCTGGGCCAGATGGAGCTTTTATATCGGACCAGACCAGCTGGAGGGCAAGTGCTTGGGGAGATTAGCCATCCCGTGATAGAGAAGGCGAGATATGGCAGACTGTCGTAGACGAGGAGTTATCACTCGACACGGTCCCCTGAAGGGCCTGCCATCCTAAACCTGAAGGAGCTTACAGGGAACTGGAATCTTGGCACCAAATATAGCGGTGAGACTGATGGTCTGAGAAGGTCCTTAAGGGAGCGGAGTGGCAAATGATCCACCACACTCTCACACAACCACAACCTTCCCCCCACTCACGTCACATAAAAGATTATTTGCAAGGATGACATCGTCTTTGAAAACAAAACTACTGGATTGAGGTTCAGTAAAATCACTTGATATGAGACTGGGATGTCATCTTTATAGATTGGTATAGAAGTGATGATTTGGTGGAAAAACATTGAGAAACCATACGGAAGAAAATAAGCTGGGAAAATATTGGAAAAAAGATGAATGACTATTAGTGCTTGGTAATAGTCCCTTCATAAGCAATTTTTTTCTTTCAAAGTTTCTGTTTTTTTTTCTTTCAATGAGTTGTTTATTCTTCCATGGCCTTCAACAGCACACATCAGCTTCTCTTTGTTTACGTATTCAGTTCACATCAGTTTCTCTGTGTTTGCGTATTCTATTTGAGGCAATGGTTGCTATGAAGCATATTTTTGTGTGCTCTGTTGCAACAACAAGGTCGCTGGATTATTCCATTTCCCATTTTGGTGCTATTCAAAGCCGAAGCTGATCATCACTTCCTCTCCGCCTGCCCATACTTAGTTCTCAAATCCAAACTTCCTCCATCAGCTCAGCACTTAAAGGGCCGAGATTGAGACACCAGAAAAATAAAAAAAAAACGCCAGACCTTTGGAGTGACTGACAGAAGCTACCAGTGCTTTGGCAACTGCACAAACTGGCAACGTGAGCCAAAACAATGATGATGACATCTGCCGTCTGCTTCCATTCATAAAACAACACAAAATACCTCCAATATGCAATAAGCCTCACTGCTAAGACATCTGTGTGTGTGTGTAACTATACAATGCCACATTGTAGTTGCTGATCGGACGCCTTTTCTTTTTGCCACAAGCTGACACACGCTTAGTAAGACAGTCAGGCCAGACAGCAGTTGATGGAGCGGATAAGCAAGAGACCTGGTGTTGATCTGGTGGGTGTGGGCCAGGTGTGGGCCGGGTGTGGGCCAGGTCTGTATCAGAGTGAGCACGATGACACGTCTCTGATGAGCTCATGGCTGCTCGAGAGGAGAGAACGTGAGTGACGAGAGGCTTTCTGTGTCATGAAGAAGGAATTGCCACCCAGAAACCACAAACAGTGCTCACTTATGCCGCCCGGTGCTTCAAAGCGAAGGGTTGTCACGGAGATGTACTCAACAGGACTCTTTGAAGGGTTGTCACGGACATGTACTCAACAGGGACTCTTTGAAAAAACAGCCTGAAGGCATGGAGACCAACCCCACGGAATCATGAATCTCTGAGTCGGCTGGGAATCTACAGAAACGGCAAGACCTGGACATCGTCTCCGTAAGTGGCCACGTCTCTGTCCCAGATCGCCGCTGACTGTGGTTCAGTTCTGGCCCGGTCTTGGCCAGGTTCTGGCCCATACCTGAGCCAGGTCCAGCCCAGCTGCTCTGCAGGATTCCAGCCCGCTCCCACGCTTCACCAGTGTGAATAACAATGGCACTGCAGTGCCCTTATCCGTGCATGTATCTCTGAGCAGGGGCCTGTTTCTCTCTCATCCTAGAGTAGAGGTCTCCCCCCCCCCACCACCCACCACCCACCCCCACCCCACCCCAATCCTAAGCAGAGGCATTTTGTTTCTCATCCTGTGCTTTTACAAACATGAAGCGCAGAGATAACATCGGCACAGCAAAACACCAGTGTGCTTAACTCCATGCGCTAAGCCACACAGAGGGCAGCAAAAGGCCCAGCCGAGGGTCTCCCCCCCCCCCCCACACACACACACTCACATCGAGCCCAGCCGAGGGTCTCCCCCCCACACACACACACACATCAAGCCCAGCTGAGGGTCTCCCCCCCCCCCCACACACACATCGAGCCCAGCGCACACACACACACACACACACACAAAAACCCTCACACACACACGAGCCCAGCCGAGGGTGGTGGGGGGGAGAGTGGGAGAGTAAGAC
This sequence comes from Sprattus sprattus, assembly GCF_963457725.1. Classification (NCBI taxonomy): domain Eukaryota; kingdom Metazoa; phylum Chordata; class Actinopteri; order Clupeiformes; family Clupeidae; genus Sprattus; species Sprattus sprattus. Next base: position 6,361,353 of record NC_137908.1, on the reverse strand, counting down.
CTGACAATGATCTCTTCATGTTGGAGTGACACCAGTGTCAAATTCAGAGAACTTGGCTGAGAGAAAAAAAAAAAAAAAAAGGGAAAATGAAATGAAATCGGACTCTGGGAAAATAGCCTCTGTGTTCTGCCCTCAGCTCTGAGACCAGCTGCTCAGCTGAAAACAGAGAGAGAGAGAGAGAGAGAGAGAGAGAGAGAGAGAGAGAGAGAGAGAGAGCGAGAGAGGAAAAGAGGGAGAGAGAGAGAGAAAGAGGGAAAGAAAGACCGAGAAGAGCTCATATAAGAATAATGACAAACAGAGAGAGTTCCTGTTTTTACACGGATCCCGCAGTTATCATGTCAAGAAGACCTCTCATTTGGCTGCCTTTGCTTGTTTGTATTGAACATACAGAGGGGGCATAATGGCGCCCTAGCGTGTCCTTTCACATAGCATGCCGGCGTTACAGAACCAGAGGCCTGACGTTTGACATAGCTTGATCTTTGACAGAGGGATCTGTGATTATCTCCGCTGCCGACTCAGAGGCGGAAAAACGCCCCCCCCATTCCACCTCGGAACCTTTTATACAGAATGGTGAAGCGCAATGACGGCACAATATTCCTACCTTGAAAAAAACTTCAGGAGGAAGAAAGAGAAAGAGAGAAAGAGAGAGAGAGCATTTAAGTTTCCCTAAGAATATGCAGAGGACCCCCACTGTTTGACATTCCCCTCTCTTTCCTATAACATTCTTGCCTCATTGCAAAGGTCCTGTGTTCGCTGTACCTCTGGCTTGTTAAAACATCCTCTGTGAATAGTGTAGATGCGTGCAGCAACATGCTCCCTAGTCCCCAGTTTGAGATGCTCTTATCCTCAGCATCGTTACAAATGGGAACGCTGAAACCAGGTCAGTCGTTTCATGAGAAACAATCAACCCTTGACTCTGACAGTCAAGCATGCAGGTTTCAGTTCTACTTGGGTGGGAAGAGCTAGATATGAGAGACTGATGTACATCTCGGTTACTTCCTACCTCAATTGCTGCTAGTCCCAATTCTGTTCATTTTTCATGCTTAACTCTTACTGTATATATCTTATTTATTCACTTATTCCACTTTACATATGAACATACTCTGCACTTTTATTGATATTTTGCACTTCTGGTTAGATGCTAAACTGCATTTCGTTGTCTCAGTACTTGTACTCTGTGCAATGACAATAAAGTTGTATGTTTCAACACACCCTCAGCCCATTTTCATTCCTGTCAGTCTCTTTACATGATGGTCTTACCAACAACTCAACTTGAGGGAAGGGGCAGGGTAAGCAGTTTGGCTACAGAGTCAAGTCTTGTCTGCTCAACAGTCTATCCCTGTCGTCAATGAACACTAGGCCAGACAAATTTAGAATGAATTAGAAGTCTGCCCCTGACAGACACGCACACACACACACACACACACACACACACACACACACACACACAGACAAGAACACAACCTCCCCCACACGCTGACACGCACACAAACACACACACACACACATCCCCATAGCACCAGCTAGTCCTGCAGTTTATTTCATTTGCTCTGCGTCTCTCCCTCCCCGTCTCGCTCTCTCCTGACAGACTCTGGCCGCTGTAGATCAGCGCAGGCTGGAAGGCCAGTTTCCGCCAGGGGTGTGGGAAGACAGCCAGACTCTGCTCTGGAATGTACGAGGGGCTACTTCACTGCTGCTTAACAAAAAAAAAAGGGGGGGTAGTCACAGAATGGATCGTATTCCGGCTGCGAAAATAAGCAACAGTCCCAAACAATCTTGGGATGATGATGAGAACGGTTAAGTTCTTTAAAAAAAAAGTTGGGAAGAGAGTAAAAAGTTAAGTGTGGCAGTCGAGGTGACAGTTGAGTCGAGACTGGGCTGCTTTAAAGCAGAAGCATGCAGTCTTTGTCTGTAATGCTATGTTTGTCTGTAATGCTAACCACACAAATATGCTCTTCTTCAAAACAACCCAGAGATGCTTTAACCAGCAGTCATCCCCTCCAGGCTAAACACGTAGCGTAGCATAACCCTAACCCTCCAGGCTAAAGCCCCAGTTGCTTATCTTTGTAGCGTAGCATAAACACGTAGCGTAGCATAAACACGTAGCGTAGCATAACACTAGCCTCCATCCCATTATGTTCTTACATAACAGGATGTCACGGCAGTGAGACAAGCGGCTGCCTCTGGCACAGATCTGGCCCGGCCCTAGGCAGGGTCCTACCAGAAGCGAAGCGGCCGAGGTATGTCCCCGACCTCACAGAGACAGAGACAGAGACAGAGAGACACACACACACACACACACACACACACACACACACACACACACACACACACACACACACACACACACACACACACACACACACACACACACACACACACACACACACACACACACACACACCTGCTTCCCATCGCGTGGTACGGCACTCATTTCTCCCCTGGGTACAGTGCTGTGCCACGCTGAGGAAACCTCGACTCCCCGTCGCCCACATCCAGCCTTACAGTAATGCGCCCCAGAGCTGCAATGCACCTGCATGGGGCCAATGCACTACAGCCAATGCACTACAGCCGATGCTCTACAGCCGATGCACTACAGCCGCTGGACTACAGCTGATGGACTACAGCCAATGCACTACAGCTGATGGACTACAGCCAATGCACTACAGCTGATGGACTACAGCCGATGGACTACAGCCGATGGACTACAGCCGATGGACTACAGCCAATGCACTACAGCTGATGGACTACAGCCAAAGCACTACAGCTGATGCACTACAGCCGATGCACTACAGCCGATGGACTACAGCCGATGGACTACAGCTGATGGACTACAGCCAATGCACTACAGCCGATGCACTTCAGCCGATGCACTGCAGCCGATGCACTACAGCCGATGCACTACAGCCGATGCACTACAGCCGATGCACTACAGCCGATGCACTACAGCCGATGCACTACAGGCAATGCACTACAGACGATGCACTACAGCCGATGCACTACAGGCAATGCACTACAGCCGATGCACTGCAGCCGATGCACTACAGCCGATGCACTACAGCCGATGCACTACAGACTTCCTGGGTACGGAGTTGCTTGCTGAAGCTGTGGGTTAAATCACACCACAAGCTAACTACCCCTTCTTCTGTTGCTGTACAGAGCAATTGTCAGGCAGATGGGTCCCCCCTTATCAGCCGGGTTCTGTTCAAGGTTTCTTCCTGGTAAGCGATGATTCCTCTACTATCAGACTAACTAACTAAGACTAACCATGCCAATGCTATTTTGTGTCTATCTTATATGAATACGACGGGAAATGTCTGGAAAAGTGACCAGATGTACTCTGGTAGATGGTAGAAGATCGAGTGTATCATCACAGCACAGAGGGTTCAAGCCTTGTGTTCTCTACAACGCCTTGAGATAATGTCTATTATTAATAGTGCAATGCCAATGAAACTGAGTTACACTAGATGACCCATATTGAGAGGCTTCATACAGACATGATTTACTGATGATGACGACATGTCAACTAATATAAATGTGAAAATAAATAACTGGTGTAACTGAAGGCTCAGTCACTGAAGCAGGAGTCATTGCTGTGAAATATAGGCAAGCGAGGTCATGTGGAGTAGGTTAAGAGGCTTGCCCATCGTGGCTATTTAAAGGATCAGCTCAGTCCATGTGGCCGGGCATATACACACACGCACACATACACACACACACACACACACACAGGCGCGCACAGACACACAAACACACACACAAACACACAGAGGCTAGAAGGTCACGTGATGTGTTTCCGTGGAGGCTCACCCTGAGGGCCTCGATGACCAGGTCGCGTGCCTCCAACTCGCCCTCCAGGACGCTGAAGAGCATCAGCAGCTCAGCCTTGCTCAGGTTCTCCATGTTCATCCTGGACTCCTGGGGTCAAAGGGCATACCGTTAATTAAACAGTTTTTTTTTTTTTTCAAATGATGCATCGGCGCGAAATATTTTGCGTCGATGTATTTTTTGCGTCGACGTAATCGATGACGTCGACGCGTCGTCCCAGCCCTAGTGTAGTGTGAGTGGACCAAGGATTCTGTTAATGTCAGGAGAACCAAAAACAATAAACTCTGCCTTATTTTCATTAAGCTTGAGGAAGCTATTACCCATCCAAAGTTTGATGTCTTCAAAGCAGTTAACAAGAGGTTGTATTGTATTGACCAGAATTAGGAGGAATATATATTTGAATATCATCAACCCTAGGCAATAAATCTCCATGTTCATCCTGGACTCCTGGGGTCAAAGGGCACACATAGAGAGTCATCCATATGTCCATATGACATGGAATAACGATGCACATTCAACAGGAAACTTTGTTCTTGTTACAGGAACCAAGTACACTATTCCACAGTAATCATTTCTGAGCATAGCCATTCTCTGATCTTACAAAATACTACTTTGATACATAGTCATCCATATGTCCATATGACATGGCATGACGGTGCACATTCAACAGGAATAATGCACTCAATTCACTTGCACTGTATTCGTATCCGCCTACCGCATACCTCTGGCAATGAAGATTGTCTCGAGGTGCTTTACAGAAACGATTACACCTTGTATTACACAGTTCTTGTTACAGGAACTATACCACCAAGTACAATATCCCACACTAATAATTGATGAGCATACCCATTCTCTGATCTTACAAAATCCTACTTTGATACACTATACCTTAAGGCTATGCAATATAGGAAATTAATAAATAGACTTCAATTAACTTTAAGCCTAGCATGTAGGGAGGGTCCATCTGGAGCAAACGGTAGAGGAAAGGAGTTCTAGTAAGGTTCCATTGAGTGTGCTTGTAGTTCCTGTGAGTTAGCTGGAAGAGCACCATAGCCACAACGTTACATAAATGTGTTTAAATCAAATGGAACAAAGGCACTGATCAAATCAGGAGTCATGCCCAGAGTAAGATGATGTACGAACTATGACTATACGTATGAAACCAATATCCAAGAAACAGAGAGTCGTCCATAGATACAAAAATACTTCCAGATACATCAAATCTAGAACAAAGTTTTTGAAAAAAAAAAAAAAGTCATAATGATTTATTGATAAAATGCAATGCTAATATTTCATGAAAGAAAAGGCACTGGTTGAGTAGTTGAGAGCCCCTCATCTTCATGCAGCTCATCACCAGACGGCCCCTATCTATTCCTCGTACACCAAATGACTGTTGGGCTTTCCCTTTTACAGGCTCATAAATTACTCTCTCTCTTGTAGACGTCTTCCTCTTCCATACTCCACAACACATGGAAAGCAGATTGAGCTGCCGCTGCATTTTCAGTCGTAGAGGAAAAGCCTGAGTCCATTGAAGGGGAAGAGGGACCCTTAAAGGGGGATATAACCCGGGTTATCCTTAAAAGCCCTAATGTGGGTCTGCATTAACTTACAGTCAATCTGAGAATGATTTACTATGCTCTGTTCCATACCATATTAAAATCCATTGCCTGTCAGTTTCGCTCTAACGCACACAAGATGTTGTGTTATTTCTTATGTACACTGGGATACGCAGCCATGACAAACAAATAGATTCCCCCCTTCTGGAAAAATACCATAACGTTGTGTCAGTAGTTATCAGAGTTATCAAAGGCCAGTCGTACCTCGGAATTCTCCTCTCAATTATTACTTGGATAGAGGAGAAAGACAGATGTCTTATTTCAGAGGACATATTAGGGCACGCATACTTTTGACAGTGCTGCGTCGACTGCGCTGCTGCTGTTGCGCTGCTGCTCTTGTCAGGCTTGCAGCATGCGCTTCTTCAACACGCCACTGCACTGGCCGTCCAACACATGATGACTGGTGTTCCCAGTTACTGGAATCACTCGGGTTTGCTTAACTCTCATGCACGGAGCCATGGGAATGGAAAAATCCGTTTGGCCACAGGGTCCAGATTTATATCGAGTTCAAAAGGAGAGACAGCATCTCTTAAATTAAACAAGCACAAATAAAAGACACACATGCAGTTAAACGGGTTTAGGTTACGTTGGTCGTCAACTTTCATCCTCTTATCTGTGCAGTTGTATGCAAACCCATGCCAGCTGAGAGGGAGTGATAAATAAAAACGCTTTTAGACATTAGACATTCAGACATCCTGTAGGACGTTTCGGATTTGAGACATTTTACATCTGTGGACACTCAGAGAATCACAGATACATAAAGTGACCCGACTCTAAATCTCTGTGAATCTCTCTCTCTTTCATAGTGGAAAAAAAATGCATCTCCAGTCTCTCTCTCTCTCTCTCCTCCCCCTTCTTGCCACGTCTAGTTAGCTAACATTTCCAGGAGGACCTGATGTTCATCCATTAGTCTGCTGAAGGAATGATTGGGTTCATATGGCCCTCCTCAACTTTTAGCCTCAAATGACTGAGGTGCTTCAGTCTCCAGCGAGCCGCGTCACTTCGCCAGCCAAGTTTTCCACGTTGTCAGGGTCTCAAGGGCCGCACTCAGCGCGTTGCATATTGGCATCGGAGGCGGCTGGAGAGCTTTCCGGCTACTGTACTAGGCTACATCAGACCGTTGACTTGTCCTCCCGAGTAAGACCGGCTCTCACGCGGCAGAGGCCATATTGACTTTGGCATGAGAAAATACACCACAGTCCCCAGTGACAGCTCGCGTTCTAAGAGAGAATTGGGATATCTGTGACGAGATGAGAGATACTCGAAAGAGCTAGAAAAGGGACTTTACAGAGCACGAGCGTGTGATGCGAGTGGGTTTACAAACAGCGAGATGATCTGTCAAACAACCATCGGCTATGTTCACAGAGACATTCTTTAGTCGTTGTTGTTACCACACTGGTGGTTTGTGGTTCGACCACGCGAACAGTGTTAATTACAACTCTGCTCCGCCCCTCAGTCTCATTTTAAAGCCCCACTAATTTCACAGCCACTTGTAACTTTTTCATGTACACATGTGTTCACAGAGAAGGGCTCAGATTTCCCACATGTACAGAGCACACTGGAATGAGTCTGGGCCAGACCTGAGCCAAACCTGGGCCAGATCCATTTCAGTAGGTCCATCAGCATAGATGTGGGGAGTGTGCAGTAACAACACAGCTTAGTAAGTACATTGTAAGTGACTAAATAGACGTTTTGAGGGGCAAATTGGCTGTAGGAATCCACTTGCTGTCAAGTCGAATCACATTTATTTATATAGCCGAGCACATTTAAAAACAACAGACGAGGGGGAATCAACTGACAAAGGAAATTGAACAAGAATAAAATAAAAGAATAAAAGATCAAAAAACTAAACGGAAAGCAGCTAAGAAAATTAAAAATGAACATAAGCAAGCAAAATCAAAATAAGCCTAATAAAAATATATTGGATAGAACTATAAGTGTTATTCCTTAGAATAATGTATTTCAAAAGTCCCGTTTGGACGCATGGACCACCTTCTCACAATCTTTTGGGGATAGGAAATTTCTCACTTCATTAATTGATCTCAGCAGGTAAAAAAAAGCTCTAACAACCACATTGATCTACTTGTCCATTTTTTTAATCTGGGTCAAAGAACATCCCAAGATTCTTTAAAATGGGCTTTTGGTGTAGTGTAGGGCTGGGATAAACGATTATTTTTTAAACGGTTAATCTAGCGATTATTTTTTCGATGCATCGATTAATCTAACGATTCATTTTTTCAGTTCGATTCGATTCGATTATCGATTATCTCCCCATTAATTCACTAATAGCAATTTACTATACATGTTGATTTCTACATCTGGGGAAAAAAACATGAATCCCTTGACATTGCAATATGTGTTTGTTTATTGCTCTTCAAAATTCCAAAAGAAAATTGAAGAAAATCACCTAACCAGGTCATACAAATGTTTGAGAAAGTTGAGCCAACGAAGACCATTCAGTATTAAATAAGATATTTACTAATATTACTTATTATAAATAGATACATTCAATGAACCTACTCTAAATATTTGCTTTAATAACTATTACACTATTTTCATACCCATTCAATATCAGTGGCCTAATGCCCAATCACTCTCTCGTTCACGCTTGCTATAAATATACAATCAATAAACAACTTAGCTAATGCAATAACAATATAACAATATGGCAATACAATCCCGATGTATTTTACAGTTCTTTGTGTTCCGAATAGATGTATGAGTTCAGAGTTCAAAAGTCGATGGTCACAGTTCAGAATACGTACGATGACGTATTTGTCAATCCACAGAGTTTAATGCCGCTCCGGCAAGCGGCTGTGCTGGCGGTGTGTGTGAGCGATATGAATGTCTGTATAATGCCGTTCAGTTCGGGAAGGAGCGCCTTGCTATGTATGTGTGTGTAATGTCAGGATAATAACTCAATAAAACTGGAGCCCAGTACCTCGATGGTCCAGAGAGATGGGTCACACTGAGATGTCCGTGGATGGCAGGGCAAAGAGCGTCAATCAGAAGGTAGAGTAGACCCAGGGCTAGCTGCTAACCGTCTGTCCGTTACCAGGGAAACCAGCGACACACCGTTGAATCTCAACTAGCAGTGATAGCTAAACGTTGCTAGCAGCCACTGAAGCTGCCAGCTGATCTCGTAGAAAATAAACAATCGACCGCGGATCACTCAATCAACAAACTACGTCTACTGCCCGATATACCGCGATACCCTAGGGCCTACGTTAAGTTGTCTCTGCTTATCTGCGTTATGTCGTTACACTTTTGTATTTACTCGTGTAATCTTCCGTTGGCTCAACTTTCTCTTGGCTCAACTTTCTTAAATAAAAATGTAATCAAACCGTTAATTAAACAGTTTTTTTTTTTTTCAAATGATGCATCGGCGCAAAATATTTTGCGTCGATGTATTTTTTGCGTCGACGTAATCGATGACGTCGACGCGTCGTCCCAGCCCTAGTGTAGTGTGAGTGGACCAAGGATTCTGTTAATGTCAGGGGAACCAAAAACAATAAACTCTGCCTTATTTTCATTAAGCTTGAGGAAGCTATTACCCATCCAAAGTTTGATGTCTTCAAAGCAGTTAACAAGAGATTGTATTGTATTGACCAGAATTAGGAGGAATATATATTTGAATATCATCAACCCTAGGCAATATATATAAACGTGAGAACTGGTATAAAGTGAGAACTGGTCGGGTCCAAATACTGAACCTTGTGGAACTCCACATGAGAGGGGTGCAACATTTGAAAAGATCAGTATACAGGCCCTATTACAAAAATAAGAAGCAAGCCACTTCCCCTTCCCCTTACCCCCAACACGATTCTCCAGCCGCTCAAGCAACACTGCACGGTCCACTGTGCCAACAGCAGCAGTGAGCTCTAAGAGAACCAGAACTGAACACCCCTCAGAATCAGCTGTGAGCGGCAGGTTTTTTGTAACTTTCCGGAGGGCACACTCAGCGCTGTGCATTGCACAGTGGTCATTCGGCAAAACGGTCTCCCTCATTGTAATTTTTATGCACCATATGGAAGCTTCTGCCCTGCCTGTTTGAATTCAGCGTCAAGACTCCTTGCCTGCTGAGCAGCAATCCTTATAAATGGGATATTTTGGAAAAGAAGAATGTTATCCAAAGCAACAGCCTGGGAAATCCAAATATTCCCACACTGTTTAGCATTCAGCTCTCTTGGAAAAGGCTCTGAGATGTAATCTCTTTATCCTTGTTTGTCTGGTTTTTTTTTTTAAGGATGCAACAAAATTGCACAACCTGCATTTTCTATCAAATAAATCACCTCATTGACCCATAGACAGATTCCGCATCAGAGTGCTCAGTGGCCGGTCACAACGGGGCTAACGTTCCCCTGCGGTCTAACATCATCCTGGAGCGGCTGTCCCAAGTCCTGCTTCACCCAAGCATGTTAGGAGCTAATTACTGAAATCCCCTGGCCTCCTTTAAGCTACACCACCAAGGCCTTCTCAAGCAGCTTTCTTGCTGTGACACAAATACAACAGATGCGTTGCACGGTTACGATATATGTTACACACACACACACACACACACACACACACACACACACATAAAAGATGGACCAATACGGTTTTACTACCAGTAGCTTCTCCAAGATTACACCCATATCATTACAAATCAGTTGTATAAACTCTTAAGATAGAGATAATTGTGTAATGGGTGTTTCAATACCTGTTGCTTTGTTGTTGTTTACTGGGCAAAACTACAACAAACCAAAACAAAAAGATAAAGTAGCATATAGCTTTAAAACGGGCACATATGAACACAGCTCAACTTAGTTTTCTATAGCCAAATAGATTACAGGATGTGTCAAGGGTATGTTGAAAGGGTAGCCACTCTTACCAACATAAAGCATTGTCTTCAAAAAAAGAAATATCATCTAGAAGTTGGAAGGGCAACAGTGTGTATCCCACTAGTATAACTTAAAAGGACACAATTCCACTGTCTTTTGGTAAATAAAGATAATCTGAATTGTTTTACGACTGACATTAATCCCAAACTTCTAAACTCAGTAGGCTATCACAACAAACACAGGTAGAGTACGACAAAAACAAAATAGCCTAGGCCTGACTACATGAACTCCATAACCATTCACTCATAGGCTACATCATTTAAATCCATTTAATGTTTTAAACGGAGCACAGCATCGAACCACAGTAGGACGTAAGTAAATCTGACGAGTTTAAACATATATAATTTAGTGATACTGTGCCCGAATAGGTTAATCAAATGTTATTCATCTTGACTCAAACATCAATTTGAATGTGTGTCAGTAATCCTCACAACGTTTACCAGCTCCACAAGCAACAAGGCATCGTTGATGTTTAGGCAAAGCCTCATCATTAAAGTTTAAGCAAATAGGCGTACACCTTACCAAACAGTCCACCGAGTGCAATGGGTAGCGGGAAAATACAAATAAATGTAATAGTTTACCGTAGTAGGTGCCATTCCAGGGTAGCTTAAGTCCACCATCAAAGAACGACTGCCGAAGTGACTTTAGGAAACTATGCTGAAGCGAAGCCCAGCAGAAAAAGGATAAAGTGTGTGACATAAGATTGATCCAATCGGCATGTCCGATTCCAAACTGTTGACCAATGAAAGGAATCATTGGCTGGAGGCAGGGTTAGGAGGGTGTCGCATGGGTTCGGAGCTAGGTTCTTTGTGTACATTTTGTAACGTCTTCACCCCTCTTGTGCGTTCGCTCATCGTGTCTTCGTACAAATCATTAGTGATTTGATGAAACGACCATTTCTGATGCGCTTTTGTTTCGCCCGAAGACGTGAATGAGAGAATACCAAATCACAGTCTAAATCCGAGTGAATAACGCGCGATCGCCACACAAAGAATGCATTTTTCCATGGAATGAAAATCAAAAACCACTTTGTTTAGAATGTGAACTTTTAAGAAATGAAACCAACGTATTTATTTGTGTTACATGTAGAGGTTGTTATTTTGGGACACAACGCGTGATTGTCTAATTTAGGTTTAAGCAAGGGTAGGATCATGAAAATCTTGCCGTCCTGACATGGTCGCTTAATAGGCTATTTGAGAAAAGACACCACCTAGCGGCTGATAAAACAGCTTCATAGACATCTACATTTTTGGATGTGTGAAGAGTTGGTTACCAACAGTAGCCTTGAAGGCTACTCAGGCCTCTCCAAAAAATATGATCCAACGAAAGTTTGAGACTACCTCTGGGTTGCTAGACTAAGCAGTGTTTTGCTGTGGGGCAAAATGAGCCAAAGCCTTTGGGGTAAATTTAACTGGTTACCCCCCTCATGTTTACATTAAGTTAAGTTTGGTTTAGTGTGGCATCCTAACAATGTTTTTAACAATTATTAACAATTATTTTACATGTAGCATAACAGCTGTCATGCCACATCATTACAGAAGAAAGACAGATAGGGGCCCATAGTCATGTGCTTTTAGCCCTAGTTTTAGTTTACCTCCTTGTGGATGACTTAGAAGCATCACCCTTGTTTTTATTTTATTTTGAATAGCATTTTCAGTACAGATGTGTCATGTTAGTGTGTATGTCAATGGCTACAAAGTTTGCGATGATATAGATATTTAGAATATTATGTGACATGTTGGTTTGTTATGTTATATAATCTGTGGATGTTCCTCAAAAGAATAAAAGTTTAAATCAGTTTAAGCCTTCCATTTCTCAATCCTAGAGACTTGGTACACCATTTTCAGGTGTGAAAACTGTAGACACAAAAGTTGTAGTATTTATTTAATGAACACCAGTAAAAATGAGCATAATGGGGATTTCATTATTAATAATTATATTTAGAATTACACTCCAGTTAATACAATAGTTAGAAACTGTCTCCTCAAATGTCTTAACTTACCCCTAAACCTTTTTGGGACCCCATGTTTTATTATCTATTTGAGTTAAGGGTTCAGTTGATTGCACACATCCTAAACCTGTATTGTATGCATTCGTTTTTTCTATCTCATTTTCCCTCAGCTATAGGATGGCTCATCTTACCCCACTCTATACCTGACAGTCATAGGTTTTTCTTTCTGTCTGTCTGTCTGTCTGTCTGTCTTTTCTCACATCCACGCAACACAAAAACAAATACACATTTTTTTTTCTCAAGAATTATTGTTTCAATGAAAAAGTTATATTACAAATTCAGTTTGATAAATATCAGCAATTCACAAAGCATCATAGATACCCCAACAAAAGACATTATTTTCTACATAATCATCTACTCACATACGAGTTTGGACACCAAAACATTAGCATACCAAATAGGGACGGACTGTGCACATCAAAACAATTAAAACAAACAAAAATAACAGTTTTAAAGACACACACACACACACACACACATAAATGAACACATACTCTCTGATGTGATTTGAGTGCTGCAAGCAGTTGTTTTCTCACAAGAAAACTCGCAATCTGTACATGGTACACACATTCCTCTGATGACATTTCAAGCAAAAGTCAAGCCACACCACAAAAGGCACGTCACCCCCCCCCCCCTCCAACACACACACACACACACACACACACTCCTAAAGGCTTCTCCTTTGGCTGAAGGGGGCTTATTTGTCTTCTACGCTGGCCTAATGGAGTGTGCTCCGAGGATGACTGCTCCTTGGGTGAGTCAGTGTCTGGGAATACGATGTGGGGTTAAACTGCCGCGGCTGCTGCACTTCCCATCACCACGGTCTGAAAGAAGCGAAAAGTCCCGCTGTAGACTCCCACCGACGGACTTCATAAGTGGGAGTGAACCAATGAGTGTGTGGGAAAGAAGAAAAGAAGACGAAGGAAAAGAAAGAAAAAAAAACCTCTGAGGTGACGAACTTTTGTTTTTTTAACTCTTGCATCAGATGGTAAGGTATGCAGTAATAAGTATGTGGGAGTAGTGTGCACGTCTTAAGTGCACATACACTGAAAGAAATGATAGGAGAGTGTGGCGAAAAAGCCACACCTCGCCAAGCCAAATACTACTACACTACATGCTTTTGGTTGCCTGCACGGCGTGTGGTTTCGACCAGGAATGCGTGTTTGCCTTTCCTTTCAAACCTAAATGAAGTAAGCCACATGTCCAATGATGGAGCAAGTGTGAGTCAAGTAAGCAGTACTTTCAAAATATTTAGGTAGCACCAATCTCTCAGTGTTTTAAAAACACTCTCCGTCTCTCCCTCTCTATCTCTCACACTCTCACACACACACATACACACTCACACGCACTCAAATAATTTATTAATAATACAAAAGCACTGAGTGAATAAAAATAAGCGACTTTTGCAAATTAGACAAGTAACATTACATGGCTGCAGAGGACATGAGCTAAAATTAGCGGCCTCCTCCACCTCCTCCTCCTCCTCCACCACCTCCTTCTCCACCTTCTTGCTCCTCCTCCACCTTCTCGCTCCTCATCCATGTAAGTATACTCTCATCCCACAGCAGGATCAGATCAGGTCACAGGACAAGTAACAGAACATTCTCCCCTTCAGCATGTGATGGACTTCTTGTGCCATTCTTTTACAAATGGTTCTTTAAGGGCGGTGTTGCTGAAGCTGGTTCTTTAAGGGCGGTGTTGCTGAAGCTGGTTCTGTAAGGGTGTTGTTGCTGAAGCTGGTTCTGTAAGGGTGGTGTTGCTGAAGCTGGTTCTATAAGGGTGGTGATGCTGAAGCTGGTTCTCTAAGGGTGGTGATGCTGACCTGCCAGTGGAGGCTCATGGCTAATGCCCTCACGGGAGGAGAGCCAGGAGGAGGCGCAGAGGCATGGCGGGGAGAGAGAGAGTCATAGTGCAGTTGTGTGTCCTGTCCTCCCACCCACTCACAGGAGAAGTTTTCCATTCGGTGTCTCCAGCCCACACACGTACAGACGTACACACACAGACACACTCACGCTGACACACACACACACACACACTCACACACACACACACACACACACACACACACACACACACACACACACACGTGTAGACATACACAGCCACACTGGTAAACACACACACATGCATGCATACATCCATACACATGCACACATGCACACACATACAGTACACCCACAGGCTTTGAGTCTCAAAATCCTACCAACAAGCCCTCTCTCACACACACACACACACACACACACACACACACACACACACAGACCCTTGGGCTATGTCTCCTTGAGCATGTTGATACGGGCGTAGATCTTGAGGGCTGGGCCCAGTTTAATGTTCATGGCACTCATGAGGTGGTCCTCCTTCAGAAGCAGCATGGCCTGCCCGTCGATCTCTTGCGAGCGAAACTCGTCCGCAATCTCCTGGCAGCCTGGACGAGAAGGACAACAACAACAACAACTTTCAGCTTGGAACATTACAAAACCACCATCGATGGAAAAAAAGTACTCAAAACACCCAGGTCTGGGTAAAACTAATGATTAGCTTCCAGAACACACTATTGACAACAAGCAAATTCACTGAATTCGTTTTTTCTCCCTCTAATGCTACATCAGTTACTATGTGCATTTAAAATGTATTTGAATCTAATTGTTTTAATGTTCACAGATGTCAGTTTACCAGTAGAGTATTTGTAATGTAGGGAACAGCCCTGGCAGGTAAGAGCAATATCTATTGATGACTTTGTTAATACTCATGACCTATGACCTATTTACAAGCTTTTATAAATTGCCTTGGCAGACCAACAGGAGGCCTGATCTGCAAGATCAATTGACTCCTCAGTAACCCATCATAGAGGAATAGTCCTGCACAAACACATTCACAGCTACCAATCACACCCTTAATTCAGATCAATTCAATTACATTTTGTTTACAGAGTCCAATGTCCCAACAGTCGCCAACCTCTGAGCACCTAAGTACAATCAGACTCAGAGTCATGCTCAACTGGCTTTAAAGGAACGTCAGATTGTAACAGAGAGGCTAACTAACTGCAGGTGTTGAACCACAAGTCTACAATGCCTCTCTCCCATTATAACCACAAGGTGTAATTCCTGTGGTGACCTACAGGAAATTACATCTACCTATCGGGTGCTTTCCATCTAAACCAGCCTGACATGTATTTTACCACAACCACCACATGTTGCAATCCAAGCAGTCACCATTAGGTGGCGCCACTCACCTGGCAGCGAGCGGATGAACTCGTACACCTCCTCCACATTCCACTTGGTGGGGTCACAGGGCAGGAAGTGTTGGGGCAGCAGGGGCAGCTCCTGGCCCCGGACGTCCTGATCGAGGCTCTGCTCGTTTTGAGGCCCCGGGGCCCCCGAGCTGGCCACGGAGAGAGGCGAGGGGGGCTCCTCGAAGCTGGACATGTCGGAGCAGGGGCTCGACTCCCCCTGGCTGGGCTGCGAAGGCATAGGAGACGAGATGGATCCACTCTGCATCTGCTGAGTGGTGGACATTTTCTGAAAGGAGAGAAAACAACTGACCATCAATCCAGGAGTCGACTACATGCCGTATGCTTTGAGAACCAGGGAGGATAAGCCCCAAAAGTCGTGTCCTGTGCTTTTAGGTAAAAAAAAAGGCTTTAATATGATCACAAAACATTTAGTGCGTGACTACCTTTTCCACACCCTGCTTAATGGGCTGTATGTAGTATTTCATTTATAAAATCGACTTGATTTGTGTATTTTACACATCATACAACATTTGCAGATGACTTTCAGATAATGGATTTCAAAGCATCACTTACAATATTTACTTAGAGATTTGATTCTATTTAAGAAAACAACATGCCCTTAAAACAGTAGGTAACTGTGTTAACCAACTGGGCTAAAGGTGTTTGCTGGTTAATTTGGAAGGTGCATGGAAAGAGATAAGTGTGGGTTTAAGGTACTGTTGGGTGATGATTCTGTGAGGTAAGGAACACACACACACACACACACACAAACAAACAAACACACACACACACACACACACACACACACACACACACACACACACACACACACACACACACACACACACACACACACACACACACACACACACACACACACACACACAGAGAGAGAGAGAGAGAGAGAGAGAGACAAAGGGAGAAAGTGACAGCTAGAGAGAAAGAACAAGCACTTGAAACACACACATACACCCACACAAACCTGTTGGACATGTAATGTTCTGTTCTTCTCCGTACACCTTGTATGATCAGAATATCTGTCTTCTTTGTATGATCAATAAAGTCTATTTGAATGAGACAGAAAGAGATACGTAGGACGCATAGGGAGGGAGGTCGACAGGAAGGGAGCCTCACCTGTTTCTTGGCATCTGAGCTTGGGCGTCCTCTGGTAGCCCTGCGTCTCCAGCGACTAGTTGCTTTGGTTCGCTCCGGGTGGAAGAGACCAATCCGCTTGGTGCATCCCACGTTATACCTGTTCCAAAACGATACGCTGTTGTTATGGCTACAACTCCCCAACAGGTGTTCCCCTGATACAGGTGACTCACCAGAGATGTGTTTTGTGTGTGTGTGTGTGTGTGTGTGTGTGTGTGTGTGTGTGTGTGTGTGTGTGTGTGTGCGTATGTGTATGTGTGTTTGTGTGTGTGCCTCTCCACTCTTTTCATAGCAAGGACCGATTACACACACATCAGTGACATATACAGTGCAAACAATAGGAACATGCATTTATATCTTCCATCACTGTTGAGTTTTAAATAAAAAAAGCACTTCTGAAACCCACAACTACTTGTGGTAGCTGTAAATATCTGAAAGATGCCAGGGACAAAATTCTTCCACTGTTGAATTTTAAATACATAAAAGCACTTCTGAAACCCACAACTACTTTTGGTAGCTGTAAATATATGGAAGATACCAGGGTCAAAATTCTTCATTCTTAAGCTATCAGCAATATTGCAGCAATTGTGCTACGCGACTACGGGGAAACGGTAGACCCTCTTTGTGCAGCAGTCAAAAAAAAATATACGTATGCATGTCCAAACTTGAATCCAGGCGTTGGACAATATATTTACATAAAAGAAGGTTGTCTGCAAAAATGCAGTGTCATAAAATATATAATAACTAAACATCACATTAGCTAGATATTATGGCCAAGCTCTTCCTCAGACGTACCTCTTAGCACACAATATGCAAGTGTCATAGAGCATATCATAAAATGAACAACACATTAGTGAGATATCATGGCCAAGCTCTTCATCACATTAGTGAGATACTGTATCATGGCCAAGCTCCTCATCAGACGTACCTCTTAGCACACACCATGGAGCAGAAGCGTTTGGTGCCTTTGAACTTGAAGGCAAAGTCTACCCAGCCACAGAACTCACAGGTCAACTTCGGCTCGTCCTCCGGGTCCTTCATATCTGCAAACACACATTTTCTTTGTTTAATCACCCCTTTCTTTACCCTTTCATGGTTTCTATGACATGTTACAGGTATCTTGTGTGTTCTTAAATGCAGCTGATATGTCATATTAAATACAAACAACCCAAAGGAACACATGGATCAGGCACACTCATATACAGTACCAGTCAAAAGTTTGGACACACTTTTAATTTTTTGGAGAATTGTTTTCTTCACTTTTATTATTTTCTACATTTTAGATTAATACTGAAGACATTTAAACTAAGAAAGAACACATATGGAATGATGTACTAAACAAAAAAAGTGTTATCTACCATGTAGAAAATGATAAAAGTAAAGAAAAAACTTCTCAAAAAATGGTGTGTCTAAACTTTTGACTGGTACTGTAAACATGACCATCAGCTGTCTCTGGGTCAGGTGTTACTGGTATTTAACATGACTTAAAACACTCCTGTCATATTTGCTGTTTAAAAGACACACAGGCATTACTATTATTATATAATGGACCATTAATGGCATTAAGTCTCTCTCACCCTGCTGGCTTGGGTCCTCTGGTTCTGAGTCTGTGTTGTTGGCCAAGTTATGGACGGGGGACTTCTCTGGGTCAGAGGGAAGCTGCTGCTCTGGTTTCTTTGGGCTGTCATCAATGGGTGGCCTCAACATCTGACAGAAAATAAAAAGGTAAAATATCAGGTAAATATGAGGTCTTTATGTGTGGTAGGAATGGGGAGGAATTGTGGGAAAGGCGTAAATATGAGGATTGTATAGAACTTCTCAAAAGAGTGCGTTTGTTTTACCTTAGTTATTTACCGTATTTACCTCACTTAATTATACAATATAAATATTGTACTGTAATTGTAGTTAATCATGTAATTGAGTAACCTTACATAATCAGTTCAAAATGCCTAGTTCTGTTACATTCGAGTCAGGAAAGTTGTGTGTTTAGTAAATTCTGACAAATTGCAGATAATTTCCTGTATTATCCACAAGGGGGTAGCATGTCCTAAAAGTCCTCAACTTGGTAGCCTACCTCGTCTGTTAAAAGTAAATAGTTTTTGTTAGTGTTAGTAACCATTCTAACTGAATAAAGGGCAATGGACAAACATCTCTTCAGTGGTACTTTCTGGAAAAAAAAGCAAGATGCTGTGTTGAGTAGCCTATGTGACACTGTGAACTTGAACTGCGTAATTGAAGCGGCGGTGCTTTGTTTTTGTTTCAAAAGTCTCGTGGCGGTACTTACCGGGAAGGGCTCGGCTCCCTCCTGAATGACGAAGCCCTCGATAACGTGTGTGAGGACCTGGGGCTTAACGATGGCTTGAGGGGGCTTGTTCTCCCCATTCTGCGCCGTGCTGCCAACCACGGCGGGGGCTTCGCAGTCGTTTCCTGAAGTCATAGTTGATGGGGGCGTCGGTGGCGACGTCCTAATCTGATTTGGGGTTGCTGCTGATGACATGACAAAGACATATGGATAGTCAAACTAAAACATCAACCAATTGGATGCTCGGCGCATTGACAGAACAGTTACTGTATCTCTTTATACACCGCGCGTATATCAGCGCATCAAGCTAATTTAGAAAATCTACAGGAATATTTAGTTTCTAGTTAGTTATAACGAAGATAGCACACAGGCTTCCATAAGTGGATGTGCTGTCAACGGAACACACCCCCCCGGTTCGTAGCCTACGAGTGGTTGTGTGAAAATATTAGGATAAGCTTCACTACGCATTCATTAGAAAATAACGTCAGCTGTTTGCGCACCTTAATACAAGCGAAAACGATGACCAGGTTAAGATTTAGTCTGAGTTTGAACCTCCAATAATGTATGTTTAAACCAATTCAATTGTTGCAAGTGCAAGTACCGAAAAAAAAAACTGAAACATACCTTGCCAAAATTATGAATAGGTTACCCGTTCCCCTAATAGTTTCTTAAGATTGTCCACACAATATCAGTGGCAAAAGATGCTTACCAATTCTGCTCGAGTCTTCTTAATTTAGCAAAAACAGCTTGCCTACTTCATACTTCAGTGACTGAATGAATCTGTCCGATAGCGTCAGACAGCGTTGCGCGCGACGCAGCGGCTATGGCATTGAGACACTCGCCTACCCTACTTCATTCCTTAAAAAACTGGAGGCGGGCAGATTTCCTGATGTGTGCAACAAGAGAATAAAACACTTTAGTTGCGCACGCCGCCCCCTCAAACTCCCACATCCCCGGAAAAGCGGTGACACAGAAAAGCCTGGCGGTAGGGTAATCTAAAATTCTCACGCTCGAAGAGGAATCAGAGTAGCACGTTTCTTACGCCCACAAAAAACACCACCAGAATTACCTTCAGGGACTAAATTGTTTAACATCACCTCAGCCTCAACCGCATGAATCATTTCTGTGCGTTAACGATGTACACTGCATGGAACACCATGTTATTTAGTAACCTATGACAACACGAAAACACTTAAAATAATCTAGTTTTCACTGGCTATCGTCCAGCCGTAGTGATTTAATATGGGAAAAAGTAAATCTATGTCATAGGCTGTTCTGATTTTCAGCTATTTTGAGGCCATAGCTACTGTAGTCGGGGGAAATAAGCTTGTCTAGCAACATATCTCTATTTTTGGGCTTCAAAGGAGACATGAACTGCTTATGTTGGGTGCCAAGAGAAAGCATGACAGCTTGACTACGCACTCACACCCAAGCAGCCATCATTTTAAAAAAAAACCTTTTGTGTGTTTTCCACTTTTGACTTAATAAGAAATGATACCACAAAAAAACAAGCGCTCACAGCAGAGTTTGCATACAGCTGTGTGAGCTGTACGTGTCAGATATACAGTGCCAATAGCTGAAGTCCAACAGCTGTGACACACTGGGCAGTGTAACCCGACTGCTCTTGTATAGAGTTGGTTGGCTCCAAATACTCCCTTTGTAATCACACCTGCTAAAAAAAGCACCAAAGTAAGGCCTTGAATGCCATTTTTCCAGTATTTACAAAGCATTCGTTTTATGAGATTTATTTTGCGAGAGACATGCGAAACCAGGTCCATGAAATACATGACTCTGGTGACTGTGCTAAAATTCGTCTGGATCACGAGTTCTGGATATATTCAGCTGAAAAGCGCGCTCAAGTATCAACTACCCCCTGGCAATGTTTTTAGCTGTTCCCATCGCCCCATTTTTGTGATGCTAATTCCTAATTGATAGCGCAGCCATTCATAACTGTGATCATTTCATAAATATTTACAAGCTTTCTGTCTTCTCTGAGCTTTGGATATAATGGTCACATCCATCTCCTCTTAAGGGCCACTGAAAACTCTATGACTCCACAGAATATCATTACTATGCTGCCTTTGTATAAAAACCTCAGACGGGGTAGCCCAAGGCAGGGTAGCTTGTCTGACATCCATTCAAGGCTTTTCCAAACACTTCCTCTTATATTTACTTAACATTCTGTTCTGAAGCGTGCTCTTTTCCCTGTGGCAACATTCAGAAAAAAAGGAAGGCCTACATCTTATTAGAGTGTGGGAAAAGAAACTGTGACTTCAATTTAGCTGGCGCTGTGCTCTAGCAGTTATATTTCAAGGTACATGAGTAAACAAAGGTACCACCCAAGCCTGTTAGAATTACAGTAAACAAAGAGAAGTGTAAGGAAGTACCGCAAATGCCACTCCCTTCAGACTGCGTGGAGATTATAATGAGAAGAACAGGAGACAGTCAGAGTTTGGGATACTGACATGCATACATACATACATACATACATACATACATACATACATACATACATACAGTACATACATACATAGTACATACATACATAGTACATGCATACATACATACATACATACATACATACATACATATATACATACATACAGTACATACATACATAGTACATACATACATACATACATACATACATACAGTACATACATACATAGTACATACATACATACATACATACATACATACATACATACATACATACATACATACATACATACATACATACATACATACATACATACATACATACATACATACATCCGTTACAGTCTGAGAAAAAATCTGTAATTAAATTACAGTTACTTTTCAAAATGTTGGTGATGACAAAGCCTTTACATCCGAATATATTCTTTTTGGTAATGAGCTTTAAAGGAACATTATGCAACAATTTCACCTTAAAATAACAGCTTCAAAGTCATGTTGGTGGTACACCGACTTGTTATACGGAGAATGGCGTCTGTGCCACTGCCACAGCACAACCTGGTGTGCCTGATGTAACTTGGGGGTAGGGGGCGCGAGACCCCTCACAAGAACTACATAATTCTGTATGGCATCACCTCACACAACAACAACTAGAGCCATGTGCTAGCTATAAGAGGAAGCTGGCGCAGTATTCTCTGTATGGACAGCATGGCAGAGGCGACGAGGAAGACGTTGTTGGAGGAAGAGAGGAAGAGAAAAAGAGAGAGTAACCGACCTAGAGACAGTAAAGAGTCAGTCTAAGACTAGCTTTTACTCGTTGGCGAGAGCTAAAAGTTACAAAAGGATGTAAGCCAGATGCTGAGCAGGCCTTCTTTCTGTTGGACTAATCAGTAATAACTTATTAGCTGTCTTGCTATGTCCTGTGTTGCCCTTGCTTGATGTTTGGCTGTGTTAGGAAAGTTGTCGACTCGTTAGTTTTTCATCATAAATTTCTCTGTCAATGTTATTTATGAAAGAATGTGGGAAACCTTATTGGTGACATCCCTATCTCATAGAGATTTGTAGTTGTTCCAGATTCCTAAAGTCATCAACCTGTCCTATCTTAGGCTAGCATCCAAATAAATTAATCTTGCGTCAAAAAGTTTGGTAAGTCTTCATCAATCTTACGTCAATAAGCCTTGGAAATTGCAACCTTGAAAACTCAGCTAGCTTGTTATAAATGACACTGTCCAATGTATATTAAGCATGTCACCAACATCATTTTAGACCAACATACTTCACAATCAATACTTAGAAAGCAAAGTATATGGACTGTTCTAGCAGTACTTCAGCTAAATACAAAAATGTCTTTTTTTGCTTTGTTATTATGTTAGCGTTCATCTCCAATGACACAATAAATACAACTATGCAGAGTCATATTTGTGTAATATCTTGTGATATTACTCTACCATGTCAGTCTGTATGCTTCTTTGGCTTCTGCTGTTGTCTTTGCCAGTTTCAGATCTTTCAGCTTGTCACCATTTCCATTAGGGGGTCTGGAAGCACGATTTGTATTTAGTACAGTAGTGTATTTAGTACTGCAGCGGATAGGAAGGGATCGAGAGAATATGTGGAGGCCTTATGTGCCACGAGGCACGCAAGAGACTAGACTAGACTAGACTAAACAGTAGTGTAAAAGTGAGCTTCACTCCCCAACTTTAGGGGGAGCTCCGTAGCAAAAATGACCAAGTCTCTAATGGGGCTTTAAAGCTTATTTGTAGAATATAACATCTATTGTGTTGCTTTGCAAATTTTCGCCACATAGACAGGGTCCATTCAAATTTTGAACATTGTTTTTAATTGGTTCTCCTGTTCTTGAATTTGCACTGCTTCCTGTCTGCCAGTTAGTGTTCATGTATTCATACATGCCTACATACTGAAACAGAGTGATTGATAAGCATAACAGGTAGACAGAAAGACAGGGAATAAAGGAGTGGCAGAGACAGAGTGAGACAGAGACAGGGTTGCGGATTTATCGGATACCGGAAAGTAGAATATCGGCGTCATATGACGTCAAACACAGGGAGTTCAGGAAGTGTAACGTACTTTCAGGTATTGGTAGGGGTACCGAGACCTAGTTTTTAGCCTTATACTCTAACCCTAACCCTAACCCTAAAAAATCCTAAGAAAAAGTTGATTCTTAGAATCACTTAGAAACACTACGTCAGCGCCGGTATTCTACTTTCCGGTATCCGATAAATCCGCAACCCAGAGACAGGAAGAGAGAGTCTTTGTGGTTAGCTCCAGTGGAAAACACCTTTATCTCCCCGTGGAGGCCTACCTGGTGTCTGATGTGTGTGTGTGTGTGTGTGTGTGTGTGTGTGTGTGTATGTGTGTGTGTGTGTGTGTGTGTGTGTGTGTGTGTGTATGCGTGTGTGTGTATGCGTGTGTCTGTGCGTGTGTCTGTGTGTGTGTCCGTGGAGGCCTACCTGTTGTCTGATGTGCAGCGATGGGGGTGTCAGTCTTGGGTTGCTCGGCAGGCTTGGCCCCCTGAGGGGAGGCGGAGGGGGGCTGCTGGGAGCTGTGTGGCGGGCAGCTCTCTCTCACCACCAGGGATGTGGGCTTGTCTTTACACTCTGGAGCCAGCCGCGACGCCTGCGTGGCACCACAAGAGAGGAGACAGAAGCAGTCGTCAGGACATAGACCTAGAATCTGTGTGTGTGTGTGTGTGTGTGTGTGTGTGTGTGTGTGTGTGTGTGTGTGTGTGTGTGTGTGTGTGTGTGTGTGTGTGTGTGTGTGTGTGTGTGTGTGTGTGTGCAACTCACTGTTTGAAGATCATCTTTATATTATGTGTTGTGGAATGGTGAGTGTGTGTGCATCTGTGTGAATTGAGCGGATGAAGTGTGAACGTTTTGAGTTTTTAATTGGCAACACCAGTAAATACAGGAAATGGTTATCACAGCTGGTGTCATTTTGGTTACATCATAAAAATGATGAAACCTTAAGCATTATAGCTGGCATAACATTTACCAGATGGCCTTATCCATAAATAAAAGTCATTTTACTCGTGCACCATGGTTGATTTCAGGCTTTTACAATTGCCACTGTCTGGTACAATAGTTTAGCTACAAGATATACTTTAGAAATCAACCTTCAAGTCACTCAAATAACATCTGGACACAACTCTTACCATGACCGGAAATGAGAACGTTCCACATTAAAATCAATGTGTTTTTAACTCACTGACATTCATGGAGTTATAAACAACCACATAATTATATAAATGAGCTTTTATAACATATAAATGAGCTTTTTTAACCCGGATTAATGTTACAGAACTGAGGTTGCCAAGCATATTTTCTTACTGTGATCACTGTGGTTTTAAAATGTTCCACAAATATTTATTTGGGTTAGTTAGGGGCATCACTAACGTAGCCTGACTCTGGTCCATCCACAATCACTGTGTTCGTTGTGGTCTGGACCTGTTCCATTGGACTCAAATTAGGCGAGGGGATGAGCTAACGGGCATTGATCCGAATTCTGTCGACAGTGATTGAATCATCTTGTGGCTCATATTAGTCACAAATGCTGAGATCATGGCAACAAAAGCTAAAGAGCTACACAGAGAAAGTTGGTATGCCGAGCTGGTCAAATGCAATAGACAGGCATAATATCTCATACCTCATTATCAAAGACCTATGTGGCTTTCTGCTCAATTTACCACAACTTGGTCATCACAATTTCTGATGACATTGAACCAAAGGATAGATTTGTTATGGCAAAACAGACTCCAAACTGCACCTATTAACACATGCTGTATTCTGTGAGTATCTGGTTGACCTTTAATAATGGGCTTATGCTATACTAGCCAGTATTACTGTGTGGGATTACCTGGTTGGCCTTTAAAACGGGTACATGATACACCCTACTGTGCTGCCTGTAAGTATCTGGTTGGTACATGATACACCCTACTGTGCTGCCTGTAAGTATCTGGTTGGTACATGATATAGCCTACGTATAGCATCTATAAACATGCTGTATTCTGTGAGTATCTGGTTGGTACATGATATAGCCTACTGTGCTGCCTGTAAGTACCTGGTTGGGTGTGGGATGAATCTGTAGGTTGATGGCAGTGAGCTGGACGGGCTGTGCCTTGGCCTGGCTGAGGGCCGCGTGGGCATGGGCGTGGGCGTGGGCGTGGGCTTGGGCATGGGCCTGGGCTTGGGCATGGGCCTGGGCTTGGGCATGGGCTTGGGCTTGGGTGTTGGCGTGGTTGTGGGCGTGCGTGTGGGCGTGGGCATGGCTCTGGTGATGGCTCAAGTCGTGGGGGCTGAGGGTGGAGTGGAATATGGTGGCGTGCTGCGTGGGGCCCAGATGGTGCTGGTGCTGGTGCTGGTGCTGGTTCTGCAGATGCTGATTGGAGGATGAGGCTGGCTTGGGCAGCACGGGGACCGGGCCGCTCGGAGGGCA
>NC_137908.1:6320447-6322947 GCF_963457725.1 Sprattus sprattus | reverse complement strand
ACCATCTGGGCACGCAGGTACATCTGCGCCTGGCTGGCCGTGAGGGTGGAGTTTGTGGGGTTGCCTAGCAGCACGGCCTGCTGGGATATCCCCGCTGGAGCCGAACTCCCACTCTGGGCTCGACTGATGAGCTGAGCAGCCACAGGAGAGGTGGTCAGGTTAATCTAAAAGAGGGGGGGGGGAAGAGGAGGGAGGGAGAGAGAGAAAAGGAACGAGAGGAAGAGGGAGGGGAAAGTGTAATCACATATTTTATTAACAAGTTCTTGCCATAAAAGTCATGATTTAATTGTGCTATTCCCAATGTAATGTCTCATCAAATATGATTAATTATGATTAAAACTGTGATTTTTTTTGCCACACATGTCAACAATGTCGTAACAATTTTAAGTGTATTTATTTTAACAGATCACTGATTCTACTGTAAACTCACAGTGGCCTGGGAGGAACAGGTCTGTGGTGATGAGGAGTTCTGCCTCCCTGCAGCAATACTGGCCTGAGAGAGAGAGAAAGAGAGACAGAGAGAGAGAGAGAGAGAGAGAGAGAGAGATGGAGGAAAAGGGGGATATAGATAGAAGGAAAGGTAGATGGGAGAGATGGAAGAGAGAAAAATAAAAGGACAGATAGAAAAGTGGAGGAAAGGAGGGAAAGGGAAAAAGACAGAGAAAAGGGGGAAGGTTGTTATCAAGTCAGTTTACATTTAATACAGAAAGTATTCAAACCACCTCACATATTGTTATGTTGCAGCCTTACGCTAAAATCAAAATTATTAAATTAATTATTCCCTCATCAATCTTCATGCAATACTCCATGAACACAAAGCAAAAAGAGGATTTTAGAGTTGTTTGCAAATCTATTAAAAAGGTAAAACTGACATGATAATTCAGATCTTTTGCTATGACACCTGAAATTTAGCTCGGGTGTCTCCCATTTCTATTGACCATCTTTGAGACATCCTACACCTTGATATGGGACAGCCTATTTGAAGTTGTCAAAAAAGCACCTAAAGGACCCTGAGACTGTGAAGGCAGGGACTGGGCAGCTGGTCCGATTTGAGGGAAAGCTGAGCACAGCAAAGTACAAAGATATCCTTAAGAAAAAAACCTGGTCCAAAGCGAAGGTTCACTTTTCACCTTCCAACAGGACAGTGACCCTAAGCACACAGCCAAGAAGCAGAAGTGGCCTGGGGACAACTCTGTGAATGTCCTTAAGTCGCCCAGCCTGACTATGCTATGACTTGAACCTGACAGAGCTTGAGAGGGTCTACAGAGAAGAATGGCAGAAAATCCCCAAATCCAGGTGTGCTAAGCTTATCACGTCATACCCAACAAGACTTGAGGCTGTAGTAACTGCCAAAGGTGCTTCTACCAAGTGCCAAGTAAAGGATCTGAATACTGATGGCAATTTGATATTTCAGTTTTTCCTGTTTTAATTTTGTCATTAATGGGCCTGTTTTCATTTAGTCATTTATGGGTTATTGAGTGTAGATTGATGAGGGGGAAATGAATTTAAATGAGTTTAGCCTAAGGCTGCAACATAAAATGTTAGAGAAGTGAAGGGATACTGATCCTTTCTGAATGCACTGTATATATATTCTCCATTTTCAGACAGAAAATAGTCACAGATATTATTAGATCAGCTTCACAAACTGCTCTTCTTCCTAGATCTACCACAGCCTCGAAAAATGATCCATGCCTGGAGGTATGATCTCTCTATAAAAAGCACAGTGGAGGTATTATTAGCGCCTCCAGAGGTTTATATAGTCCAAGCTCTTTGATCACTGTATGAAATGACCATCACATACACTGCAAAAAATGCTTTTCTAACCTAGTGTTATTACTCTTATATTGAGATGAAAAATCTAGTTGGTCTTGTTTCTAGCTAAATTGTACTTACCTAGTGCTTTCTTGGTAAGGTTATTTTTACCTATTTCAAGCAAATATTACTTATTTTAAGAAATCTTAACAAGCCAAATTTGCTTAACGCACTGGCAGCCAAATTTGCTTGTTTTAAGCAAAATCCTGCTTAAATATGTAAACATTTGTCTTAAATCTAGAGGGGCATTTTTTGCAGTGTAGAGGAGAGACCAGGACACGGAGCTCACCAGTTGAGGTGAAATGAGTGTTTGAGTTTGTGTGTTTATGCACTGTAATTGCGTGTCAGAGAAGCTTTTTTCTCATTTTCTTAATTTCTTATTTTCTAAGAGGCATGGGGAGAGTGTACCAATGCTTGCATGAGCTTGTGTGTATGTCAAGTATGTATTTGTTTCCAGCCTGCAAGCATTTGTGTGAAGATGTGTCAAGGCAGCCAAGGTGAGCTGAAGAACAGTCATCCATCTCCCTCAACATCTAAGGCTGCCCCTGACAACGGCCATGTTTGTAAGGTCTCTACAGTGGGTTTTGGAGACTGCCATGTTTGTGAGGACAAGACACTAAGGACTTCCACGAAAGTGTGTGTGTGTGTGTGTGTGTGTGTGTGTGTGTGTGTGTGTGTGTGTGTGTGT
>NC_137908.1:6312947-6317947 GCF_963457725.1 Sprattus sprattus | reverse complement strand
TGCTGTGAAAATGCTGATGTGAAGGCGCCCCCTGCCTGTCATAAGAGGAACAGCGGATATGTGCTAGCAGTATGGTGTCTGCACTGTAAACTGCAACAATTGTTATGAAAACAAACTCCCATTCACTGCCATGTATCCCCATGCATACACTACTCTGGGTGCTGTGATGGGATACGCACTGTGCACAGTGTCAGAGACGCTATCAAGGGCAGATTCCCTTCTGTTCCCACATTGTGTGGCTATTTTGAGCAGTGTCTTACTTTTCAGACATCAGTGATGAGATTTGACTTTGGATGATTCCTATTAGCAAAGATGGGTAACAGGGATTCGAAAACAATTACACACCTCAATAAGCACAATTATAATTTTTAATATAATAGCTTTACATACCAGAATTCAATCTGCCCACCAAAAAGGACCCTTTGGCGTATAAAGACCTCAAAACGGGTCAGATCTTCCAGCTAGCTTAGATAGACTGGTCCTTCTTACTAGCCTATAGTATCTGATATTTTAGTCCAGGACACAAGATACAGCCTTCTTTGATTTTTTCGCATCACCTCTGTTTCATTAGACTAGAGGAAGCAGGCTGAGCCAAGGACATCTATTGCAGGTGGTGGACAAGGGGGGGTCCATCATCTCTCTTAGCCAATGACACACCACTATTATCTTTAACTCCTCCCTATTTGTCCCATTATGTTGGTTTGACTGACAGCCTCTTCATGGTTGCCAGGCAACTGAGACAGGAGGCATGACCCGGGCCTTAGGTTTCAGTGAAGTGAGATTGACCCAGTCCTCAATGGGGGAAGACACTGGCTAACACCTCCATTCAGAGCTTATGTGTGCTATAATGTCTGTCAACATTGTCAAACACCAATGAACTCTGATTTTGTGGTAAAACCGACCCTCTGTTAGCATTATCATCATAATACTCTATCATTACCATCGCTACAATGAAGTCATTAAACTCAAATGACAATCTGAAAATGTGTATGCATCTGTTAATGAATGAACTGCCTCCTATATAAATCGTATATTTATTCAATATTTTTTCTCACTCTAAATAGTCAATATGCAAGCCATAGTGAGCTTCTGTAATGTCTATTGGTATATGTAGTGAGAGAGTTTTTTTATTTTTTTATCTGAGCATTTAGCTCAGGTCAAGGGTGAAGTGTTTTTGTTAGAGGAGATTAATGACCAGTCATAAGCGCCATGGCAACAAGGATATGAGTCATCAATAACTGCCAGCGCACCTTCGAACAGTTTCACCACAGTGCATTTAAATGAGTACTGCCATGCATTTTAATGAAATCTAACCAGTGGGGCCATTTAAGGTCTGCACACCATATCAACAAACCAGAGGGTGGCAGTATTGCATTAGTCATGCCTATTACGGTAATTGGGAACAGGGTATTTTAAATGACACCCTAGCAAATAAACCTTGCAAAGAGTGTGATTTTTATTTTGGCAATGGCCATTCATCATCAGGGAGCACTTCATTATATAATTGTTATTGCTTTAGCATTAGCACCTAGCATTAGCACCTAGCACCTGCTTCAAGCAATGCACCAAGCAATGCAATGCACACGGCAACACACTGAACATGTTGTGCTGCACACTGGATTTATGGTTTCTCTGTAATTTGTCTATACACCTTTTCCCAGACTGCCCTTAAAGCTTTTTCGCAGACAGATCTGTGTCTAGTGCGGTGTGTGTTATGCCACATAATTACATGGATTGTCTGCCTCGCAGCTCCTTATCTGGTATGGTGTGTTGCGGTATGGTATTGCACACCGTGTAAAAGTGCACCGTGGTTCAGTTAGCAGTAATGTGCTCAGCCACACGTGTTCTGGAACCGTCTCTTTTGCCTGTCATCTGTGTGTCTGGTGTGCCTTGAAACTAGTGGTGTGGCGCGGCCTGCTATGGTGCGGTACGGCATAAACGTGGTGGAGTTTGGTGGAATGGTCCGTTCAGCCAAGTTTACATGGATCATCTGTCTGTCAGCTTTGTGTCAGGCGTAAGGTGATGCCAACCGTCTGGTACAATGTGTTATAGTGTGGTAGCCTACAGACTGAGGTACTCCACAGTGTGTTATAGCGTGGTAGCCTACAGACTGAGGTACTCCACAGTGTGTTATAGCGTGGTAGCCTACAGACTGAGGTACACACAGTGTGTTATAGCGTGGTAGCCTACAGACTGAGGTACTCCACAGTGTGGTGTCGTGCGGTGTAATGCTCCATTCAGCCACATGTTTACCTGGACCGTCTGTCTGTCAGGAAGGCTACTGTAAACAGAGATCTGTGGGAGAGTGTGTCTGCCTGGCCCACTGCTGCCGCTGCTGCTGGTCGTGCTGCCGCCGGCACCTCCATTGGCACTGACGTTGGCACCGCTGTTGGCAGTAGAGGTTATAGTGGTGCTTGTGCTGGACGAGCTGGTTGCACCGTTACTGTTGCTGCCGCTGCTGCTGCTGTTGTTATTGTTGATGTTGTTGTTGTTGTTGTTGGTCATCATGGTGGAGTTGGAGGTTGCAGCACCCTGATCCCCCTCCATGCCGCTGTCCCGCCGTCTCACCTTTGACCCACGGCTACCCCTGGGGCAAACCCTCCGCACACTGCAAAAGACGGGAGGAGGATAGAGGGGAAGAGTGGAGAGGAGAAGAGAAGAAAGAGGGGAAGTGGGGAGGAGAGGAGAAGGGAAAAGAGAAAAGAGGAGGCAGGAGAAGAGAGGGGATAAGGGGAGAAAAAAAGAGAGGAGAGGGGAGGGGAGGAAGAGAGAATAGAGGAGGCAGGAGAAGAGAGGAATAAAGAGGGGAAGTGGGTAGGAGAAGGGAAAAGAGGCAGGAGAAGAGAGGAATAAAGAGGGGATAAGGGGAGAAAAAAAGAGAGGAGAGGGGAGGAGGAGGAAGAGAGAAGAGAGGGGGATGAAATGTGAGAACATTAGCATTTAATTATTTATCACATGCTATTATCATAAGACACCAGCTGTACAGGCAACACACACTACCTGTCTTTGCTCAATGATAAATGAACCCGTGTGAACCTGTGTGTGGCATGCTCTCTCTCTGCTGAGGTCAAGGAGTCAAGTAAGGGAGGAAGAGAGGAGAAGCGATGTGAAAAAAAAAAGATTAAAAGAGAAGAGTAAAAAGAAGAAGAGAAAAAGTTAGGACAGGAGAAGAGAAGAGAAAAAAGAGAAGAAATGAGAATTGGTAAATGGGGAATAGGTGAGAAGAGAGGTGCAGAGAAGTAGAGTTCAGGTCTAGGTGAGGGTTAGGGTTAGGGTTAGGGTTAAGTAGCGCCTTGGGGGATGCTTTTGATGTGGCGAGCACTTCTTTTTTTAATCAGCCACTGATAAACCCTCAAGGGTGGGCAGGACGAAAGAATGTCGTTTCACACACGTATGAGCCACATTACCTCTACCTCTCACAGAAAGCTTTATTTAACCAGCACAAAATCACGACCCAAACTCTCCTCAGAAAACACTCTTTAATCAATCCAAAACTGTCACCTCTGACCCTAAGTCCACGGCCGGAGGTTTGCTCCACAGCAGTCGTGAGCTCTGGTGTTGGTTTTCCACACACTGTGTATTATTGCAACCACTAAAGACATTAGTGAATGAGGATTTTAGGATTATGGTTGTGGAGGCACCCGATGACATACTGCTCATTCCAGAGACACAGAGAGAGTGAGTTGAGCTCGAGTTGCATGGAAAAGAACGCCGTAATAAGGACCATGTGAAAGCTGAGGTGCTCCACTGTCAATGTGTTACTATGTTACTCCTCTTACACCACCCTCTCTCTCTTTCTCTCTCTCTCTCACTCTCACTCTCTCTCTCTCTCGCTATCTCTCACTCTCGCTCTCTCTCTCTCTATCTCTCACTCTCTCTCTCTCTCTCTAACTCTCTCACAGACACACACAAACACACACACACACACACACACACACACACACACACACACACACACATCCTCTGTCAATTTCTCTCTCTCTCTCTGTTTCTCTCCCTCACACACACACACACACACACACACACACACACACACACACACACACACACACACACACACACACTCACACACACACACACAGACAGACACACACACACGCACCCACACACACACGCACATACACACACACACATACACATACACACACGCACACACACCAAACAATGAACAATGACAGTTAAGGAAGTGCACATGTTCTGTTTGTCAGAGGCTGGCAGAGGGACTCAGTGCTGAGGAGAAAGTTAGCATAAACACGAGCCAGCGTTTCCCCTCTCCCTTTCCTCCAGAGATACACATTACAGACACAGCTTTCCTGAGACAGTGCTTATAGACACAGATCATAGTTCAGAGAGAGTGCTTATAGACACAGATCATAGTTCAGAGAGAGTGCTTATAGACACAGATCATAGTTCAGAGACACAGCTCATAGTTCAAAAACAGTGCTTATAGACACAGATCATAGTTCAGAGACAGTGCTTATAGACACAGCTCATAGTTCAGAGATACTGCTTATAGTTCAGAGACAGTGCTTATAGACACAGCTCATAGTTCAGAGATACTGCTTATAGTTCAGAGACAGTGCTTATAGACACAGCTCATAGTTCAGAGATACTGCTTATAGTTCAGAGGCAGTGCTTATAGACACAGCTCATAGTTCAGAGACAGTGCTTATAGACACAGATCATAGTTCAGAGATACTGCTTATAGTTCAGAGACAGTGCTTATAGACACAGCTCATAGTTCAGAGATAGTGCTTATAGACACAGATCATAGTTCAGGGTTACATTCTAAATCAGCAGACATTAACATCTAATAATATATATCATAAACACTAGCTGATCCTTTCCTTTACGTAATCTTTACCGAGAGACACTGCTCAAAAACAGCTCACACACACAGCTCAAACGCACACCTCATACACACAGCTCATAAACACAGCTCATACACACAGCTCATAAACACAGCTCATAAACACACCTTATACATACAGCTCACACAC
>NC_137908.1:6292947-6307947 GCF_963457725.1 Sprattus sprattus | reverse complement strand
GAGAATACGCTGTTGAAACGGAAATTAGATGACCTGGAGAATCGGTCGCGGAGATCCAACCTGAGAGTGGTCGGCATCCCTGAAAATATGGAAGGTTCAGACCCTGTTAAATTCATGGCCGAATTTTTTAATGAGGTACTAGGCGCAGATTTCTTCACGGGACCTCTCCTGCTTTCCCGTGCACACCGAATTGGAGCTAAACCAACCGATGAAGGCCGGCGATCGAGACCAAGAGTATTCCTGGTCCACTTCCACTACTTTCAAGACAAACATCGCGTCAGCAGACAGAGGCAGGAGTTAGTCTTCCGTGGAAGTCGTGTGTTTTTCCATGAAGATTTCAGTGCCGAGCTTGGGAGAAAACGATCAGCGTTCAGGGATGTTAAATCTCTGCTCTACGAGAAAGGGATCAGGTTTGGCTTATTGTACCCTGCCCGGCTCCAGGTCACCTATGAAGGTAAAAGACACTTCTTTGACTCACCAGAGGCGGCCAAAGAGTTTTACGATTCACACTGGGGTAAACAAGGTGATGTTGAATGACTTTAAGTCTTAACAGATAACAAATACAGATACTTTCACGTAGCCCACTGCTGGCACTGTTGATGTTGGTTTAGCCTACTTTATTGAGGTAACCTGTTGATTTTTTTTTCTTTGATTGCTGCATTGCTGCATTTAATTAAGCCTACTTTACAGTCTTTAATAAGACTGAGTATCCTTTCAATCAGCAGATGAGAATGTTTTTTTATTTATTGTACATGCTCAACTGATGTTTTCTGTAGCTAAGCGGGCTGTGCTTTGAAGGTGATGCGAATGTTCTAGGAAGGGAGCCACCCTCGATCAAAACGTTAGTTTTAGTTTTAAAGGAAATGATTTTGGAAGTTTCTAGTTTTGTAATACCTGCGATCGTCTTCAATTGGGGAAGTAGATCTAGGTTTGGGGGGGTATATGTTATTAAGGGGTGTTCTGGGGAATCACCATGGCAGCTTACCTTAAATGGTCGTTTTTGTTTTGTTTTTCTCAGTATGTGTTCTCAAATACAGCGTATGCTTACATTGTTTATAATTGCTTGCCCTAT
This sequence comes from Sprattus sprattus, assembly GCF_963457725.1. Lineage (NCBI taxonomy): Eukaryota > Metazoa > Chordata > Actinopteri > Clupeiformes > Clupeidae > Sprattus > Sprattus sprattus. The sequence continues at coordinate 6,306,875 of NC_137908.1, read as the reverse complement.
ATGTCTGTTATTGTTGCCAACATGATGAACGCTGATGAAGGCCATCCTGTGAGGTTTATATCTTGGAATGTCAAGGGGCTTAATGGTCCTGTTAAAAGAGCTAAAGTTTTTTCTCATTTAAAACAATTAAAACCAGATATATTACTTTTACAAGAAACACATCTCAGATTGGAAGATCATAATAGACTCCGTACAAATTGGATTAGTCAGATCTTTCATTCTAAATTTACTAGCAGGTCCAGAGGTGTGGCTATATTGGTTTCCAAAAATACTCAATTTTCTCCCTCTAGTGTAATCAGTGACCCCAATGGCCGTTTTCTCATAGTTTCCGGTTCCCTTTTTCAGAAGCCTGTTGTACTTGTGAATGTTTATGCCCCTAACTGGGACGATGTTCATTTTGCAAATAAGATATTGTCACTTATACCCAATCTAAATACACACCAGCTAATTTTCTCAGGAGACTTGAACTGTGCTATTGACCCATTGCTGGATAGGTCCAATCCCAAGAAAATATCTTCCGGTATGGCCAAATCTTTTTCACATTTCATGCAACAGAGTGGTTTTGTGGATCCTTGGAGAATTGTGAATCCACTCAGTAAACAATTCTCTTTTTTCTCCCATGTCCATCGTTCCTTTTCCCGTCTAGACTATTTCTTTATAGATAACTCCTTTATTTCAATGATCAAACGGATTGAATACACCGCTATAGTTATATCTGATCACTCACCTGTGTTGTTGGATCTGAGCTTTCCTTTAAACATTAGAGAGCGACCTCCATGGAGATTTGACCCACTTCTGCTATCAAGTGAGGAATTTTGTAGTTTTATCTCAACTAACATAAATACATTCTTGACGATTAATGAAACTGATTCTGTTTCATATTCTGTGTTGTGGGAAACCCTGAAAGCGTACTTACGAGGTCTCATAATCTCCTATAGTTCATTTGCCAGTAGGGAACGTAAGAAGGAAATGCAATCTCTAGAGCAGTCCATTTTAGAACTGGACAAGAAATATTCAGAGACTCCCTCTGCTAAATTATATAAGGAGCGGGCTGATTTGCAGGCGAAATTTAATTATCTCTCTACCAGACAGTCAGAGCAACTCATTCTTAAGACACGTGGTCTCTACTATGAATATGGTGATAAATCAAGCCGGTTAATGGCTCATCAATTGAAACGTCAAGCCGCTTCTCGACTTATACCCCTGATAAAAGATACCCACCAAAACACCACAAACAAGCCAAAAGAAATTAATAATATTTTTAAAGACTTTTACTATTCTCTTTACACTTCTGAATTTCCCTCTGATACAACAGATATGGAGCACTTCTTAGATAGTTTGGAAATACCAACTGTGGACTCTGAGGCATCAAAGGTTTTAGATCAAGCTCTTACACAGGATGAGCTTAAAAGTGCCATCATGGCAATGCAGAGCAATAAATCCCCAGGACCTGATGGGTACCCTACAAATTTCTACAAGAAATTCAAAGAGGAGCTCACACCAATCCTTCTAAAAATGTTTCAAGAATCCTTGAAAAATGGTACTCTACCCCCCACCCTTTCACAGGCGTCTATCTCCCTTCTTCTTAAAAAAGACAAGGATCCAACCCAGTGTGGATCCTACCGCCCCATCTCTCTTTTGAACGTAGATGTTAAAATATTGGCAAAATTATTAACATGCCGTTTAGAGCGCCTCCTCCCTCAAATAATTTCAGATGACCAAACAGGTTTTATTAAAAACCGCCATTCCTTCTCTAATATTCGACGGCTGGCTGCTATAGTTTATTCGCCCAGGGCTTCTCCGTGTCCAGAGGTAGTTATTTCTCTGGACGCAGAGAAGGCATTTGACAGAGTGGAATGGTCTTATTTATTTGATGTTTTGAAGAGATTTGGATTTGGTAAAATATTTGTGCAGTGGGTAAAGCTCTTATACCATTCACCTTTAGCAAGCATACAAACAAACTATTGTAGATCTGACTATTTTCCACTAACCCGTGGCACCCGCCAGGGTTGCCCACTGTCCCCCCTTCTTTTCGCCATTGCAATTGAGCCACTCTCTATCGCACTTAAATCAACATCTTTATTTCAAGGCATTAAGAGGGGAGAAATGGAACACCGTGTATCTTTATATGCAGATGACCTCCTGCTCTATATTAATGATCCTATGGCTAGTGGTCCCAGAATTGTGTCGCTTTTAAATCAGTTTGGAGCTTTTTCTGGTTATAAATTAAATTTTCAAAAAAGCATATGCTTCCCTATTAACAACTCAGCTCTACATATTCAAACTGGATCATTTCCCTTTCCCATATCTGAAGATGGTTTCAAATATCTAGGTATACACATTACTCGCTCCTTCTCCTCTCTGTCTGAAGCTAACTATGGCCCCCTAGTCAATCAAATGAAGGCTGACTTTGAAAGATGGCGCAGTCTGCCACTTACCATGGCAGGAAAAATACAATCTGTAAAGATGACAATACTTCCCAGATTTCTTTATTTATTCCAATGCCTGCCAGTCTTTATACCCAAGTCATTTTTTAAATCCGTCAACCAATCCATAACATCGTTTATTTGGGGGAATAAAATTCCGAGAGTTAAGAAGTCCATTCTCCAAAGAGATCGTGAGGTGGGGGGATTGGGCCTTCCAAGCTTTATCCATTATTATTGGGCATCCAACATACAAAAGATATTATTTTGGCTCCATCAATCAGATACAAACTGGTGTCTACTTGAGGCTCAGTTTTGTCGTTCCACATCTCTCCAAGCTTTAGTGTATTCCTCCTTGCCAGTACGGCTCTCTAAATTTATAAACAATCCGGTTGTATTGTCAACTCTCAAAATTTTTAATCAATTTCGCTGTCACTATAAGCTAACATCAGCATCCGTTCTGGGCCCGATTAATAAGAACCATCTTTTCCCTCCCTCTACACTTGACTCAACGTTTAAACAATGGAGTTTGAACGGTCTCATATACATCAAAGACCTATATACAGATAACATATTTGACAGTTTTGAAAATTTGTGTAAACGATATAACCTTCCGCGCAGTTCTTTTTTTAAGTATCTACAGGTTCGCCACTTTGTTAAGAGTGCATTTGTTAATTTTCCCGATCTCCCAGCCGTCACAGTGCTGGACAAACTTACTCTCACCTTTGTGAATAAAGGTCTAATCTCTCTACTTTATTCTCAGTTGATGTCTCTTGAAGATCAAAGCTTAAACAAATATAAAAGTAGGTGGGAAGATGAGCTTGGTATAGATCTGCCGGAGGAATATTGGGTAAAGGCACTGAAAAGAGTCAATTTTTCATCATCATGTGCCAGACTGGGGCTCATTCAATTCAAGGTTTTACATAGAGTTCATTTAAGCAAGGCAAGGCTTGCCAGCATATACCCAGAGACGGACGCTAGCTGCGATAAATGTTCTTTTTCTCCAGCCAACCTAGTCCATTCCTTCTGGTCTTGTCCCCAACTTTCAGGTTACTGGGCAATAGTTTTTAAAACCCTAAGCGAGGCTCTTGGAGTGATGCTGGAACCCTGTCCACTTATAGCAATATTTGGTGTAGCGGATGAAACCCTGGGTTTAAATGCAAACCAGTCAGACATCATTGCATTCACCTCACTTTTGGCCCGTCGAAGAATTTTGTTAGTTTGGAAATCTTCTACTTCCCCATCAGCTTCGGTCTGGCTGGAAGATGTAATGTTTTTTCTAAAGTTGGAGAAGATAAAATTTACACTCAGAGGGTCTGTGGAAAGGTTCTATTTGAAATGGGAACCGTTTTTGTCGTACTTTGAAAGTTTGAAAGAGTTGCCCACTGGGTGAGTGTCCCTAATTGTAACTGAGACCCTCCCCCCTCTCCATCTTTTCCTAGATGTTTATTTGTTTATTGTTCTATCTATTCATTGCCTATTTATTTATCGCTTATTTTCTTTTCCTATTGATATTTGATCGCCTCACAGAATGGTCAACACATTGCAAGTATTTACTATATTTGAGCCAATAACGGTGTTATGGACATATGAGGGCCTATGTTTTGAATAATATTGATGCATAACTGTAAGAATGTACATTCATGACTGAGAACTGTTTTAGTTTTGTTTTTGTCTTTATTAACATACTAACTGCCAAGAGGTGATTGGGGAGGGTGGGTGAGGGTAATTTTGTTCGTGTTTAAAAAATGAATGAAAACATGGAGGAAAATTGCTTGAGATACTGCTTGAGATAACCTGTATTGTGCAATTCCTTCAATAAATAAATGATTAAAAAAAAAAAAAGAAAAACGAATTTCTTTGACATGATGGGACACTTAGTTAAGACTGCAGATGCAAAACTGCAATTCACCGTGAAATAGCAGAACATTTACAAGTAAAACAGTCAAACACAGACACGCACATGAAAACGCAAGGACACACACACAGACGCACAGCTACCGGCACAAAATTAAATGACATGATCTGAATGAGGAGATGAGACGAAAAACAGATAAAATGATAGGGACATGAAAATAATTAACAGTTTTATATTTATGGCTGACATGGAATGTCTGCAAAGGAAGTGACAGAGACAAGGAGGAGAAAGAGAGAGAGAGAGAGCGAGAGAGAGAGAGAGAGAGAGAATGATAGAATGGCACATCGAGACAGAGGATGGGGAGTGGAGAAGAGATAGTGAGATGGAGAGAAAGAGAGAAAGAGAAAGGGAGAGCCTGCAACTGTGAAACAGAGGGAGTCATGTAGTAGCCGAGTGGGTGATGGAGAAAGAGAGAGAGAGAAGGATGGAGGCAGAGAGAGACTGACAGTGAACGAGTGAGATATTGACAGCGAGAGCGGAAGGAGAGAGAGAGAGAGAGAGAGAGAGAGAGAGAGAGAGAGAGAGAGAGAGAGAGAAATAGCAGCTGTGAGGATTAGGGGGAGCAGGAGATAGAGAGACAGAGAGAGAATGAAGAGAGAGGGGGAAAGGGAGACATTCATGAGTGACAGAGAGCGGAAGACAGAGAGGAAAACAAAAATAAAGGAGGGGGGTTGACAGAAAGAGAGACAGAAAGAGAGACGAATCATGAATATGAGACAGAGAGAAAGACAGAGGGTTGACATTGCGAATGGAAGGGAGGGAGACGAGACAGAGACAGGGAGAGATACAGAATGACAGAAGAGAGAGGGATGGAGAGAGAAAGGGATTTCCTCTTTGGCATAAAACAAAGCCCTTTGCCGGCTCCTACCTCCTCTGCGCTCCAGGAGAGCCGGTGTGGTGCCCCATTCCCTCGAGATGCCCTGGATTCTTTGTCTGCCTCTGTCGCCACGTCTAATACTCCCCGCATCCAGCCTCTGTCCCAACACACACACACACACACGCGCGCGCGCGCTCTCTCGGCTCGCTCTGCTAGCTCACACACGGTCCTTCACACACACGCACGCACGCCTACTGCTCCAACGCTCTACCCCAACACACACACGCACGCAAGCAAGCAGCCTCCCTGCCTCTCCCCGTGATTATGCGTATCCTAGCAACAGCCAACCAGAGGCCTCCGGCATCCCCGAGCAGTGCAGACAGCTGATTGGCCAGTGAGGGTTCTACTAATGAAGGCTGGTAATGATGTTTAGCCTTATAACAAAGCCCCTCCCCCACAGTAGTATGCATTGCACCTACACAGGACTCATAGCGACAGCACAGACAGATGATACCTGCCACAGTAGCCATCTGCTTAAATTAAGTTTACTAGCGAACCATGGTGTGTCTTCACACTATACATACTATATACACCGCAGCACACTACATTTTACTGCGATTTATGAAAACTGAGGTAAAGATTTGAATGTGTAATCTAGAAAAACTATTGGAGGAGCTCTGTCGCAAGAGGTGATATGATATTCTGTCTTGAGGGGACTATATTACTATTTCTTAATGAGATTTTTCTTTTCAATAATAATAACATTAATACAGCCTCCAGGCTGTGAGTCTGGAATTAGAAGGGGGGAAAAAAACTATTATATGCCATGAATAATAAAAACAATGAGGTACACACTAGTGCACTTCACATTACTGTTAAATGAAATGCATGTGACATTATTTTTCCCATTAGGTTGTAGAAATTGCCTGTTCTGGGGCACCATTGTGACGGCCAGTTTGCCATTAAGAAGCCATTCCATTCTGTGCTTTCAAGAGGACATTATATCAGCAACTAAACGAACCTCTTCTGCAGACCACAAGGGTATCAACCCACAACCTCTACACCCACCCCTGCATTAAATATAACCCTCCTCATCTTTGGGAGTAATATGCTATTGATTAAGGTGCGACTGTTATGGTGCTCATTGATTGTGATCTGCTTATTAGCATATAGATTAGCCAGCGTGGCATGGGGGAGGCGAAAAAGAGATGCAGAAGAGGAGAGAAAGGAGAGAGAGAGAGAGAAAGAGGGAAAGAGGAGGATGAGACAGAGAGAGAAGTCAATGAAAGAGAGGAAGAAGGATGAGAGGGAAAGGAGGAGGGAGTCTCTGCCTTCAATAATGATGGATTGCACATCTTTAAACCCCCTTTTTCTCAGGTCCTCTCCCATTTACCATTGTCGTCACTTATTTATTTATATAATTTTAAAGTTAAAAGAAAATTGTGTCGAGACTTAGATACACATACACATACACATAATACACACACACACACACACACACACACACACACACACACACACACACACACATACACACACACACACACACACACATACACATACGTATCCTGTTCCAGTACACTCACTCTCACCTTCACAATGCCTAAACGCAGATCTATCTCTTGTATTCCCGTCTAAAAAACAATTTACACTCGCCTTAAAGCTTCCTACGTCGTAGCTGATAAAGGGAAGGCTCAGACCCTCTGCAAAGTTATCTGCTCTCCGAACAATTACTGCAACAAGACCTCACACCGCAGTTTTTCAGCCTACAAACAAGTCATTCTGGGAATTTCTTTCAAAAGAAAGGAATGTTTTACATTACATCAAATGCTATGGGAAGGATGTCATCAAATGTCGCTCGCATTTGGTAGTTTTCTTTATCTGAAAGGGCAAATGATAGGAGAGAGAGAGAGGGAGGAAAAGGCAGAAAGACAGAAAGGAGAGGAACAGGTGAGGGAAAAAGAGAGGGGATGGGAAAAAATGCAAGAGAGAGAGAGGGGTAGAGAGAGAGAGAGAGAGAGAGGGGTAGAGAGAGAGAGAGAGAGAGAGGGAGGGAGAGAGAGAGAGAGAGAGAGAGAGAGAGCGTGATTCTTTGGGTGTTTTCGTGTCAATCACTCACACGGCTGAGCAGTCTGGCACAAAGATTGCTGGCCTGCATCCAGAGCACACATCTCAGCATGGTCTCTGTGTTAGTCTTCAGTTACTCTACACACACACACACACACACACACACACACACACACACACACACATACACACGCAAGCAAGCAATCAGGGCCACCCTGGCAAGTGGCACACGCACGGGTGGCGCACGTGTGTGGTGTGTGTGTGTGTGTGTGTGTGTGTGTGTGTGTGTGTGTGTGTGTGTGTGTGTGTGTGTGTGTCTGTTTTGCGCGCTCTGCATGCTTGTTACACTGTTGCCACTCATCAGCAGCGCCCTGGGGATGTGACTGCTGGAAACATCACAAGAGGAGCCAAACTAAAAGACTCTCGTTTGTGCTTTTACTCTTTAATTGCCCCAGTTGCCCCAGAGTCACCGAGACCTCAGTGCATGTTGGCCAGATCCCCCGGGAAGAACACAGACTTCTCTAAACAAAACCCAATTTTTACGCAATCATTTATCGTTTCATATTTCAGTCATTATTTCCAGGTGGGGAGATTTCACAGCCAAAGGCATTTCTGAAGCTTAGGAGTAGCAGTAAAACAACACAGGCATATCCACAAGGACTTTATAAATTGTAGTTCATTTGTTTCCTTAAATCAACAGTAAGTGTAATATGCTCTTCGAACTAAATGACGTGGGTAAAATGCTCTTTGAAATAAATAAGGTGGGTGTCTGGTTTAACGAAAGGTTAACAGTTCCTTCAGAAAAAGGTTCAGCTGTGAGGTATGCTGTGAGGTATTCACCCATGGTAAGCCTGCCAAAATACTTCAATCTCTGCCCTGAATCTCTGCTCTCTTTATCGTCTCCAAAATCGTATTCTTCCTTATGCCCATTTTCCCCCAACCCAGAACTTCAGGTTCGCGCCATGCCAGAAAGCTTTTAGAGGCTCTCGTCAAGAGAATCGTCACCCTTAACCCAGCGAGAAACACGCAAAAAGGCTGGCGCTGAGAGCGAACAACAAAGAGGGGAAAATAGGTCAGGTACGAGACGAGATGAGTGCCCATGAGTGCCCTAGAGAGGACGGAGGGAGATCGCTCGCTCCGACCCTGAGTAGCCAGACCACGAGCAGCTCTGGAGGAAGGGAACGGGTCAAGTCCAGCCTGGATCTATAATGACTAATGAAAGAGGTCCCCTCCAGACAGCCCCCCCACCCCCTTCCTGTCACAGCATCAGCCGTGATGAGGACATGATGGAGATTGATCAAGGCTCTGATAGGTGCTTGGTGTCCACTGCAAAGTATAAGAGCTAATGTAGTTAAATCATTGAGATCCTCAGTCAGGAGCTATCAGCAAAATTAGTGATGTGTGTGTGTGTGTGTGTCTCTGTGTGTGTGTGTGTGTGTGTGTGTGTGTGTGTGTGTGTGTGTGTCGCCAGCAGGGTCAGATAAGGCTACAGGGGCTCTCTCTCTCTCTGAGCACAACACAGATGGTGCTCTAATGCCAGATTAGACTGGCAGATTTAATTCCTTAATGGAGCAATTACACGACCTCCCCTCTCCCTGCAAAAACTATAACACTGTGTGATTTAATTCAGCAAAATTTGTGATTAGTGCAACCAAAATCTAGTCTTTGTGTGTGTGTGTGGGGGGGGGCAGGTTCCCTTCTTTTTCCTATCACTATAACTAGTCAGAGAAGCCTTTGTCTACAGGAGAACGGAAATAAAAATAATAAACACAATATACAATAACACACCCTCTGTTTTTTATTCGGTAAATAGACATGGTCTCTAAAATGTGTCACCTGTTATTTTTCTTAAAATGAAGGTCTCCCCTCCTCTGTTTCAAATGATGTTACTGTAATCAGCCAGAACTGAAATATAAAAATATATACAAAGGGTAAAGAGATTCTTGCAAGAGACCCCTGTCAGCTAAATGTGTTTAGTTACTGCTTCTGACACGGGACCCTTTCTGCAGAATCCATAATATATGCCTTACCTGTGTTTGGCTAGAGATATCTGCCTTACCTGTGCTGTCAGCTGCTTTGGCTAGAGATATCTGCCTTACCTGTGCTGTCAGCTGCTTTGGCTAGAGATATCTGCCTTACCTGGGCTGTCAGCTGCTTTGGCTAGAGATATCTGCTAAATGAATGAATGAGGATTTACACCAAGCATGGCCCTCAATCCTCACATTCTCAACACCCCACGAACTCACACCACCACCACCTCGTGTGTCATCCCAGGCTCCGCGTTCCAAAGCTTCACGTTCACCTCACACACTGCCCTGCCCCTGCACTGTTCATTTAAAGTCCTCTCCCCCCTGCGCTTTTTTTCTCTTCGCATGACTTACATGTGTGTGTGTGTGTGTGTGTGTGTGTGTGTGTGTGAGTGTGTGTGTGTGTAGGTTATATGTGTGTGTGTGTGTGCGTGCAAGTGTGTGTGAATGTGCATACTTGAATGTGGGAGTGTATGCATAACTGTGTGTGTAGGTGTGTGTGTGTGCGTGTGTGTGAGTGTTTGAGTGGGTATTTATGCGCCCTCGCATGTGTGTGTGTGTGTGTGTGTGTGTGTTTGTGTGTGAGTGTGTGTATGTGCGCCCTCGCATGTGTGTGTGTGTGTGTGTGTGTGTGCCCTTTCTCAGCTTCAGTGGGGACCTCCTTAATTACTCCACTCCTTAGATTGCTCCGACTGGGAGCTGGTGGGGCTGGAGATATCAGCCCCCTGGAGGCCTGTGGTCTCCCACAGAAGTGGATCATCAATGGGGAGCAGGGGATTAACTCTGGGTGAGGGTGAAATGAATAAAAGGCATGGATGATGTCTCTTGGGGGAGAGAGGAAGGGGAGAGAGAGAGAGAGAGGGAGAGGGAGAGGGGGAGAGAGAGAGGGAGAGAGAGGGAGAAAGAGAGGGGGGGGGAGAGAGAGAGAGGGAGAGGGAGGGGGGGAGAGAGAGAGGGGGAGAGAGGGAGAAAGAGAGGGGGGGGAGAGAGAGAGAGGGAGAGAGAGAGAGAGAGGGAGAGGGGGAGAGAGAGAGGGAGAGAGAGGGAGAAAGAGAGGGGGGGAGAGAGAGAGAGGGAGAGAGAGAGAGGGAGAGGGGGAGAGATAAAGAGAGAGGGTAGAGAGAGAAGGAGAGAGAGGAGAGGGTTGGAGAGAACAGAGAGGAGGAGAGAAAGAGAGCAAGGAAAGATAGAAAGAGAGAGGATGAGTAGAGGCAGAAATGAAGAATAGGGAATAAAAACAGAACAGAGAGCAGAGAGGACGTAGAAAGGGTGAGAGAGGAGAGGAAGAAGAAGAAGACAGAGAGACTGTCTCTATACTCCACTATGTCTCCCCTATTATAGAGAATGCAGTTCAGTAAATCAAGAAAAGACAATTTATATTTATTCTTCTCATATGCTGTTTTCTCTGTGTCTTCTGATAACAAATCATAATGGACATGCTATAAATATTGACAGCTGACAGTTGACCCAGACAGTGTGAGTGTCCCACACATTTCCAAATAAAGGTCAATGAAAGCAATACCTTTTCTCTCTCTAAAAAAAAAAAATCCATGATTTTGTTCTGGCCTTAAAGATGCAGTCTGCAGTTCTTTGTTGATATTTGATATTCAGATTTGAAGTTCTTGTTTAGGCTAATCTGATGAATATCTTAAAGGTGCAGTCCACGATTCTGTTGCGGTTTTACGTATGTTTGTTGATATTTAATCTCATCAGCCAATCAAATTACAGCCCTCCCTTCCATGAAGCAATGTGTTGATTGGCTGGAATTGTTTATGGCTCGGTCCAAGCCACTATGTTTGTTTCCTATTTACAGAACCAGGACTGTGTATTAACACCGGAGCCTTTTGGACCGCACACACTGAATGGACGGCTTGAGGACTGTGAAGAGCAACTAGCTGAATTTGACAAAAAGAGTATTGGAGGTGTATCGGAATCGTAGATGCACAGATGCCCAGGGACGTGGGTCCCAGGCCCTACCTTCGTTTGAACACGTAAAACAGCATGAGAACAGAACCAGCCGGCCCGGTGGGTCCCAGGCCTACCTTCGTTTGAACACGTAAAACAGCATTGGAACCGACAGAAGGGGAGAGCACGGATTTTATACATTTGAGTTTCCGAATGTCAGACACATCAGCTAATCGAAGGCAGCCGTAATCTATCAGAAACGTCATCCACCAAAATCTCTGTACTCTGTATTGCAGAGATGTGTATGTCCTCTCACTCTGGGTTTGTTTCTGTAACTATGCTATCAACCTGAGAACAGGGTGCACTGCAAAAATTCAGCTTTCGAAAACAATACAAAAAAAAGTAATAAAATGGGGGATGTATTACTTAAAATAAGCCAAATGATCTGCCTTGACTTAAAATAAGTACATTTGTCTTGATTCTGACTTTGACGAAGCAGTTTTGTAATAGTTAGGGGTGATCAAACTAGTTTCAAGCATAAACTTGCTCAGAACCAGTAATTAAATCTTAGTAACAAGTAATAATATTAAGATAATTAAGGACTGAAACGTTTGAAAAAAGTGAAATGCTCTAACATAAAAAATGCCTGGTAAGAAGAAATATCTTGTCAGACAAAAAACAAGCATATATTGCCTTGATTTAAGATATTTATATACTAAGTTTTCAATGTTAGCAGTGTTTGTAGGCCTAGTTCACTTCGCTGGGGATAGTTCTGCATTTTGTGCTGTTGACCAATAAGCTATTTAAAAGATGCATCTTATGCTAGTTTGACGGACCAATTCAGGCTCTGGGGTGACTGACAAGAGTCCTGATGATCTCCTAATAACCGTGAGAATAAGGATGACATTCCTACAGCAAAGTTCACCAAAACAAATCACAAATACACTTCTTTGTTTAGGGTTTAAACCCCCATAAAACTCTTATCAGGTTATACGAAGAGATACAGGGTTGATAAAGTGTCCAAACAAACAGGACACAAAGTACAAACAGTGACCCACCGTTCGTTTTTTTAGGTCAAGTTTAGTCTCAACAAAACTTCTGTTATGGCATGTTGCGCCAAAGCTATGGCATTTAGGCTATCCCTTAAAGATGAAGGCCAGTGGAAAACGAACACAGGGGAAAATGATAGAAGAAAGAAAGGAAGAATGAATGAATAGAAAGAAAAGTGAAAGAATGAAAGAATGCCATCTTTCTGTGTGAATAGTCACAGCTGTGTAAGTAAATAGATATGAACACCTGGCAATCTGTTACCTGGTGGACCATGCCACTATGCAGCCTGTGAATCAGAGTTGCTGTTTACACACACGCCTACAAAATCCAGGGGAGAGCTGCCGCATGTGTGTGTGTGTGTGTGTGTGTGTGTGTGTGTGTGTGTGTGTGTGTGTGTGTGTGTGTGTGTGTGTGTGTGTGTGTGTGTGTGTGTGTGTGTGTGTGTGTGTGTGTGTGTGTGTGTGTGTACCACACTGTTGGTTCTTAACTTCATATTGAGTGTCCCTGATTTTCCCAGAACACAATCAGGGCCATCAGGGTCATTGGGGGGACACTGCGCCATGACCTTGGGATGACCCATGAAATGCTCACACAAGAAGCCAGGGCATTGTGGGTTCACTCTCAGTAGAAACACAACATATATATATATATAATTTTTGTTACAGAATAAATACAAGGTAGCTGCGCAGACACCTATTTTGAAATGCAACACACAGGAATATTTGTCAGAAGAACTTTGGAAATAGAATCGAATTCTATAGAATAGAATGTGCATTAGCAGGTTTCAAACTTAACTGAATCTTTCTTGAAATACATAAGTGATGCATTAATGGCGATTGAATTAAATTGCCTGACCTGACTCACTTTGGTTAAGTATTCACTTAACCGAATTAGTTTTACTTTTAACTTTACTTTTAAGTACAATGTAATAATATCATGTGTTACAAAGAGGAAGAGGGAGAGTACATTGACTATTAGTCATTACATAGAGTAATAATTGGATTCAGTCAGGATTAGTATAGCATTTAGGATATGCATAGAGTTTCAGTGTTAACAGTCCGAAACGTATTGTGTAATGCAGAAATAACGGTATACCCACAATATTGCAGGGCCTGTGCCCTTATCATCAACTGTTACAACATGTCACAATCATGAACCCTAGTGTTAAAAGAGGACCTCTTTTAGGTTATACTCTTTAACTCTTTTCTGATGAGCGGCATTGGAATTAATACACACAAAGAATATTCTAGATCTATAAGAACCTTTTCTACTCACAAGGCACTCGTTGGGTGGGAAGGTTTCTGTGTCAACTAGATTTTCTGTGCGCTTGTGATGAACGTCTTTCAAAGCCAGTGAGCTGCACCTCACCGAGCCTTTCTGCTCAGATGCACCGGCAGAGTCGAGCCGAGTTTGTCAATTCTACCGTGTGTTAACACACCTCTCCAGCTGACCTCTCTCTGACCCCAGGTCAGCGGATAAGCGTCTTTTTTCCCCTCAATGCCTCAACGTAATCTGGCCAGTGACTGACTCACTGAGTGCATACGAAACCCCAGCTCTCATTGCAATTAACCCCAATGTCCCTGAAGAGGTGTGAAAGTGGTGTGAGAATGAGAGAGAAAAGTGATAAAAAAAATATGTCCTTTGCTTGCCGGGCTAATTCGGTTAAGTGAAGACTTAACCCAAGTGATCCAGGTCAGGCAGTTTGACTTTTTCATTAAAGC
>NC_137908.1:6242947-6287947 GCF_963457725.1 Sprattus sprattus | reverse complement strand
TCAGATCGCCACCTAGATAAGCCTACGCTGCAATACAGTACGTTTCTGCAGGATAATGGCTCTGTTTTCACCCCAGTGTCTGAGACTTTAAATCCTCTGCCTATAAACATCAGCCTTTCTATTCAGCACTCCAGTCTTGGGCAGATAATGTGGATCAATACTGTCTGCCTCTCCAGAAAGCCTTGAGGCTATGCATGATATTTGCAAGTTGAAATTATGCAGACATCAATACAAAAATTACATTCTCTTGTAGTCTCTCTGTATGTATACCGGACTGCTTAACCACGTAGAGAGGGTGTAATCTTATAAAATAAAGAGTTATAAAATAAAATGAATCAAATCTTTTGGCTTATTCAAATGGGCAATTTTTCTCCTTTGAGTCTAAAAAAGCAGTGGTGACTACCGGCGATGACCTGGTGTTGAATAATTAATCAGGATGAAACTGATTTGGTTCGACCGCAGGTTAATCATCTCCTCTCTCTCATAGCTCCCCTGATGGCCGACTTCCAGAAACACGAGGCGTCCGCCGCCGCCCGGTGTCGTCCAGTTCCGTCCTGCGCCAGAGTCTTTCCAGTAACTCACAATCCCCACCGGTCCAGTTAAGGGGCCTTCCCGACCAACCCTCGCTGGATCCAGTGACATATCCCATGTCACCCGTGGGGTGGTCACGGACAGGGCTCCGCTTGACATGAGACCGGCGTACGCCCACCCCAACACCCCCCCCCCCCCCCCACCAACAAACCCACTTGCCCCCCCCTCCTGATTCATGTGAAGTGAAAATGTAACAACAGAAACCCCCCCATACATAATGGATAGGAACCCCTCTCAAATATTAATGGAGACTCTCTGTGTTGTTGTCACTCTGTTGGACGTAATGGTGTGAAAATTCAGTGATACGTCTGTCGATATGGAGATGGTCGTCCGTGATGTCCAGCTGGGCAGTGTCAGCAGCTGAGATGGGCGGGCCACCACAGCATAATTGATGGCCAATTATTGTTGCCCCAGAAGAAAAACAGAGTATCAGTGAGTGGACTCATTACAAACAGATCCTCCATGGGTGGAAACAGAAAGCAAGTTTGTGTGATTTCTTATGACAAATTCGAAAACAAATGGTTCTTCACCAGTCCACTGAACAAAAATATCATCTGTGGTGTCCATAGATACAGAGTATCATCTCATCTGTGTCCATACATACAGAGTATCATCTCATCTGTGGTGTCCATGGATACAGAGTATCATCTCATCTGTGTCCATACATACAGAGTATCATCTCATCTGTGTCCATAGATTCAGAGTATCATCTCATCTGTGGTGTCCATAGATACAGAGTATCATCTCATCTGTGTCCATACATACAGAGTATCATCTCATCTGTGGTGTCCATAGATACAGAGTATCATCTCATCTGTGTCCATACATACAGAGTATCATCTCATCTGTGTCCATACATACAGAGTATCATCTCATCTGTGGTGTCCATAGATACAGAGTATCATCTCATCTGTGTCCATAGATACAGAGTATCATCTCATCCATAGATACAGAGTATCATTATATCTGTGTCCATAGACACAGAACATCATCTCATCTGTGGTGTCCATAGATACAGAGTATCATCTCATCTGTGTCCAAAGTAACACTGCCCTCTACTGGTAGTAAGCACAAGTTGACGCAAAGAAACATAAAGGTCAGCAAAGCATTTCACCCTGAAACAGGAGACAAGGGAACTAGGCTTTTATCTCTCAGAATAATAGCTGGCTTTTTCCTCCTCGCTCATAATTAGTTGCTGAATGTGTTTAATTTCTTCATTAAGGCCACACTCTGCTTTGGGCCATTGCATTTGGAGACGTCTTTGACTCGACCTATTTTTAGGTTTAGACCTGTCAAAATTTGTGCATCCAATAATCCCGGTCTGGGATAGATTTAAATGACGAAATACCGGATCAACTTCCATCCAGATCTTCCATACAGTGAAGTTAGCCATGCTCTGTCAAAGGCCCCTGTCTAGTTTAGTAGTTTTGATAAAAAAAAAGTGGGCAGTGAAGTTCAACCGTAATTAAGACCGCATGAGGGTTACAATCTTTCTCTCGTGGCGACTTTCTTTATGAAGTGCAACCACCTCTTGTTTATAATGACGCTGTGAACGGACTTGACTCGAGGAATCAACCACTCAACATGGCATCCCGTAATGACTTCATAACATTATGGAATCAGGTGATGAGAGTAGAGGAGTGGCGTGTGTTCTAAATAAGAGGGGTGGTTGTATACACAGAAGATGACCGATCTGAGCCTCACCCTTTATTTTTGACTGTATCCCCCTGGGTCTCGTCCTTTCTACCTCACGTTTCCGTTGACGGTGCATCAGGACAAAAGCTCGGGATGACTGTTATTAATGAGGAGAAACCGCTGCTGGGAATCACCAAGGAGACCACTGACCTCATCAGAGGACCCAATGGAATGCAGGTAGGGAGGAGCCTTTCAAATGCGACCTTTGAAATTGTTTGTGAAAAAGTTCAAAATGATTTGGAGATATTTTAAAGTTTAATAGAGGAGCACTCTGCACTGTGTATATATTTAACTTTCAAACCCCAAATTAGAATCGAACATAAATACTTAAAGGCACCCAGTGCAACTTTTCAATGAAAAATAAACATTCAATTTCTAGTCTTTTTAACACGTATAAGTTTCAATAACTCCATACCATTACATATCGACATTCAAGGAGCAAAGATGAGACGTCGTTGTGTGGTGAGAACTGATAGAAAACCGTAAACAACAACAATCGCCGGTGGGGAGAAGCCATTTTTCCATTGACTGGAAGCCTGCTTTATTTATTGTAGGTTACAAAAAATAAAGAAAATGGCGGCGATTGTTGTTGTTATCGATTTTCTATCAGTTCTCACCACACAACGACGTCTCATCTTTACTGCTTGAATGTCGGTATGTAATGGTATGGAGTTATTGAAACTTACTACGTGTAAAAAAGACTAGAAATTGAATGTTTCTTTTTAAGCCTCGAAAGTTGCACTGGGTGCCTTTAATGTGCATAGGGGTATGGCATATGAGTGTCATCAGCATATGAAGCGATCCTTCATATACTACTCTGCTACTCGAGATGTTGCATCAGCCATGTTAAGAGAGTTGTCCGACAATATTGATAAAAGAGAGGCTTCAAACACACGCCGGTTACACTCACTAATTATTCATGGATCCTGAGGCAAGACACAAGACTTGTACTCATCTGCTATGCTGTTTGAGGCATGGCTGAAAGGCTGTTACTCTTACAAAGAAGAATGGGAGATTTTTTTCTGTGCTGAGCAGCCATTCTGTAGACAGTCAAAAGTGGCTGTTTCTTCTTTTTTTTAACTCACCCGGAGTGCACAGTAATGTGCAATATCTCATAGTGCACATTCGTTTGAGCAAGTATGAGCATATCTTACAGCATCTCTTAATCTTTTCTGTTGAGCGTTGTCTTAAGCAGCAAGACAGCAGCTGTTGGTTGTTCCGCCTTCTCACTCAGACATGAGGCCGCTGTGGCATCTCCAGGGAGACGGCGGCCGCAGTTGTTCTCTGCTGTCATCAGCTTTGAAGGCTGTCTCGGGGTCGCGGCCCGCGATTGTGAGCTCACCGGGCCCTGAGAGAGGTGACATTACCCAGAGGGCATTGCTGTCCCCCTTTTTAATGTACCTGCCTTTCTCTTTATCGCTCTGTCATTAAACTGTCAGCCTCTCTTTGCCCATGCAGTGAGCCCGACTCTCAGAGGAGGCAAACAGAAGGGAAACCCAAAGATGGGACGGGGGGGGGGGTTGGAGTGAATGGAGCAGACTTTTAAGATTATACTTCTCTGTGTGTGTGGACTGTTGATTAGATTAGATTAGATTAGATTCAACTTTATTGTCATTGCACAGAGTACAAGCACTGAGACAACGAAATGCAGTTAAGCATCCAACCAGAAGTCCAAAATAGCAATAAAGAGTATGTGCAAATGTAAAGTGGAATAAGTGAATAAATATGATATGTACAGTAAGAGTTAGAATACGACACAGAATTGTAATATAAACAGAATTGAGACTAGCAGCAATTGAGGTAGGAGTGAGATATGATGGCATCCTAAAAGACATGACCGTTAATTTATCAAGAGTAGCATCCAAGAAGTAGGTTAGGACTTTAAACATGAAGCAAGTTAAGGTTTTGCAAAATAAGGCAAAACACCAACATTAAGTTATGGTTTGCTTATGGGAAATGGATTTGTGAAAGGTCCTGAATTGAACGTGTCAGGCTTGTGAGGATTTAATGGTGACGTTTCTTGTTATTCCTGGACTCCAGAGCAAAGGCTGTCATGGATCTGTCATTCATGTTTTGCTGGTCTGGTCTGGTCTGGTCTGATGTTGTGTCATGATCTCGGCTCTAAGCCATGACAAAAACTGTGAGGACACAGTTTCGAGTTCAGTAAAGTAACATTAATGTATTGTTACAACCAAGCAAAAGTAACTTAACCAAAAGATGAGCAGGATCGTCAGCCAAGCCAATCAGTGTGAGGTGCATGCATGGGTGAAGAGGGTAGTGTCGTGAGGTGCGTGTTTGCATGTGAAAAGAAACTAAAGCCGTGGGGAGACCGGAAGCTCCTCTGGTTCAGGAGACGGCGGATCTTATAGGTCCGTGGAGACACCGGGCCCAGGTGTATTGTGTCTTTGTTTTTGTGTGGTGGACTCTGTTGTCGCACTAAGTATCATCATGCTCACTCTCAGTAGGTTCTCTTGAGTAGCTCTATTTGAATTGTACCTTTCTTTTATGTCGCTTTGGATATAAGTGCCAAGTGAATAAATGCCTGGAATATCTTTGGTTTCTCTGACGTGGCTTAAAGTGGACTTTACCTGACAACAGGATCTTTCTACTTCTTTTCCACCCATAATGCTGTACAAAGATCTTGCATTCAGCATGATCCTACATTTTTTATAGACATGCCTATCCAACATTTGTTCGTAAATGGCAAGTACAGTTACACAACGAAGCTCATATTGTTGTAAATAAGGCGTTCATTTTGATTAATTTATTATGGGCAAATTACAATAACGCAGATGAATTGCACTGGCTGGGTGGAAGCCTTATCTGATTTGTATACATCACCAATTTTCGAGGTTGAGAAAAACTTCAGAAATGCTCTCTTTGTCTGCCTTCATCTGCCTTTACCCTGTCTCTCTGTCTAGGGACAGTCTAGTCACTTGACCTAGTGTACATGTGTGTGTCAGTCAGTGTGTGTGTGTGTATGTGTGTGTGTCTGTGACATACTGTGACATAGAAACATGATACATGCAGTAGATCGCAATAGATCGCAATGGAGCAGACAAGCAGCCGAGTGCGAGGTCATTCAGGGATACACAACCTACACAACTGCGAGTGCCGCCACCACTACCTGCTTGTAGAGGCTTGTTAACTTACTATTGCATATTTCAGTTCAATATGACTTTCATTTTTGCAATATGTCCTTCGAAAAAGTCAACAGCTGAAACTCTGAAGCTAAATAATTTAATCACTACACTCAGTTCAATCCCTGAAGGACCCGTGCGTGTCAGTTTCTGGGACATTTTTTCAATCAGTCCCTAATTATTTAATGACTTTGAAGCCAAATTAGTCTCTCTAAGCAGACATATTAAGTGTTCAATTAAATGTTGTAGGGCATAGGACATCAGAGGAGAACTTGTCTTTGATCAGTGATTTAGCTACTTTGACATGGAATTACAATATAAAGCCCTAAGGCTGGGATGTAGTGCTTCATTTGACATGTGTACATACCAATGGCAAAGCCTGAACATTAATTTTCTTTCACATAACACATTGGATGTTCATGAAAACAAAACTACAATATGAGGTAACCTAGCAATAAAGTTTATGGTTTGTTTATGTTAGATACTGAATTATGCTGTATAGGATCGCGTTATTCGTGTTTTAAGTTAACAGAAAACAAACCATTAATATCAATATTAGGCTGTATTAAAGAATATTTAGTGCTATACTTAATAACTTAAGGTTGCCCATTTCTTGTTATTGGGTTGAAGATGAGACATGCCCATTTTTGTGTTCTCATCAAATGTTATGTACAAAAGTGATTTTTATATACATAGAAACTATTCCAAACTGAAAAATTGTCATTCAGTGTCTTGTTATTTTCAAGTAATGTTTTAATTTTCAAGTATTGAAAATAACCAGGGGACTTTAATCCCAACGAGAATACAGATAAAACACAAAATTTGAAGTTGTATTTCACTTTGACCTTTTTGATGCTTGAAAACCCCTTTTCACCAATTACAGATCAGAAATGGGCCATTTCTGAAAATGATGATGAATTATTTGAGTATTATACGAGTGAAATGAAATGACTATATTCCATAATCCTTTTCTAGAAGTTGACAGTGAACATTACAGAAGTTTGGTCTGTACAGTGACACATTATGACCACCAGGGGGCAGCTACAGGTTGAGTCATTTTGACAACTTAACTACACCTGCTGTAGTACCTGCTGTACTCTGTGAGCCTGTGGTGAATAGGATCGCTTATGAATATGCAACCCTTTAGTTTTGCCCCCAACAATGCCCCCTACAGCATCTCAGCAACAACCAAAATAAAGTTTACAGCGAATAAAAAAGGGTACAGTGAGTTTGTGTGGGCCACTCAACCCAATGTTTGACCCTAACACAGATAACTGTCAGATAATACAAATCCTAGGGTTAGGGTTAGAGTACCTTCCCACTTGACTTCATGTTACCAAGAGATATTATTCACTGTTTAAAAATACACGTCTGCCATTGAAGAGGGCTTTGTCTAGGACACTCACATTCTAATGTCATAATGGATATCACAGACTGACCTTTGGTGCTGAAGCAGTGGGAAAATAACTGGAGGCCTTTGGGTGCTGTGTGCAGATGAGGTACTGTGCCCTGATATTCAGGATTGTTTTCATGATGTGGAGATCCAACTTATTTGTTTCATTTGCAAACAATTGGCATTCATATAAAAAAAATGAAAACAAATATAAACTACCCCTCTGGCAATAACATGATATGTTTACCTAACGTTGTTTTGTGTTTGTTTTCCTGATGAGGGGAACAACCGTGCTCCAACAGGGATCCATTTGAAACCCCATTTTTTTTCCAGGCAAAGCAAGCATCCTCCCCTTATAAAGGAAACCATAGACATTGTTACTGTACGAGGAAACCTTGGACATTGTAAGTGTATGATAATAAAATCAACCACAAGCTAAACATGCTAATTAAAGTTCAGAAACAAGAATTGAGATGATACCCTTTGCTCTTGATCGTTATCTTTTTATACTTTTAGTACCACGGAAGTACGAGGTGGCAGAATTTATGGACATTTGAATTCACAGTTTGAAGAACATATCGAGATGCAATTTGATCTTTGGCTTCAAACTTGTGGAAACCGAAACCCTTTACTCTTGTCAGTCCTACATTGTTCTCTTCTCATTGCTTCACACCGGGGGGAACCCAGACTACTATATTCTGTGATGGACATGAGTTCTGAGGGTTGACTACTATATTCTGTGATGGACATGAGTTCTGAGGGTTGACTACTATATTCTGTGATGGACATGAGTTCTGAGGGTTGACTACTATATTCTGTGATGGACATGAGTTCTGAGGGTTGACTACTATATTCTGTGATGGACATGAGTTCTGAGGGTTGACACGGGAGGGTGGGGGTGTTGAAGCAACTTCATTCTTCTGTGCAGAGTACGTATATCTCAGGCTAAATGTTACCCTGGTACAAACTCAGTCTCTTTGTAGTGTATTCACACGGCTCAGTTCCTGTCATCTACCCATGGTATCCAGTTCTTCGCACGATAACTTGAGCAGGAAGTCGACGAGGAATGCACCTGCCACTCAACACCCACCTCCGTTTGTTTTTACAGAAATCCTCAGTTCTCTACGGCTTTGTTGCAGTTCCCGTTGGTTTCTTTATTTGTTTGGCTGGACGGCTGTTCGTCTGAGTATTTTGTCAGGACATTTAGACGAACAAAGCCCCCTAGCCTCGGCTTCCCCTAAACCTGTGGGTATGACAAAGCTTCAAACGCACCTTCATCTCTGGAAGATGTTTGTAGGGGGCCTCTGTTCAGAAGGTTTTTTTTTTTTTTTTTTTTTTTAAAGTGTTCGCATGGAGCTATAGGAAAGTGAACAGAAGGTACTTGATTGGACAGCCATTGATATGACTCGAGTTTTGATTTAAACTACAACTGACTGTAGAATATAGAAGGGGCAAATTAAATCCTTAAAAATAAAATCCGAATGGTTTTTACAGCAGAAAAGGAAATGATCGAATACTCTGAGTATATGGAAGGTGGATGTTGTTACTGTTACAACTGTCATACAAGGTGTTGAAAGGAGACACTTTCAGTCAGGTCAGGAGTCAGGTTAAGTTGGTCTCCACCTTGACTACCCACAGTGGAAAACATTCAGCTGAACAGACTGAATAGCTTGTTAAATGCATATTTAATCAGGAATTGATTCGAGTTAAAACAAAGGGAGAATAGGTAAGGAGGCCTGGGCAGAGGAATATTGTTTATTGAATGTGTGAAAACAATATTCATTTGACCTGGTATTCAAAGTCAAGGAAATCGCATCATTTGCATCATGAGAGAGGTCAGGTTACAGTAAACTGGAGGACCAATTTGTCCCCAGTTGTCAACACAAAACACACGTGAAGGTATCTGGGTGTAACATCAGATGTATTTTACTTTTTGGTCTCATTTTCCATGGTAACATTTAAAATGGCACGAAGCTTCCTGGCTATCACAGAGCTGAAAGAGATATTATTATAATTATTTCTGCTCTAACTGTTTTTTAAGTGTTTGCTAATGTCTTAGAACTTGCATTGATTAGTAATAGCTGAATCAATTGAGATATAGGAACTAGTTATTTCGACCATCTGGGAAAAGGTATTTTGCACGTACAATGCAAGTCTGCTTCTTCGCTTTGCGCTCAGCAGGTTAAGTAGAACTGGTTTGTTGGTGCTTCCTCTGACTGGGACTCCTAACCTATTCTACCTTTGCTTTACCTTACTTGTAAAACTTTTTGGATAACACGATCTGCCAAAATGAATATATTAAGTGGAACTGGAAATGGAAACCCTTTTAGACCATGTTCTCTTTGTCAGACTACAACACAGATCTCCAAGAACAAAATCATTGAAGAAGCCTCAAGAGGAAAGGCCGGGAGAGGCTTCATGAAAAATGGAGACTTGTTCCAGTGGTCCAGTGTGTCAACGAGGCAGACATCCAAGGACTGAGCCCTGCTGCGCCATTGAGGCTTTGCCACATCTCCGTTAACCAGCGATTCAGGTGTGACTCCCCCAGAGAACCTCTGAAAAGACAGGATCTTTGAACCACGGAGGGACAGGCTGAACCCAAGCCTCTCTGTTTCGACAACAAGAACGCCTCTGTCAATCGTGCACATAGAACATATCTGACATCAGCAAACCTGGCCTCAATTTACGGCTAAACCAGATAGCCATTATTATTGGGCTAATATTGTGGTTTGGCAAACTTGCCATACAGAGTGTCACCTTGCATTTGTCTGTCCAGAACAAAAAGGGGCTTTGTGGGAGTAACCTGGAGATGGGATTAGAAACAGAAAAAATACAGAATATTACAGTGTTTTAAAAGGCCGGATTTGGTCATTTGTAGGTAGTTTTATGAGTTTAGAAGAATGCCACTTGGAGGAAAGATGCTCCTGCCCTCACATCTCGAATCGCATTTACTCATACTAGACTACAAACAAAAGACTTACAAGAATAAACAGTTTTTAAAAAAAATCAATGATCAAATTGATCAATGGAAAAAATACTTTGTCTTAACATCACATCTGGCTCACATTTAAATGGCTGCTTTATTCATTAGAAATCCATTCAATTCATTAAAAAAAACAAAAGGCTACCCCACTGTAAAACATACTGCATTCCTAAAAATGCTAGGATCGCTTTGAATCATGTTTAAGCCCCACAAAATATTCCAACAGTTGTTCTTCTGAATGATACTATTTTCCATTAGAGTAGATCCCTTGAAAGAACAATGCCTTTCAAGCCAAATTTACCACTCTGCCATGTGTTAATTATAACCATGAACAACAGCAAGGAAGTAAAAAAAAAAATGTATTATCTAACTTCCTTTTTTACCCAGAGGAAAAGGTTCAGAAATGCTGCCAGGTAAGCATGAAATCACACCGATCACATTCCCTGATCTAGTTTATAGAGATTAGCTCTGTTGAAACTCAAAATATGATCCTATCGATGATGGCTCCCCTGTCAGTCTGTCTTTGATGGCAATGTGAGAAAAAAAGATCTCTAAAAACGCATCGGAGAACTGCCTCAGACATCACAGAGGGGGTGTGTCTCTCTCGCTGGACCCGTGTGTTGCGTGCGAGTTCATCTGAGGTAACAGCAGGAACTGGCATGGTCAGTATCGCTGTATCAGGGGCGGGATGATGTGGTTTGGCTCGGGTGCAAATGAACTACAGTTTTTCATAAGAAACTCACAGCAGCTCGATTTTGTTTAGCTTGTGAGGAAGTTGAGGTTTCATTGGCATCACTGAAACGTCACTATATCTCCAGGCAGCTGACAAGAGCTGTGATCAATTACTGGGAGTTAGTAAATCACTTGTTTTATCTGTGTATGTCCATGTAAACTTTAATAATTGAAGAACTTAAGGCGATGCTTTCATAAGAATTCCCCTCTCTTTCCTGATTCACAGTAAAAATCCACACAGTCACATATTTCCCTTACATACATTGTCATATGTTGTCTATGCTACGTTGTCTTTCCTGCATCAGTATTCTCCAAATGCCAATGCTGTGCTTCCCAAAATTCTATTTCAGAACACTGAGACATAGCTAGTGAATGCCAGAGTACATCACATGCGCACAGGCACACTCACTCACTCACACACACACACACACACACACACACACACACACACACACACACACACACACACACACACTCACTCCCTCACACACACACACACACACACACTCATGCGCACAGGCACGAACACCATTTGGCCGAGTTTCCACTACACGTGCTGGCTGTGGTGTGTCAGAGCTTTGCATGCATGTTGGTTGGCAGCGTTAAGTAGGCTGCGCTAGGAGAGTGACAGTGAGTGTAAAGGGAGAGAGGAGCAAGATCTTAGGTAACCCAGAAAGAAGAGCGGGGAGAGAGAGGAAACAAAACAAAGAGAGATAGACAGATAGAGAGACAGACAGACAGACAGACAGACAGACAGACAGACAGACAGACAGACAGACAGACAGACAGACAGCAGACAGACAGACAGATAGAGAGACAGACAGATAGACAGACAGACAGACAGACAGACAGACAGACAGACAGACAGACAGACAGACGGACAGACAGATAGAGAGACAGACAGATAGACAGACAGATAGACAGACAGACAGACGGACAGACAGATAGAGAGACAGACAGACAGACAGACAGACAGACAGACAGACAGACAGACAGACAGACAGATAGAGAGACAGACAGATAGACAGACAGACAGACAGACAGACAGACAGACAGACAGACAGACAGATAGAGAGACAGATAGAGAGACAGACAGATAGACAGACAGACAGACAGACAGCAGACAGACAGACAGACAGATAGAGAGACAGACAGATAGACAGACAGACAGATAGACAGACTCAGAAAGAGAAAGTGATGTGGGTAGGACAGAGAGCAAGAAAGAGAGAGAGACAAATAAAGAAAAGGGGATAGAGAGTGAGAGATGAACAGGGAGAGAGAAAGATGGAGGAGAGAGAGAGAGGGAGAGAGATAGGGAGAGAGAGAGAGGTAGAGAGAGAAAGAGAGAGATACGTGTGGAACAGCACGGCTGGTAAAGTGAGGTCAGCCCCACGTGTCTATGAGCAAACCGGCCAGATCCTGTGTGTCCTGACAGGCCTTAGCTACACACACTCACTCACTCTCTCTCTCACACACACACACACACACACATTTACATATCCTCACACACACACTCACTCATAAACACACACAAACTCATATACACATCCTCACACACCCATAAAGAGATGTATTACTTCCTCAAAATCAACAAAGAGGCTCGTGTTCCAGCAATCCCTTAATTGCTTTGAGTGTGTCAATATTTACTGTGACAAGCCAGAGATGCTTTTTTACAAACTATGGGCTATTAAGCCATAAAAAGACATGAGTATTTGCCAGAGGGTTACTTCCCCCAGTTTTCAGACAGAACTATTTGGTTAAATGGTATCAAATGACATTATCAATATTAGCATTTCCTGGACCAAGTCCAAATCATTGTTCAAATTCAAAGGAAAAGCTTGATCTGAGGACAGTGCCCCTAGCTCTTCCTGAGGCAATCCCATTCAGACAGGAAGCCTCTTGCCAGGAATTCTAATTAATCCAATGCCTTTGAAGTCTTCCGGAATCTTTTTCAAAATTATACAATAGTCAATCCAGTCATATTTTTCAGAGAGCTGATAAGGTTCCAAAGACGTGGTTTTGTTCAGTATCCTATGGGTCATTGTCCACACACACACTCACACACACACACACACACACACACACACACACACACACGTATTAACCCATTGTGCATAGTGACCTCAGTGTGGCTATGAATGTGTGTGCTGTGCATCTGGCTCTTCTCTCACACCACTGATGTACAAAAGCTACAGATTAAATTCTTCAAAATGGATAACATAACCTGCCGTAACACACAGTCTGACTGTTGGCACTGGACTCTCACTCACCCTGATCACATTATTTCAATTACCGTCACCTATAATCCATTTTAACCTACAACCAATCCTATTTTACCTATGATAATCTATCTTAACCTACCCTAAACTTCAAACAAATTTCCTGAAGGTAATGTAGAAATAATATCTTGTTTTAGGGTCGATTCTCCATAGCAATCTGATTATATGACCTCAATTTAACACTCTAAGGTCCAAGGCCTTTTAGACTTTTCTAAGTTGTCTGACATGCCTTGATGTTTTTGTACATTTTGCTTAACTAAAAACATTGATGCACAAATGGAATATATGATTCTATTCTAGAAGACCTCAGCAATAATATTAGAAAAGGGTTCAATGCTTCCGTGGTTGTTCTTTTTATGTCTTTAAGACGAAAACTCAAAAATAAAAATACCCAATAATTCAACCTAACCTATACCAATAGAGTTGGAAAAGTTTCAAAATTCACACAAAAATGAAGACGACACGATTCACAGTTGTATTACCTGAATCACATATAAATGCCTGACAGTTCACCAATGTAAACACTGTTGTCACCCAAAGAGGGGGTTTGTTCCCTCCAGATGGGGGTTACCTACAACTCACAGAGACCAGAATACTCATGTTTCTGAAATCCATGTTAAGACTAATCTATTCAGCTGCAGGACTTAGACCACTCTACCACTTAGACTGAGACCATTCAAATGAACCCAAACATGACAAAGATATCATCTTCTAATGCAATATCTCACTTACTACTCTTAAATCCATTTCTCTGCCCCTAGTTTAACTCACGGAAAAGCACAGGGAGAAACCCAGAGACAGGTGATGGAGATAAGAACACTAGCAGCAGGGTGGGAAGGTCAACCAAATGGAACTATGCAGTACTGGAATGTGGTTAGAGGCACAATCTAGAAGGCTATCTGTGTTTCCTTGAGAACTAAAAGAGACAAAAGGATGCAGGTCAGATGCTTAGCTGGCCTTCTTTCTGTTGGACTAGTCAGTAACTTATTAGCTGTCTTACTTTGTCTTGTGTTGTGCTTGTTTGAAAGTTGGCTGTGTAAGAAAAAGTTGTCAATTCGCTAGTTTTTCCATCATAAACATCCCTGGCAATGTTATTTATGAAAAAATGCAACATGGCTTTAACAGGTCAGACCTCAAAGTTTGATCAGTCTTCGTCAATCTCTCGACAAATATGCCTTGAAAGTTTTCAACCTTGAAAACTAGAAAATGAAACTTGAAAATCAGCTAACTAGTTAGCTTGTAATGAATAACACTTGTTAGAGTTCATCTCCGACAATAAATAAAACTATGCAAAATCATATTTGTGTAAAATTTTGTAACATTACTCTACCTTCACAGCCAACATGTTTCTTTTGACTTCTGGCATTGTCTTTACCAGTTCCATATCCTTTAGCTGGTTAACAAATACATGTACCACTGTCCATTAGGAGGTCTCAAAGCAGAATTTGTATTTACCACGGTGGTGTAAAAGTGAACTACACTGTGCAAAATACAATCTAGCCTATACCAGTCCTAACCTAACCAATGTTAATCTATTTAACCTATCCTAAAACATCAACCAAATTAATCGTAATGAATGTCTTAACTGTTTTTGGCTTTTGACACCCGTATCACATTATCTTAGTTTAACCAGATTTAACCATAACCTACCGTTCATTCTTACCTATACTACACTCACTTATGCTGAACTTTTGTAATAACTGCCCTAACTGGCTGTTGGCCCTGGACCTTCGTCTCTTCATTTCAATCTAACCCAATCTGTTATTCAACCTCGCCTAAACCAATCTAACCCAATCTATGCTAATCTAGTCTAGCCTATCCTCAACTTCCTAACCTATCCTTCCCGTCTGGCATGGTCTTGTCATAACTGGCTGTTGGGCATGGCCTCACCCTGGCACACCCGGTCACGTTACCTCAGCCCCCTGGCACACCCGGTCACGTTACCTCAGCCCCCTGGCACACCCGGTCACGTTACCTCAGCCCCCTGGCACACCCGGTCACGTTACCTCAGCCCCCCTGGCTTTCCACGGGCTTTCCGATGCTCCAGTGGTTCTGAAAAACATTGCGGTCCATCCTAACGCAGGCTGACAGAGTGTTGTTCTATTCGGCGTGGTTTCAGAGGGGCACGGCAGACAGACGTCTCCCTAATTGGACTGAATGAATGAGGAAGGGATCACTGGGGGCTCGAGGCAGATTGGCACAGGGAGGAACTCACTGGGCTGTTTGCTCTGGCCCTAATCCACAGATACAGGCAATAACTGAGAGGATGACATAAGTCATGTTTTGTTTTCAGCGAGGCTCCACTGAAATGAATCTGAAAAAGGCACGGATGGTAAGTGTAGATGGGAAGGAGATGGATACATGTACAGATATAGATATTTATCTACTGAGGTTGTCCCTAAAAGTCCCACACTTTTGTTCATTTTATGTCTACTAAGCAAACACTAAACTTTGTATTTCTCTGTATTCATTTAACAACTTCAGCCCTCAATTCACTATTTACTCTTTAACTCATCGCGGGACGGTATAGAATTCATTGGGAATGTTCTGAGTAAAGATCACTTCAAGGATTGCTGCCAAGTCGTGAATCTTTTCTCAGTATCCAGGGGAGTTGTCTAAGTTTGTACCCAGGGCCAGGTCGTAAAACATTTTTAATGGAACCATGACATAGTGTCTTTTTTATAAAATATAAGATATCCAAATCTCTTATGGTGGTGACATATAATAGTTTATCAACTTATCCAACAAAATGAACAGGTAAATCCAGGAGAATCACTTTTTGAAGCCCTTATTACAACGGGACGACATTTACAGTTAACACCCACACTAAATAAAACCTTTATTCTCCAGACTGTGATAAGACAATCTACAACATGGGCCAAGGGCTAATAAGGAAACCATTGTGGTCCACTACAGAGCCCCTTGGGGAAAGTACACGCATGCCCTTTAGCATTAACCACTTTGAATGAAGCCCCATTTTTCCGACTGTCCTGCATGTTCCCTTTTAATTATTGTGGGATTAAACAGCCCAGCCCCTTCCCCCGAAACCCAGACAATCACGTTCTCCACGTTCACCACGTTCACCACGTTCACCACGTTCACCACATTCCCCATGTCGTCCACGTGCCCTACTGCTGTATTTCCCACCATACACCGGGAAGCCTGGACTCATGAAGGCCATGAGGGGGAACGTGAAGTGGGTAGAAACACTGCTGTCTTCATTTTGGACCTGGCCTGAATGGTTTTCTTCGTAGGATTTGTTGCTACAGTCAGTGGTCATGGTGATCAGAGACTTAATTGGCTGTGAGGCAGTTCTTTTGAAAATGTGTGTGTGCGTGGTAAATTGGACCAGGGTGAACTTGGATGAAACACAAGCTGGGTCGTCTTGGGTGTGAATCTTGCTGCTGATGCCTGGTACTGGTCCACTGGCAGTGAAGTCTGGATAGAACTCCTGTTGTGTCTGGTACTGAACAATTGGCTAGACTCTGTACCTGACCTACGCTCCTTGTCATCAGTTCAGCTCTCTGAGCTTTTAGTCGTGACTAAGATGATCTGTAACGGGCTGAAGGGTTAGAAGCAGTGGAGGCCCTTAAAGCGTTAGAGGCCTGTTAGAGGTCCGAGTTATCATGAAAAGAATGGTGTATGGTGAAATTGTCTTAAAATTGAAAAAAATTAAATTGTATTTAAAAAAATACAATTTCCATGCGTGTTTATTCTTTCCCCTGGTGTGCATGCAGTATTCTCCTGCTGTTCACCTTGTGGACCATGGTGTTAGCTAAAACGCGAGGGGGAAATCCGTAAATAAGATGCACCCTACAATTCTACCTCATCATGCAACTATCACGGAAACCCTGTTGGACACAGGCTTTCATGATGCCAGTTCCCTTGAACTCATTGGCCGCATAGTAAAAGTCCTGAAATCAAACCAAGCTAGTTCTCCTCATAAGCAGAGGTGATTTAGCTGTAGGCCCAAACTGTAATCCCACTGAGTGAGCCTGCCCCTGCTGCTACTGCACACACCTCTCTCTCTTCACGTTGCACAACCAGACCCCCCTGAACCCCCCACCCCACACACACACACACACACACACACACACACACACACACACACACACACTCACCCATTTACAAAATCACCTTATGAAGCAGCGTGCACATTTTCCACCCCGTCTTGCTGTTGCTAAGCTGCTTTCCCAGCCTGAGTGCCCGTGTTCAAGGGTCAGTGAGCCCCTCAGTCCTGGTCCCTTTGCATTGCCAGTCAACTATGCTGGAGTGATGGAACCTGGACTTGGCTCCTGTAGCAGCCAAAAGCGGGCAGCCGCAGTGGCAACGGTTAGCGGTTAGCGGTTTAGCAGCCCCCCTCATTTAGCACTGCTTTTCTTCTGCACACAAAGCAAAGCCAGCAAGGCAAGCACACACATTTATCACAGAGAGTTCCCCTTTTGTAAAGGGGTTCTTTGGACTGCGCAACACGTAGCACGCTCGGAGCCTTCCTTCGGACGTGTCTTTCGTTTATTTTGAGCTTAGTCATCAGGCTTCAGAATCGGTAGGTCAAATGTAAATGGCTCTTATAGTAACGATGCTAAAGCATGAACTCTGCATGACTTCTTTTACTTTCAAAAAGGAATGAAATGGCTTGTTTTTTTCCCCCCCCTATAAATCTAATTACCTCCAATTTACCTCAATGGTCAACTAAAGGCCTCACATTTATCAATCATTGTCTTAGGGACCTCACAATGCCTGTCAGTGAGGGCCTAGATTTAGCTGTCTGCACTGGATGGTGACCCAACTCCAGTCTGGTCTCGGTGTGTCTCAGTGTCTGCTGTTCTCTGGACATGCTCTGAACGTCGGATCCTTCAATAATCCAAGGCAATTATCAGTTTTATAGTCGAGATATAGTCGAGATATAGTCAGATTTTATTGTGCCACGCTGCAATGTCAGATGCTGAGCATTTTAGGAATTATTATACCACGCGACAACACGCTTTCTGACTATCTATCTTACATATCTTACAAATATGTTTTTTAGAATTGACCATTATAGGGCCTCTTACAAAGGAGACATGTGATGTCATGTTTTTTCACACACACACACACACACACAAACACACACACACAGACACACACAGACACGCACACGCACACGCACACGCACACACACACACACACACACACACACACACACACACACACACACACACACAAACATACTCACACTCTCATGCCTGCATGCATGAGTGCACACACACGCAAATGATGCAATCCTGTGAGGATATATGATGAGTATGTTACAAAGGAAGGGTGTGGCCTCATGTCACAATCGATAGGCAAGATACGACAATGTACGAGTCATTCTTATCAGCAGTTATTGACACAGTTTGTCTGTGGTGTCTTGTGCAAGTCCAAGGTCAGATGTCGTCTGTCTTTTATCACGCCATCCTAACTCAGCCATTAGCCATTAGAATCAGCTTTAGAGATGTGAAAGGGTGCACACCCTAGTTCACCGGAGGCGTGCAGCGGGAGCAGAGCTGTGTGATGTCTGTCGGGCAATCGATATCGTTACTCAAGGACAAAATAAAGGTCCTGGTGTTAACCAATCAAACGTATTGTGTTTTCCATTTCGGTCAGGTGACTGGTCCTCACCAATCATTACTTAGAATGACTTTGCTGGAAGTCTGGCTTTCCACCCATCGGCTTCCAACAACGTCTACACCTCATTTTCAGACACCTGAAGACATGTGCTTGTGGTTGATACTAGCACCTATTGGTTTTAACCCTCCTTTGTGGCACGCCTGCATTGAAGGACTTTTTAATTCAGCCCAAGTACTGGACTGTGCTTCTCACTAGTGCAGGCTGCCAGGCCTCTGTGTGTCAGGGGAAGGACTGAGAAATGTGTTATTCTGTATACAGCAAAGGGAGGACCACTCACTATCAGCACTTCAACTTTATATTGATTTGTCCCATCTCATTGCAAGCAAGACATGCATAGACAGTATACAATTTAAATCCCACCTCCCACCACCCATCCCCCACCCCCAAACAAAACAAACACACAAAGAAACAATACAGAAGAAGAAAACAAAAATGAACAAACTTTATCTCTGTTGTGTTCAGAAATCAGAAAAGCCACAGTGCTCATTAAGGTAAACCATCAATTATAGAGGACTAGTCCTCAATTATGTCTAAAGTGCTGACACTGTCGAGAACAGAGCTCCAGATCTTATAGATTGTATTCACTGATCCTCTGAGACTATATCTTATTTTCTCTAATGAGAGAAAAGACAGTGTATCTTTGACCCAGTGGGTGTAGTACTTCCACTCTAACCGCGCGTGCCATCGCCACTGGAGCTTTTGGTGCTGTCCTGTCCTCCACGTCTACCATGAATTCTTTGAGGGGTTATGGATAAAACACCCACCCTTTTACCGTTGCTCACAGCAACAGCAGTAACACCTGTCTGTGCCAAGCCTCACTGAGCATTAATTAAAGCATTATTTAGAGATGATTATGGGGGGATATAGTGGAGATGATCCACTGTAATGTACTGTACCTACTGTGTGCAAACACATGGAGCAAAAGAATGGGAAACATTGACGAGAGCATTTCCAGTTCGCTCACGTGAGATAATTGCAAATTGTTTAATTCCGAGAGCTCTGAGCTTTTAATCTTGACAAAGAGCACCTTTGTGTTAAGGGTTTTCATGGGGCATCAATGTCCAGTACCGACATGCCTGTCGATTCAAATTAAATAAAAAGCCACTGATCAGTTCCAGGAAAATTCACCTGTCTCACTCTCTTATTACAACAGGTACATTTTCATTGTTTTTTTTGTTTATTTAAGATTTATTTATGGGCTTTGTATTTGGATAGGACAGTGAAGCATTTTGGAAGTGAAGAGGTGGGGAGAGGATCGGGAAACGAAAGCAGCCCGGAATCTAACCTGTTTCCCTGCGGGCATTGTAACCTGTAATGGGCGGCTTATTGGCTCGCGCCACACTGCCCCCCATTGCCATTGTTTTTTTATTTGCTAATGTTTGAATTCACACTTTTTGTAACAGTAAATGAGTGATCTATGAAGGTTAACCATCACATTGGCTCAACAACAGCGCTACAGATGT
The DNA here is from genome assembly GCF_963457725.1 of Sprattus sprattus. Lineage (NCBI taxonomy): Eukaryota > Metazoa > Chordata > Actinopteri > Clupeiformes > Clupeidae > Sprattus > Sprattus sprattus. Next base: position 6,268,019 of record NC_137908.1, on the reverse strand, counting down.
ACATTTACATTTAGTAATTTAGCAGACAGGGAAGCAACCTTCTGATTACTAAACAACTTCTCTACCTCCTGTACCACTGTTGACCCCAGATGAAAGGGAACATGCCTCACTATGTTGACAAGACGGTGTGAAACTGTATGTTTTCAACCATGGTTTGGAAACTGTCATCTACTGTACTTCACATTATCAGCATGAATGAGAATAGGCAAGGACACAGACAGTGTGGATACAGATATACAGACCCTTCTTAGATTGAACATGGTTTGTCTAGTACCATAGATATGAGTCCAGGGCCTGTATTCACAAAGGACTTCATCCTACCGCTAAGAGTACATTTAAGTCGAATTACAAGCTTCTAACTGAAAGTTTTCTCCTCAATCCTATTTGCAAAGCTGCTGACATCAACTTCACTAAGGAAAAACGAGAACTAGAAGTCTTCTCCTTATTTAAATACACACGCACAGCCATATTACAGGTGAGACCCAAGGTATCTGAAAAAGAGGCAAAAAGTGAGCACACAAACACCAGGCATGTGGTTCATGGCCTACTACCAAGAACATTCATTTATAAATAAATAAATATGTGGCATAGCCTACACATTCAAATCAACATGGATAGTGCTTGAATGCCCAGCGGGTGATTTATGAGAAAAAGGACAAAGGGGAATGAGTAAACAAACAACAGCTTAGCCATTGTGACGTCAGGACATTCCGTCTAACAAGATAATTAGGCATCCATTAGATAGATGATAGCTCTAATGAGCGAACATAATTGGCAAAAAATGGTCAACATTGGATGTTTTACTGTAGTTGCTGCTGCTGTTGCTTGTTTGCATTTGTCCACTTTTTTTCGGGTTGCACAGTTGTGCAAGATCATCTTACTATTGCATCGCCATTACATTGTTTTCAGAAAGTGATTTGAAAAACTGAATATCTGTATGCACATATGTTTTGCTCTATGCACAGATTTCTATTTGCACTCGCACCTTCAAGTTTCCTGTTTACGTCTCGGCAAAAGAAGTTTAAAATCTACCAGACGTATGATTGTTTTAACATTGATTATATTTTAAATATACAAATTATATGATGAGGTTCTATGCCCAAGGACTTGAATTTATTTTAGACTCTAGAGGCTAAAGGCCCACGGTGCCAGAAAGATGGATCAAGGGTCTTATGTCACACAAAAAATCACACATTACACCGACCACCTCACGTATCAACTGCAGTCTGACGCACAAGCTTTCTCTAATCCCTGGCAGTGCTCTGTGAGGTCCATTTTCAAATACCAACATGCAGAGAAAAAGGTTATCGATTGTAACACTGTTTCATTGCAGACTAATAAAGAGTAACTGCGGAATATTACTGAAAACGATCAAATAGTTATCAGAACAAACTACATAAATACTGTATAGCAATCTAAACATCTCAACCTGTACAAACCTCTGTATCACCTGTCAGATCTAATATCATGATCTTCGATTTTTTTTTTAAATCACATTGCATATTGAGATGCATTGTTTCTCCAAGAACATGTTGCAATTAAATAATTATTTAATCAGTTGGAGTTGTTTTCCCTCGTAAGTAAATTAGGGTCTGGTTTTACCAGGCGAGTTTGAGGTGACCATATCAAAGCCTGAAATATAATTGCCATGAATTAGGGGGGGAGTAGGGATCAGTGGGTTAGCTGAGGCAAAAGAAATGTGGAATTACAGAGTTTTTGACCCTCTCTGACCTTCTTACGTAACCGCCTTTACTTGAAATCCCGTAAATGCTTAATTTAACTGGTCGTATTTTGACGACAACAATACTTACAAGCAAGTGGACCGAGATTAGCTCCTTATCCCTACCCTTTGTGACCGCTCTATCACAATACTACTTATAATTGACTTAATTTTATGCAATACAGCCTGTAGAATGCACCAAGGCCTTCATAGCAGGATACACTGATGGGGTAGGGTTCAAAAGTTAAAAAAAAAGTTATTTAAAAAAAAAAACAGAAACATATAGGGGTGGCTGATTATTCAAGCAAAGTCTGCCAGGGTCTGAAAGGAGACAGTTTTCAGAGACTTCGTATTGGTTTAACGGGTTTAATGCAATGACTGGTTCATGGTAAGGTGGGGGTTCTGGGTCTTACCTAATCAGTGTAACAACAGTATATAAACAATGGATACCTCTTACGGTACAGAGAAAGCCCATACAGTACTGGGTGGGCGATTTACAAAGCCATCAATATTACTAATAATGAATGTGGGATTATGGTGATTGCTCATGTAATGATCAGTGAGCGTGACCAACATCTTAATCTGACTAATTCCATTTTTCAGATGCCGTTAGGGTGGCGCTGGGGTCACATTTGTTGTCATGCCTCACTTTGTAATGGGGGAAAATAAGCCACCAAGAAATCGAATTCCAACTCTATTTCAATGGTTTGTTAAAACCAATGAGCACATCTGCAGATTAAAGTGACATTTAAGAGAATGTAATTTGTTATTTGTTTATGGTTTAATATGACACATTTTCCACTGCAGCACAGACATTGTGTCAATCGCAGTGCTCAGTTAAGTTAAGCAAGTTATCTTTATTTGCTCAAGAGGGACCGTGTACATTCATGAACATTCAAATGTAAATGCATCCAATTATAGCCAAAAGGCTAGCTTCCATTGGCAGTCCCCCTGCCATAGTGAAAAAAGTCTATACAACCAGTAATACTGATTCTGCCAGTAACAATGCCACAATGTCACAATGCATAAAGTTGACACAAAACCATAAGTATGAATTAAGCCTGTACAGTAAAAGGAGGTCCTATCGCAGCTTATCCCACAAACCCTCAAAATGGAGGGATTTTCAAGGCGGGCCACAGGTTTAAGCTGTCCGAAAGGGCCCTAAACACCATGGGTGGGGATTAGCATGCTAGCACGATGACAGGTGAAGTCTGAGCATTAATTACAGAGGCCCGATTGTTTGGGACTCTGAGAGCTGGGAGGGAGCTAGCGCTAGCCCAAACCACAGGAGAGTAGCGCTTTAATTTGGCCCTGACACGCTGTGGAAAAAAAAGGAGAGAAAACAGCAAAACATGATCACCTGATTCAGGGGGTCACAAAGTCATTGGACCAAGGGTGAGGTATGGATGATATTTACAGAAAGCGAGTTCAATAAGACATTAGAAAGGGAGGGGACAACAGCTTCACTCCCATCTAAGGATGGTTAAACAAAGCATCAAAGAGATTATGAAAAAAAAAAAAATTATCAGTTGCCAACCTGCACATCGGGAGCGGTTGGGGGTTTAGTGTTGAAAGCATGAAAAGTTGGTCAGTTTAATTTGTCCAGTAGCCATAATCATTACAAGTCATGGTGAGTTCAGCATTACTGCATATAAGGAATGACACATTATGTGTCAGTCATTAGCAATAAAACTTGAAGCAGGTGACAGACCAAGCAGGGCTGGACCTCTCCCTTTTGTCACAGCTCTGTGAGTGACTGAGCTTGACTCAGCAGTCATTTGACTGAGCTTGACTCAGCAGTCATTTGACTGAGCTTGACTCAGCAGTAGTCAATTTGGCAGTGTGTGATGATGCCGAGTTTGGCAAGACATGCAAGGGATGGCTCAGAGGTTGCCCCTTTACTCTCGCTCCCAACGCCCACCTCACAATCTCAGAGGATCTTTTTGTTCGACCTTGTACGACGCTTTGGACAAAATTACTAAATGTAAATGCACACACACACACACACACACACACACACACACACACACACACACACACACACACACACACACACACACACATACACAACCACACACAATGACTTAATGTAAATGTCAAACACAAGTCTTCTCCCCGCTCACCCTGAGACCTGAGAATCTTTAGAACCTTTAGGCCGTGTGTTGCGTGATGGCCACTTCTGAGCCCCAAAGGTCAAAGGTCTTCAAGTGGGGAAGAGACCAATGAGAAGAGCACATCTTTCGTAAGAACATGACACATTAAAAAATATAGCAGATTGTTTATCTGTAAAAACTTTTTTTCATGTATGTTGATAAGGTGCTGTATAAATTAGTTATCGTCATTTTGGCATGTGTGTGTGGGGAGAGTGAATGAGGAAGTTGACAGTTAGATAGTTAGCTTACAGATCAAAAACCATTTATCCTAACACAGGGTTACTGGTTTCATTTGTTTTGTTTCTGTGTTTTGGTCTGTATAAACCGTAACTTAATAAATTAAACTTTTTAGGTGATAAATTAATACCAGCATGTTCCACTAACTAACCATTCTCAAAGGTTTGGGAGAAACCCAGAAAACTGACTGACAGCTATATGGGGGCACCAGTGGCCTTACATTTAGAGAAGCTAGCTTGTGACTGTAAGGTCACTGTTTTGATCCCCTGGACTGGCAGGAAACATTTGAGTAGGGAGGAGAGTAAATTAACAGCATGATCCCCCCCCCCCCCACCTAACCACCAACTGCTCCCCAGGTGTGACACAGCTGCTGCCCGCAGCACACTGCTCCTAGTGTGTGTGCTCACTGCTCCCTGCTCCTAGTGTGTGTGTGTGTGCTCCCTGCTCCTAGTGTGTGTGTGCACACTGCTCCTAGTGTGTGTGTGTGTGTGTGTGTGCTCACTGCTCCTTGTGTGTGTGTGCTCACTGCTCCTAGTGTGTGTGTGCTCACTGCTCCCTGCTCCTAGTGTGTGTGTGTGCTTCCTGCTCCTAGTGTGTGTGCCCCTGCTCCTAGTGTGTGTGCTCCCTGCTCCTAGTGTGTGTGTGCTCACTGCTCCTTGTATGTGTGTGCTCACTGCTCCTAGTGTGTGTGCTCCCTGCTCCTAGTGTGTGTGTGCTCACTGCTCTTATGTATAGGATAGGTCAAATGCGGAGATTAAATCTCACTTTGTGACCAATAGAAAGAACTTAACTTGACTTCTCACTTCACCTTACCTCAACTCACCTCATGACTCACCTGCAAAAATAATGGACTGTGCCTTCTGTCTTGAAATTCTCGCCTCTGCTTAGTATTACATCATTCAAATATAACTTGTAATATTATTACATTACAGTTATATTATTACATTACAGTACACAAAGAAAACCAACAGAAAAAAAGGACTGTTCATTTAAATGCAAAACAACATGAATAGTTTATGATGGACAAAACACAACACAAAGCATTTAAAGCTACGCTGACTGGGCGCTGTTACCCCTCTCAAATGTTACACAACGAAAAACTCATTGCTCTGTGGCGTTCTCCTACCCTATTAGGAGGCACTGTATAATGGCCTAGTGTGTTATTCTAATGCTGCAGGATTAAAAAGGCTCTGGTTCTCAGATTTCTGTGTTCGCTGACTTCCTAGAAGAAGTCGTGAATAGATTTAGTTGTTTACCTCATGTTCAGGCAACCATAACCCCATATACACCCTATTGCTGAGGTTCTAGTAATCGTTTTCCCCTGTATTACTTCGGTATTGATCGTAACATTTCAGACTGGATCATTGTATGGCTGTATAATAACAGAGATTATCAACTGCACCACCCACTGCACGTGTGAATGTACAGGCTTTGATATGAGCTGGATTGTACGTGCAAATGAACATACTGTATGTCTAAAGGGCACTGCCCTGTGAAAAGAGAACATCGGGGACTGATCATAATCTTTCTTTCTTGATTTATTTTCTCCAACCAATTGATTTTCTGCTGACAAATTTTACCACACATTAATAGACTAATCCAAAAAAATAGCATGAAAAGTTGGTCAGTTTAATTTGTCCAGTAGCCATAATCATTACAAGTCATGATGAGTTCAGCATTACTGCATATAAGGAATGACACATTATGTGTCAGTCATTAGCAATAAAACTTGAAGCAGGAGACAGACCAAGCAGGGCTGGACCTCAGGGCTGGACCTCTCCCTTTTGTCACACCTCTGTGAGTGACTGAGCTTGACTCAGCAGTCATTTGACTGAGCTTGACTCAGCAGTCATTTGACTGAGCTTGACTCAGCAGTAGTCAATTGACCAGCCAGAGTATCCCGGAACTCTGGGAGCTCCCACTTCTCTGCCGAATGGAAGCGAGTGTATGTGCCCAGATTTCGGACATGCCAGACCTGCCCCCTCAGGTTATATTAGTTCTCACCCGACAAGTGCCTCGAATAGAATGGGCCAACAAGATGTCACCATAGGCCGATATAGGTTACTGTTTCAAGCCAGCTGGACGCCTGATCTGTCATTGACCAATGGGGAAAGCAGGAAGGGCAGAGGTGATGACAAAGCATTGCCTTGGCAAAACACAACCACCCAGATTACTTTCAGGGCTTCGAATGACATGGCAGAATAAATAGGACCAGACAGTGATGAGACAGGGTGGCAACTAGCAGAGGCCAGTGAATGGTGGGTACTATGGGATGGGCTTGCCAACTGGCCAGAGACACACCATGTGTGGCATCCAAAAAAAGATGCCTGTGGATCAGGAAAGCGTCCTTGGCCTTATGAAACATATGCCACTGAGATGCCCTGCCAAGAGGGTGACCTGTAATACGGTTTAAAAGAAGGTCAACCTGTTGCATTCGATACATTGGCACTAAGATTGATGCTGAATTAATTAATGAATGTGCCAGGAAGGATTGATTGTTCTCCAGTTGGCCAATACGTATTTTTTATACTGTATGTACACAAAGATATCAGCAGCCAGTCGTATGTTATCATCTAGTTGCAGGACACATGAAAGAGCAGACAAAGTTTGTCATATGTGCACCATGATATCTGTAGCCTGACAATCAGTGGCACGTTCAGTATCTGAGCAGCAACTACACAAACCTGCACAGTTTTACAATCAGAATCAGAATCAGAATCAGAATCAGAAATCAGAATCATAAAATCGAATGTAGACACATCAGTGTTGCAGTGTGCAAAATGGAGGCGAAAGAATATGCACATGCAATTGTGTATGCCCTTTTATGTCATATTGTCTTTGCTGTTTTCAGAAGGCAGCCCTCAAATCCAGACAAAGGGCCTTTAGGATTGAAACACCTAGCAATTCAGACACATGTCAGACAGAACCTTTTTTATTTTAGGACCCACATACATCATAATAGTTACTTTACTTGTTTTGCTTCGGTCTTCTTTGACTTTCATTATTTGTAAGTGTCTTTCTGTAGGTCTTCCTCTTATTGACCACAGAATCACAGATACGCAATTGGATGTAGATATATAGAGACTGCACTGATACAAAATGGAGGCCAAAAGACTTTAAAGGCACCCAGTGCAACTTTCGAGGCTTAAAAATAAACATTCAATTTCTAGTCTTTTTTACACGTAGTAAGTTTCAATAACTCCATACCATTACATATCGACATTCAAGGAGCAAGGATGAGACGTCGTTGTGTGGTGAGAACTGATAGAAAATCGATAACAACAACAATCACCGCCATTTTCTTTATTTTTTTGTGACCCACAATAAATAAAGCAGGATTCCAGTCAATGGAAAAATGGCCTCTCCCCACCGGCGATTGTTGTTGTTTACGATTTTCTATCAGTTCTCACCACACAACGACGTCTCATCTTTGCTCCTTGAATGTCGATATGTAATGGTATGGAGTTATTGAAACTTACTACGTGTAAAAAATGTAATGTTTATTTTTCATTGAATGTTTATATAAAGTTGCACTGGGTGCCTTTAACGTGTAATTATTTTTTTTACTTTCAAATTTTAATTCTTCATAACAGCTTTTATACAGCTCCCCTGAAGTCCCAAAACGTTTTTGATACGAAATACATCACAGCTTTGACTCAAGTCTAGTGGTACTTTGGTAATATTAGCCTGATCCATAGTACCTACTTTAAGTTACTTTACTAGGCTCTGCTTTGCCTTTTTTAGTGTACCTCACATAAATGGCAATAGTGTCTCCTCGCGCACGCAAATCCTTGAAACTGCCCCATGATTGGTTCTTACTAAAGGCCGATTTTTACTTCTCCGATTCGGTCGTAGAGGGACACTTTGGCATGCCTTGGAATGCCTTGGCAACACCTTCACCCAGGTGTTAACGCCCATACGAGCCCTCGGAGAGCCCTCGGAGAGCTGAGTCGTAGAGAGTCGGATACCCCCTTGGCTGTGATTGGTCCACTAACAACATTATTTCCCAACGACAGCATCACCCACCGAGTCAATGTCTCTCATAAAAGAAAATAATCCCTAAGTTCTCCAACAGTTAAATCCAGCCGATTCCAACCACTATAACACTTGTTGTCTCTCTATATCTCCCTCATGGTGTGTGTAGAAACTTACTTTCATTAATCCAGCCTACTGATTTTTGTTTAGCCTCCTATCTTGATCTATTTCTTTTATTCAGACGTAACATAACTTTCATGACCACAAATATAAATTGGCCAGCGATTTAATTTGTTTCTTAATGTAGAATGGTCGGCGCAAAGCCTCATGGGAAATGGGACAACTCCTGCACAGTTAAACTGTTAAAAAAACTCCTGCACATAGGAAGAAGGCTGTTATCCTAAATGGGATTTATTTTATTGTCAAAAACGCGAAGTGGAGTTTATTTACAGCCAACACCATTGTATTACAAACACTGACAACACACACACATAATGAGAAGGTAGCCTACACCTGGCGATTCTCTTGCCTTTAATCTTTCACCTTTGAATAATTTAAAACGTCGTTTTAAAGCGCTGTTGCCGTCCTAAGTACGATCAAATCCTTCTGAATCCGACCACCCGCCCATTTATTTTCGAGGGCGGAGAAGGTCGGAGAAGGATGCAAAAGTATATTGAGGCCTTAACCCTGTCAGAACACATTATTCTAAAAAAAGAGTCTTTTTTTCCCTGTCATAAACATAATAATTGTTATCCTCTTTTATCTTCTCAGCTCTGGCAGTCGGTTCCCCAATAGGGAAGCACAATGACAGCCGAACATAACTCAAGCAACATGGTTATACCAGGTCTTGTAAAAGACTGTCAATTGCATACAGCCATACACATACTGTATATCACAATTTTCAGCAGAGACTTTTGAGTTGTATCTCTTCTGTAGCTTTTAGTGATATGGCCTGTAAGGGGTTATGTTGTAATATTATCACGTGATACAATGTCTTTATTCCTGTGCAATACAAACATAAACATGGTATTAGCTTATTAAACCTTGTTATGGGGGAACGTTGGCATGGGCATCCATTGGCATCCATGGGCAGCCGTGGCCTATTGGTTAGGGTTTCAGGCCGGAAACCGAAGGGTGGCCGGTTCGATCCCTGACCAGTAGGAAAAATGTGGGCGGGGGAAGTGGTAAACCACTGCTCTCCCATGCCCACATCCACGGCTGAAGTGCCCTTGAGCAAGGCACCTAACCCCTATCACTGCTCCCCGGGCGCCGCCAATGGCAGCCCACTGCTCCGGGTTAGTGTTACTTCACTTCACTGTTTGTGTGTGTGTGTCACTTCCCTGGATGGGTTAAATGCAGAGGTTAATTTCAGAGTGTGTGTGTCTACACCACCTCTGCCATAGAGAGGACTTTGACTTTCATGGGCATCCATTGTTGTACCCCTCTGATTATAGATGTTTATGGCTCCTGTAATCTCGTCATCACCTAGCCGTGCTCTTTTGGCATAAGCTAAGGCCTAAGGGGTCCAGGGTTAGGTTCCCCACCCTGCTGTGTGATCCATATATATGTACCAAGTTGCACTTTGTGCAAAGAGTAAAAGCAGGTCAATGCTAAAGGGCGGAGCCTCACCCAGAGGTGGAGGCCAAGCATGTGGCATGCACCTCATGAAAAAAGGGGGCCTTTGATGTGTTTGTGTGTTTGTGTGTGTGTGTGTGTGTGTGTGTGTGTGTGTGTTGGGGGGCCCAGGGCCTGACGTACGCTCCCTCCTTCAGAGGAAGACCCCTGACCAGGGGGCGAGATGCGATTATTTAGTCTGTGGTGAAGTGATGGCGTAAGATGCCGCTCCCTTTGTCACGATTTCCGCTCAAAATCCAGGCCAGGTTTTGTTTGCAGATACCTGATCAATGGGTCACCGTTTCCTCTCGGTCCCATGGGGCGTCGAACCTCAATGGAGGAACAAGCCCACATCCGTTCGACCCTGCGTCATGGCGATACCAACTGCGCAAGGATGCCGTGATTTCAGCCTTGATATGATGGCAATTGAGGAACAATGCTGGAGCTGTTTGAGAAACCCTTTAAAGATTTGATGTAGAAATTATTTTATATTTGTTGAACATCCAACAGCAACAATAGTGCTGTACACAGCGAACGGCATCCATCTTGTTACTGTGGTCGGGTGGTCTTGTACCCTTGCAGACCAGGGTGGACCACACTTCTGTATGGACATGTTTTTGTAAAAATAGAAAAGGTTAGTCTTCACTTGCTTGTTATTAACGTTCCTTTTAAAAAATGCTCTCCACTGTAAGCTGATCAAGTGAGGTATTAGTTGTCACGCTTTGGGATTTCTCCAGTTATGAAACAGCACCACGGACCTATTGCACTGAATGTGCTGGGAACAAAGGTTTCAGCCACAACAAAGCAAACATTAAATAGAACCATCCCCGTAACCATAAGAGCAACTGTACTTTATAGCACTTAGTTTCTCAATACAGTTACATTTTGTCATAATCATGAATCGTTTCAGTAGCTAATGTACTATATTTACGGGAGAAAAGACAAAAACTCCCAACACTTATTGCACTAGATTCAGCTGAGTCTCCCTTATACTCTCCTTTCTTTTCTTTGGAAGACATTCCCAAAGTTGTTTGTAAGGCCTCGCCATGCACTGCACAATGTGCAAATTAAGCAGTGCAGCTAAGCAGAGTATTAGCCAAACAAAAAGTCCTCTGAATGAGAATCAGTTGGCCGAGTACGTGCAGGAGCCCACTGCGCTGCCAGGCGATCACATGACGCCATGGTAACGCCATGGTAACGGCTGCATTAGAGTGATTGGTTCGTGTGCTATCACCAAAAGGAGCACAGTGTAGGGGCAGCGCAGCTCTATCAGGTGTCAGAGGGAAACGCCAACCTGCACGTAGCCTTATAGACTGCTAGCAGCTAGTCATGTACGTTCACATGTGATCAATTGGGGGGTTTGGATTACAAGATGCAATCAGGAAGTGGTTTTGGGTGGAAAGAAGCATAGGAATCCACATGTGTGGGTGAACAGAAGTAGTTTATATCGCTCATGTGATTGAATGTGAGAGCAGGAGCTAAGGCCCACTTGGCCTTTTGGTTTCAAATTGAGATTTCGCTACAGACGCACGTACCGGCTTCATAAAGGCAGTTGTGAAAATGCAGTAGCTGGTCAAAGTTTGAACAGTTTATTGTTGGTATATGTTGAACCATGCCAAATTATGCTTTTTATGTGAAGGTGTCTTGTAGGCCTACGTACATTTGCTGGATGAGAGGGAAAAAACTGTAAGAACTGAAAGAGAAGCACACTATTTCCAAGGCAGTCTACGATTGTTTATAACAGTTCCAAACCATTCAGAATATAATAATTACATCAATCAAATCTCAACATATCACAGTTATTATCCCAATACACGTCTCTGTATATTAAAAACAACACATGTACTGTAGGTAAAAGGGATTGTGAGAGTGCTTTTAGATAAGTTTTTAGAAAGGTATGTCAGAAGTGGACAATTTGTATTTACTTGATTTCAGCATTACACAATCATTCATTCGGTCATTTCAGCATTACACAATCATTCATTCACAAGTCATTCAGGGTGTTCTAAAGTACAAAGGAAAATACATCACCACTGGCATGTGTGTCTTTTGATTTGGAGCACAATGCAATGGGACACAGAATGCTTATTGTTTCAGGAATGTTTTTTGTTTTCACTGGCTTTCAAAGGAATTTCATAAAAAAGACGCTAAAAGTGTGCAATTCTATAGCTCGTCGGTCTTCCCTCAGTGCCGACGTTTCAGCATTGTGTGAAGCCGGTGCTCTTTCCTGTTCCGCTCGTTTGGTTGTTTTTCTTCTCCGCACGTGTGCACTGACCGGACGGACGCCTCCCCACCATCTCGAACAAAAGGTAGGAGCATCGCCTGCGTTGAGATGAGGTGCTTATGATCTGTCCTCCCTCCTGCATCCATCCTTTCCCTGAGTTACTGGAGCTGTAGGTTGTGGGACTAGCCTTTCCCACCAGCTCTCAATAGATTGCTGAAATATTCCATGAAGGCTTTTAGATTTATAAACAATTATTTTATTTTATCAGATGTTTTCCAACGCAGGTATGGTATGAATTGGATGTATCTCTTTTGCCTGGAAATCTGTGTCCTTAGTGTTTTAAGCATCTTCTTCTACCAATTTACCTACATGAAGATGATCAGGATAGTCATATGCTCACAATATGTCATAAGCAATCAACAATGAAACAAGCCAATTCAACAATAGACCAGGAGATAGGTTGGCCCATCCCAGGGGAAAAAAACCCACTTAAATGCATTGCTAAAAAATCCATGGTTTGACCAAGACAGTCTTTGTCAGGTTTGAAACCCTGGGCCTGTTGTTTTGGGATTACTGGAACTGCAAAAATGTGTGCTCATCTATTGTTTCTTCATAAGGTTCAGAATTTTTCCCATAATGTCTTTACTGAAAGGTGGTAGCTCCTGTGTATGTGTCAGCTTATTCCACTGTGCATTGTTAGATTTAGGTGGATTTCATATCAGACCATAACTTTACCTACCAGACCAAATATCAATTCCACCCCCACAAGTTAGTTTGCATAGCACCAGGCCACAGCCATAAAGGTGGCTCCTGACCATAGGTCTATGTTGATGAGCCATCAGACCTGGCTCCTAGCTTTTGTGTGTCTTGGAGCCAGAGACATTTGTTGGCTTTTGGCTACAGCCACGACAAGATGGCTGAAGCCAAAAGCATTAGCATCTACACTGTAAACCTGAACAAGTTCAGAGAACTCTTGAACTTTTGATGTAACCGATTACATAAGAAAATTTGAGTACATATATTTTTTTTTTAAGTAAACTTAACTCAAAAATTATACATTGGCTATTTTGATTTTTTGTGTTATCATTTTCATATTTTTTGAAAGGACTCATATTATTCCAAAATCGTAAAGGATTTAGCCTCGTCAGATATACAGTATGTGTTTCTCTGGGTCTTTCTCAAACTAGTTATTACGCCCTTACAAGTTTTTGAAAGGGTAACTTCCTTACGTTCCAAGTTCTTGCGCAAGTTCTTACTGTAGAGAGAACTGTCATTGGTCGACCGCCTTCCCAGTGTTGCCACTGCATTTACATCTGTGATTTAGCAGACGCTTTTATCCAAAGTGATTGACAAGGAATTTTGCATTCATAGATCATGAGCAGTTTAGGGGTTCACACTTATACACTTGGATAGGAGGAGTGGGGAATCGAACTAGCAACCTTCCAACCTCTGGATTACTAAACATCTCCTCTACCTTAAGTCTGCTGTGTCCGTCTCTCATCGCAAGAGCTTTGCAATGGTGTTCTCCACGACGTTGATGACGTCAGATACTAAAAATGTTTGAGTTATCAGGTAATGTTAACTCAAACAAATACATTCCTATACAATTAAAATGTCTGCACTTGCTCAGAAAACTAATACATTTTAAGTTGGGTCAACTAAATACCAGGTTTTAAGTACTGAATACATAATGTTAATGAGTTAGTAGAACTGTCTGGGTTTACAGTGTATATGGCCATACCTGGCTATAGCCCCGGTCAAGCTAGACCTCTCCTTTGACCTCCATACACACCTCTCCCCTCCCCTTATGATAGTTGATTCCACACTATAAATATCTGTACTTTTCTGCAATGTTTTGAAGAAGACCTCCTCGTTAGCAGAATATCGTTTCCTGGCAGCAGACGTGCCTTGTGCATGCTTGTGCTGTGACAAGGTGACCGTGGCTAGTGTCTGAATAAACGCATTCTTTCGCTATGATTTGGAGGTTGTGTGCACATTATTGGTGCCCTAAAACAATAATGGGTTGGGCTTGCGATATGTTGTAGGAGTGTATCACCAAAGGGACAATGAGGTTATGCGTGACTGCCTTTCTCAGAACGTGATCCACCAGTCCAGCAAAGTTGTTCCTAATGTTCGATTCTGTGGAAATCAGATCACGAGTGGGTGACGGAGCTGGTGTTTAATGAGCTCATATTTCTGGTCAAACATGTAAGGCAACATGGTGCTGAATATAGATTAGGCTATATAAATGTATATTGAACACCTCCCATACTGAATGCAAACATACAGTATATGTCCCCCCCCCCTCTCATAATTTTCAATGCACCTGGAAATTCTGATGGAAGACACAAATGTTAACATTATAATGTGTCAGTACGTCCTTATTTCACTGATGGGCAACATGCAAAGACCGGCCTGCATTACCTAAAGCTAATTTAATAACATAACAAAATAATTTGGCTTATTACATAACATGAGCAAGATTCTAAGTGCAAACATTGGTGGGGGTAGCACAGTGCTGTGATGTGTCTACACACAGATGTGGGAGTTCCGTGTTTAAATGACAAAGCAACACCATTTTCCTTGAAACTTCTGAACGATTTTTTGTCTGGCAGACCTTCTACACCAGAACCTCCATCACCTCTGGTGTAAACTGCTCCGTTTGCGCCCGGAAATGTATTTAAAAACTATTTTGAAAGTTATTTGCATCATTATAAAACCCTTACCAAGCTCTGTGTGAATGTCAGTATGGTATGGTTGAATGAATCATTGTGATTGGATGACAGAGAAGACTTCATTGCCACATCCGATAATTCCCATTAATGCTTCATTGCGCCCTGCTTTGTGTCAATGATTAGCAAATAATACGCAAATATAGGTATCCCGCCTATTCTTACGGCGTTTGCTGAAGTGCTTATTGCCCCCTTGGAATTAGGGCCCTATATCTGGCATGCCTTGCACACACTTGTATACACATCCTGATGTGTGTATATATTGCACACTTTACACTGTACACTTTCTACATACATTCTATACAAGCACTGCATGGACACTGTGTATGCACCAGCTGTTCTCAACATTGTGCAACAGATTGCCATTCTTATCCAAAAGTATGATTTAACACAATATCATCCTCCTTCATTTATCACAGTTTTACCATACACATGCATTACCTTCATACTTGGATGTCATGATACAAATTCATCTAATGGTTTTTACATACATATTTACTACATTTGCACACAGTGAAAAGGCTTCACCCTAAGTCTTTTACAATAAGGCATACGCTCTATCAGTTTTACCTGAACCCCAATATCAATATGATCATTAAGCATTAGTCAATATTCACATTCAAAATCCAATGAAACCTGTCCTCGGATATGAATGTCTCCACTTGGACCGATTGGTCCGTGGTTACCGTGGTTATCCAGGGTCATAAAGCACCCAAGCACACCTGGCCTGATGCCCATCGCACCCCCCAACCCGCCCCTCAGAACAGGCCGTCACTGCAGACTGTGCGGCCCTCCCAGCTGTCTTTGTCTCAGCGTTTGCCTGTTATTGTTTTAGCCATATTTCAAAAGGGCCAACATAAAACAGGCCTTGGGAACAAATTTAATTTGCCTGCTTTTTTTAGTCACTCTCTATTTTTCTTTCTGTCTCTGAGTGAGTAAACACGTGTCTTTTCCTGTGTTGCTCTCTTGATTATTTTCCTTCTTTTTCTTTGCTTTGCCGTGGGCCGGATGCCATGCCCCGTCATCTAAGACAAAAGGTAAGAACACAGTCCACTTTGATTTTCTCCAGCAAAAAAAAAAGTTTGCTTTTATATGTCGCTCTGGCAATAAACAGTTGTCAATGTCGCTTGCTGATTGTGAATGAAGGCTTAAATCTGAGGGCTACTCAGGCATCAAGTACAGCATACATTGCTTGTCCAGGTGCAGGTTGTTTATGTGCAAGCCTGTCCACACCAGGAGTCTGTTTATATGTTTGCACCACAGTAAGATATAGTACATGTGCTACTCTGTGGCCAGAATGTACTCATTTATAGCATCATCAAGATATTACGCAAAACCACATCTTCTGTATTTAAAAGCACAACATCGACTTCAAATAGAATCCCCAATCGCCAAAACCATCAGATTATATATTGCAAATTGTTTGGTCATGATAATGTTTTATAAACAACAAAAGAATTTGTTTAGGGGCTATTATCATGGTTATATACAGAGTAATAACATGGTGGCACAAACTACTGGGGATACACAACAGGATATATTTTCAAACAAACTCCTTCTTTTTCTCCCACTCTCTCTCTTCTTCTTTCCCTTTTTTCTGATACACCTCATTGCTTTAGGCTTTTGCAGTCCTGAAACTACATGCAGAAACCCAAAATTGACCCCTTGACTAGCTCCCTAATTCCCTTCTTGACCCTGTCATAGTGTCATTTCTCAAAATTGCGCCATTTTGCCGAATTATAGACTCTTACACTGATATCCAGGTATACTGGCATCTTCAGGAGTAATTGCTAAATTTAGTTTTTTTGCTTAAACAGAGACCTTAAAAACGGCATACATTCGTCGTGGGTGAACCCGTCTATAGGTTTCTGACAGGTTTAAATGCTCGCTATGTTTTGGCTTTGTAGTGTACAGTGTAGCCAATGGACGCTCAAGAAGAGCCCCAAGCCTCCGCTCACACCCACATGGGAAGACAGTCCCAGTCTTGCATCAGCCAATCACGCTAGATGGTT
The DNA here is from genome assembly GCF_963457725.1 of Sprattus sprattus. Classification (NCBI taxonomy): domain Eukaryota; kingdom Metazoa; phylum Chordata; class Actinopteri; order Clupeiformes; family Clupeidae; genus Sprattus; species Sprattus sprattus. Next base: position 6,251,352 of record NC_137908.1, on the reverse strand, counting down.
GCCACGAAATATATTTACCGGTTTATTTCCTCTGGGACACAATTCTTGGGTTAGACACTGATGTGAAGTTATTACGCAGAAAGAAAACTTCGGGGCATCGCCACAGCAGATAACACAAGAACACAAATAAAAGTTGTGATGGACTTTTGAGAGAACACAGCATCGTTCGAGTAGAAGAAGACCTCTTGAAGAAGACCTCAATCGCGAGTTTCCAGCTTTTTCCATCCGTTTATTGTTTTGTCGTTATTACTCATTTCCAAGGCAAAATGAGACACTGACCGCAAATAAAGAGCAAGACTGTGAAGGAGAAGGAACAACACTGACGAAGACCATTGCTATACCGGACCTGTTGAGTTACTTTTATCAAACCAAATGGATTCCGGAGGCAAAGTAAGTCAGGCTAACACCAACGCTAACCGTGGTTTAAAAAGTGATTGCCATTTAAAAAAGAATTTGTTGGTGTTATGTTAACAATAGTTATGATTATTTTGTTTTAGCCTGTTGACGTTGCATGCTATCACGGTTGACAGATACCTACTAATCTATGTTGTCTCTGTCGCTAACGTAACTTATTCAAGCGCTAATTTATCCCGAATGAACGTTGCTTCTGTAACTATTTCACTGGCTAAATACATTTTTAGCCCAAGCTAGTTGGACTTGGATGGCTTGTGTTTGTGGCCATATAACTTTGACGCGAGCCCATTCATCATCGTTCATACCAAGACAGAGGTGGCAGCAGAGCAATGACGACTGTACACCAAATGAGTTGGCATAAATGGTACGTGGATAATAGCTAAACTTGGAATTCATTAATGGTCAGGCCTTCGTGCAGAGAAAAGTTACTTTTTTGAAAACGACATGATGGTACGGCACCCATGTTAGACAAGCAGATACAACGTAAGCAGAAGTTAGTTATTGTGGTTGCGGTGTCACGTAACATCATTTAAATAATTGAAACTTGAATTATCAACGTTTTGGTAAAATACAATGCCAAGTCTAGTTAATGCTAAAGGTTTACCATTATGTAGCCTATTGAACTAATCGTTGGTGAACATTAGTGCTAGACAGTAAGTTATCAACATTATCTAATAAGTTAAGCAGACAATCGTTAATGTCAAACTTAGCTATCACTGAGAACTTATTGTCATGTTTACTCAGCCAGACCGTCAGAATCACATCACTCTGGCAATGTAAGGTAGGCCTACAGATAACGATAGTCGAACATCGGGACTTCAAATAAAATGTGTACAAAACTGGTTTGTGCTAGCAGTGGTGCACTACACACTTGATAATCATAATAAGCATAATCAAGAAATCTGAATAACGCTTATTAGTAATGCTTATTAGTAAACGCTTTGAGTTAAGCATGGACAGCAACAGAATACATTGAGTTATACGTGACCTGACATCTGTTGGCTATGGCTGTCACTTATAAGGCTGTGGTTACCCCAACAACAAACTCATGCGGTTTGCTTCTTTGCTCTTTCAAAGAATCGCGACAATTTCACATGGTCCTCTGTGCTTGTATTGGTGGTTTTGTGTGCAGTTCAAGTCCATCCCCTGCACAGAACTTTATGCTAGGGATGTGATGGGAACCGTGGAAAAACTCCACAGGGAGAACAGCCCGGCGTGGTTTCGACAGGGGAATATTCAGAAGCCTTCTTCGCAAAAGGTCCCATCACTGACCTGTTCCCAGCCTCACAGCTTTGCAGCTGCGGGACTGAGCAGGACTTGAATAGCTTGAAAAAGAACAGTCACCTACACACGTCTGTCCTAACTTATCTTTACTTTCTTTCTTTCTCACTCACTTGACGAGCCTATTTGTATGTAAACACTCAGACACATACACAACACACGCACATACCACAGTTGTACAAATGATCCTGTCACAAACACACACACATGCACACTTATGGGCACATGCACACACAGATGTTAATCCCTACAGAACGTGTGCAGTTGTTGCTTGAGATCAAACTCTCGTGGTAGGGCTTTGCATACCTTTCCTGCAGCTGATCCCCTCGGTGTGCGTATGAGAATAAGAGGTGGGGTGGAGGTCTTAGCCCTAGGTACCAAAAGGCCGCAGATGCCAGGTGACAGGCAAGCTGATTTACACGCTTAGACGCTGGCGACACCGCAGAGTTTGACAGGGCTGAAGTGTAGACCTATTCAGTTAAACAGTCGCATTCTCTGTTTATTCACGGTATTATCAGTAAGTCATATTAATCAATAACAAAAGAATTTATGAAGGAATTTGGGGTTAGATGTTGTAAATATTCTCAATAGCAGACCTAGTTTTTCGTGTAATGCATTATCTCTAAGCCTCTCCCTGAACATAAGAGTACTTCAGAGCAACTCCTTAGGCCAGTACTGTTCACTCAGGTGCCTGTGCAGGAGCACACCTCTCAGCGTTAATGAGCCTCAGTTGTAGTCAAACACACAGGCCCCTCGTCTCTGCTCCACAGAAGCACCTAAGCCTAATACAAAAGCAAATGGACCTGACTCTTCACTCTCCTTTGTCACGAAAGTATTTAGCCTCTCTTGCAAACAAGGTCGGACTTGAACATAACATGTTGTGAGTGAGTCTTTTTTTATTATTATTCTGAACTATGTAAGGCTGGTCTTGAGTGTTTGACGGAGGAGGGGGTCCTTTGTTTTTCAGCGTGTGTTTCGGAGTGAAGGTAATTGGGGTCAGGCGTACAGTTGACCTGATCCTCAGCAAGTGGAAATAAGTGGTCTTTCAGCAGAGAAAACTTGATTTCTGTCCGAGCTGACAGTTGGGGCTTTTGATTAAACCCCGTAAGTCCATTCTATGTAGTCCATTCTCTCCTCCACTCCCTCCGCTCCGTGCCGACCCAACATCTTAAGCCTTAATTCCTTTTTCCTCCGCGTCAGGAGCGCTCTGGCACCTTTTCTTTTTCCTCTCGCTTGCATGACTGCGCCTTCTCTCCGCCTGTCTGCTCGACTGTAACTGTCATTCAGGCCTAATGAGCGATAACGAGGGTTTTTTAAAGAGGCTAGGATTAGTGGAATCTTGGGGAGTAGGGGTGGGATGGGAGGGGGGGGGGGGGGTGACTATATTCGAAAAGGCAGGGCCGTAATTCATTTCCTTGGAGAACAGGGTTGAGGGTTGCGTACACACTGTACCCTTCCTCTGTGTGGAGGGTTTGCCGTCAGCCACCCCTCCACCCCCCTGGAGTGCCCGGTTGCCATACCGCTGGACGGGTCTGCTGCTGTGGTGCTGCCGTCCAGTCGTGATGAGAGAGAGAGAGAGAGAAAGAGAGAGAGAGAGAGAGAGAGAGAGAGAGAGAGAGAGAGAGAGAGAGAGACAGCAAGAGACTTGAGAGATCTCAGGTTTCTGTGTGAAACCAGAGGCTGGTGAGGGACGTGCAAGTGGCGGTGTAGCCCTCTGACTGAGCTGGCACTGTGCACTAAGTGGAGGTGGGGGTAGAAGGATGAGTGTTCTTGCCCGGAATAGCGTTAGCATTAGCATCACAATAGCCTACATGAAGACTCTGCACTGGTCTACACTGCTCCAGTGTATCACATAGCAGTATACTACGTATACAGGTATACAATATTGCGATTTCTAACATATTATAAGGCCTATGCTACACACTGGCATTGATCACACTGATGTACGAGACATTAATGTACCACACTGACACATGACACAGTGGTATGTTACAACATAGCAGAACAGTGAACAGGAGTGAAGCACACCGTGGAGAATTCACTGGCAAATAACACATTACAAGACACTGATATATACCACAGTTATTTTCATAATGATATTGACATATGGTACCATCACCACTGTGATAAGGTGCAAAATCCCTCAACCAATTGAGACACAAGTTAACTGCACGCTTCTTCCTCGGCTGAGGTGAGCTCTAGGCACGAGAGACAACACATGGTGATGTGGTTTGTGTGTGTGTGACAGACGTGAGCTAGGCTCAGGGTGATATGGCAGCCAGGCTACACAAAACAGGAAGTGACGTGCTGGGCTTCCTGTAAGTAAAGTTATTCAGTGGAATAGGCTCAGAGGAAACCACACAAAGCATAAATAAACACCAGATTGACAGCATCTTTGCACGATGATATAGCCTAGATCACAGGTTTGATCTACATTTTCTTAATTAAGACACCCGTGTGCTTGAATATTTTTCCCTTGTCACCGTTGCCCTAAGTGCCTTCTCAAGTGGTTCAGGCCATCATCTCAGTAAATTTGAATTGAAAATTTGAATTGAATCAAAATGACTTGTTTTCACCTGCCTGTATTTCCTTCTTCTTAAAATTATCCTTCTCTGTGATCTGGGCGTAACTGGTACTGGTATTACCAAGTGCCTGCAATACCCTTACCATACGCCCCGCCTATCATACCCTGCCATACGCCCTGCCCTGTTCACCGGATTCTTTATTTGGTGTGTCCACCTGTCCACACCATCTCTTTATGCCGTTGTTTGCTTATAATCTCATCTTATTGGGTCGTTGTATAAGACTTGAGTCTCTTGTTGGCTGACTCAAATACGTTGTTCTTTGTCAACATTCTGACATAAAGGGGGGGGGGGGGGGGGGGGGGGGAAGAAACACGCCTCCCGGCAGTCTGTGGGGCTCCAGGGAAGAATCCATGGGGTATATCAATGAATTTGTGACGCACATACACGTACGCAGAGAGAGCATTAACTTTATACTACAAACATTCCTATAACAAGAGCCTCACAACAGAGCAGCACACAGACGGAACCATGACATCTGGCTGGTGTGTCCAAGCATCCTGACTAAGCGTTATTTTCCTGGCACTTTTATTTGTTCTGATTGGACAGCGAGGCCAGAGTCTGTCGACCAAACGGCACTATATCTCTGTGCCTGTTAGTCGTTTCAGAAGTGTTGCACCATCTCTTCTTGTTTGACTGATTGGATAACTGTTTTCAGCAGTGAGTTGAGAAAACTGTGACCTTCCAGACAAAATGACTTGAAACCCAGAAATCAATCAGCTTAGCTTCTTTTTGTATAAGAGTGCACAATGACATCAATACAACCGTTTCGATGCAGGAAAAGTACAAGGAAAAGGATTATAAGGACAAAAACCAAATAGCCTGTTGTTTGTACTTAGTTCCAGGCAAGGCCAGTAGCAACTCTAAACTTTTCCATTGCATTTCTCACATTGAAGAGCGTGAATGTCATTCAATACATTTTCCCCTGAAAACATTTTGGTAATGAAACTACTACCCATTAGGCATTTGGACAACTTTTCTACCCAAAGTGTTACCTGTTACCTGTGCAATGATGTCAAGATGCAGATAGAAGATGTCAAAATAGCAGATGGAATCTCAGTGGAATAGCTGTTCACACACCCTTGCTTCAGGCACAGTGAATATTGCCAGTTAGCGCATGTACATGTACATGTACATGTGTGTGAGTGTGTGTGTGTGTGAGTGTGAGTGTGAGTGTGTGTGTGTGTGTGTGTGTGTGTGTGTGTGTGAGTGTGAGTGAGAGTGAGAGTGAGAGTGAGAGTGAGAGTGAGAGTGAGAGTGTGAGTGTGTGTGTGAGTGTGTGTGTGTGAATGTGTGTGTGTGTGTGTGTGTGTGTGTGTGTGTGTGTGTGTGTGTGTGTGTGTGTGTGTGTGTGTGAGAGTGTGTGTGTGTGTGAGTGTGAGTGTGTGTGTGTGTGTGTGTGTGTGTGTGTGTGTGTGTGTGAGTGTGAGTGAGAGTGAGAGTGAGAGTGAGAGTGAGAGTGTGAGTGTGAGTGTGTGTGTGAGTGTGTGTGTGTGAATGTGTGTGTGTGTGTGTGTGTGTGTGTGTGTGAGTGTGAGTGTGTGTGTGAGATGAGTTACTGTGAGTGTGTGTGTGTGTGTGTGTGTGTGTGTGTGTGTGTGAGAGTGTGTGTGTGAGATGAGTTAGTGTGAGTGTGTGTGTGTGTGAGTGTGTGTGTGTGTGTGTGTGTGAGATGAGTTAGTGTGAGTGTGTGTGTGTGTGTGTGTGTGTGTGTGTGAGAGTGTGTGTGTGAGATGAGTTAGTGTGTGTGTGTGAGTGTGTGTGTGTGTGTGAGTGTGAGTGTGAGTGTGAGTGTGAGTGTGAGTGTGAGTGTGTGTGCGAGTGCGAGTGCGCAGTGACACAAGTCATCTGTGTGCAATAATTGGATTCTGAGGTAGAATGAAAAGCTGTAGAATCTTTGTACACCCTTTTCCTCAGGCATATCGGAGTGTGTTTACATACCTCTTTCTCTCCCCCTCCCCCTCTCTTTTCCTTCTCTCTCTCTCGCTCTCTCTCTTTCTGCCTATATGTGTGCTAGCAGCACAAACAGTGCTAAAACATGACCTATAATTAAACCATACTGTTAAGGCTGTTAATAAATGTCAACTCAAATAAATTAAGGGATTGTATTGGGAAAATATGAAGCCCATATTTCAGTGTCCGTTCTCATAGACGTCTGAGTTTACATACGTAAAGCTGGGGCTGGGAGGAGTCCGTAACCTTCCAGTGATGTAGGCTAAAAGTGAAAATGCCACAAAGGAGTTTTTCAGCACGGAGAGGGGACATGTCCTAAACGGGATGCCTAGGACCAGAGGAATCCATATTTAGAGAAGGGGGAGAAAAACCTCTGTGATTCCCTTAAAGAGCCCAACACTTCTTTAAGGCTGTTTGGAGTTACCTTATACTTTCAAACTCTTCAGTGTGGTCTTGATCGCCTTATACTCTCGAAGTCCTCAGTTATACTCCCTCACTCTTCAGTGAGTTCTTTATTGCCATTGTTGTAAGAGGAGAGAGGAGGAGCTGAGCTCCATGCTTCTAACAGGATGGGTGTAGGTTTTTATGAGATCATGGCACATAAGCCAATTTATTGAATTAAAAGAGAAGTGATAGAAAGAGGTGGTGAAGTAAGCGACAACTTTTTTTTTAATAACAACTTTTGTTCATTATACTTTGGAGTTTTGAAATATTTGACATGGGTGAGCTGTGTCTGCTTTAAAATATGCACCCATATGAACTCACTGACCCGAAACAAATGCCTTGGCGCCCTCTCATTGGATGACAGCCCATAAATGGGCGGGACGTTGCCATATGGACACACACGCTCTACTCGGACTCTCTCTCTCTCACATGTACACACACCCACACCCACAATCCACACACACACACACCCACACACACACACACGTTTTTATATTTGTTTCCAAAACCTGCCCTTTCCCTTCCCCCAGCCAGTAGGTTAAATGTGGGAATCAACCAGCTCGGCAAAAAATGCTCTTACTCGTTTAGAGAGTGTTCTGTTTACAATACACTTGGGACTTTGTGTGTCATCAGATGTTGTCTGTTCTGTGGAACAGACGTTTTTAATTTTTCCATTCCAACATGGTGAGGTCTGCTTAGAGCCACAGTAAAACCATACAGGTTGAAGGATTTTAAATATGCCATAAAGGCACAGCAGTGAGTGTAGTCTATTCATTCACTCTCTTCCTCTTTCTCTCTGTGCGAGGGGGAAGAAATGGGAGATGTCACAGGGCCTAAACGTCCTACTCACATGATTGCTGCCAGATTGTTGAGAACTTTAAAAACCAAAACAAAACAAAATCCCATGACTTCCTACAAACCCTTACACTCCCTTCTGCCGTTCCCATGGACACAGCAATGAAAGTGTCATGTTCCCAACCCTAATCCCTGAGTCCTTACACCAGGGCTACGTCAGACTGGAGCCTCATGCCTGACAATACGTCACTGGAGATACTCCCAAACAGTGGAAAACTACCACACTCTGGCAAGGTCTCTATTAGCGCTAATGCTAACAGGCTGTTCTCTGAACTGCCTGCAGCTCAGCATAGCTGTGTACCGATTGCTTGCCAGCTTGGTAACAGATCCAGTTCAGATCAGACCCAGATCTGGATCAACTCTGGACCCAGAATTTGAGCTAGGTCTGGGCCGGAGCCTCACCAAGGCTGGGCCGGATCCGTTTCCAGAGTAGGCTTCTACCAGGTTCACCGTCTGTTTGGGTTGTTGCATAAGACAAGTCTCTTGTTGGCTGACTCAGATAAGTTGTTGTTTGTCAACATTCTGACATAAAGGGGGGGAAAGAAACACGCCTTCTGGCAGTCTGTGGGGCTCCAGGGAAGAATCCAAAGCCATCCAACTGGTTTTGAAACAACAGGAAATAGGACAGTAGCTCCACCGCCATCTCCCCCGCCTCCCGGACTCGACCTGACCCTCCCAGACTGGGACGGTGTCTTAGCGCGCTCTAGACGATCATTCTACTCGCACTCTCACCTTTCATCCATCTGGCCTGTTTCATCCAAGTGTGGATTGGGCAAGTTACACAGACACTAGACTGGGGTGTTTTGTAAAAATTTGGAATGAGGAAATCCGATGGGCATCTTCTTGTTTTGACCTACTTAAGATCTTAAAGCAGAC